>NC_079157.1:48231349-48555278 GCF_947563725.1 Argiope bruennichi
AGGCCTGCCTCCCGGGAACTATAAAAGGCCGGCAATCTCAAGCTTGGTGTGTCGTTGTGAATTGTAGTCGGAGTCGCCGACAAGTAACAAGTCTTCGAGAGGATAGCGAAGAAACAGCGGTGTGCCAGCGTTGTGTGGAGAGAGTACTGAACTGCTGTGGGCCGAATCCTGTTGTCTACTGTGGAAGCAGCGTCGTACCTTTTGTGTAGTAGCCAGTGGTGAGAAGTAGTAAGTCAGCAGCTAAAGCGAGGAGACAGTGGGAAGTTCAGCCGTCGGAGAGACAGTAGAGTGAAGCTCCGACGATCCCCTCTCCTGCTGGATTATGTCTAGCCACTTCGTATGCTGTGGACGATTATTACTTGTGGGTTACTGTCTGCTATAGTGTGGTACTGTGTGCTGTCGAGTGTTCATCTCTGCTGTAAATATTTGACGTCCGTGTACTTGTCGTCTTTGTATTAGCATCCTTGTGTAAATAAATGTGGATGTTTTCTACTGAGGCCTGCTGATGGTGTTCTCACACCATACACCCACTATCAAAAGAACTCGGTGGTGGAAGTAACAATATTTTTGGTTTTGATTCATTATTTGTTATAACACATAAAAGTACAAAAAAAATTTTAATGCAAAAAACTTGATTGTAATTAGTTATTATTAGTGTAATTAGTAATAATATATTTATTATATCTAATCAAAATTTATTGCAAAAAATGTGCAGTGTTAATTAATAGACCAAAATTAGCTAATCTATAGAACAGTAGGTACTAATTAAGATCTACATACGTAAAGCTCAAAACTGGATCACTTATAACTGGATGGCTTTTGATGAGAACATAAAATGTGAATAAATGTAAAAATATGTATATTTCACATGCATTACGCTGAGCTTTAATAAAAAATTTATCCCAGTAGTAATTTTAAAATATGTGTATGAAATATATATATATATATATCCCGTTAGCAGCTAAAGAGTCACACGAAGTTGAAATAATTTCTTGGTATTCTCCTGCGTCATCAATTAAATAAGCAGTAGACAATTTCTTCGCTATTAATTCGTTAACATAGTTGCAATTAAATCTTAAGTCGTGATATTGGTATTAATAGTTCACATTCACCCCGGAAGTAAATATCTTTGCTCCCAGGAAATTCAGTCTTCCCAATGCCGTATATGACGTATAACCGAAGCTTTGTATAATTTGCGATGCATAAATGTAGTAATTTACCATAAAAATGTTTATTTACGAATCGATTAATGACGTGAAAATGAAAAGAATATATATATATATATATATACAATGGTATTGTTACGAATCTGTAATGCTGCTTCCCAGCATAGTTGGTTCCATCATCAGAAAGACCGTTTTACAGTCATCTGTATTGGACAGAGTCCGGGTGTCGCGTCGGAGGCCCAGAGCTTGGCGACCATTTGGCGACTTTGGCGCCAAAATAGATTATACCCGAAACATCGAGAATTTTCCCGATCCGTCCATTAGGAACCGAGATACGCCTCGAACGTTCCTGATTAGTTGAGAGGCTTCTAGCCCCGCCTCCTGAGCCCTATAAAAGGAGGCAGCCTGCAGTTTCCAGAGTAGTAGGAGAGTAGTCGGAATCGACGGTCAAGAACTAGCCTTCCAGAGATTAGTAGAGCAGTGACGGAGTCCAGCTAATGCTGAACTAAGCTGTGCGCTACTGTCTGCAGTAGAGTCTTGTTGTATGCTGCCGTGTGCACGTCTCGGCTTGAAGATAATTGCCTTCTCTATGCTGTAAATAGTTGTCGTCTTTGTGCTGTCTTGTGTGTCTTAGTGTAAATAAACGTCGTTGTTTTATTTTCTACTGCCGCCTGCTGATTGAGCGTTCTCCACACCATATAACTTCCACTATCCAAACGAACCCGGGGAATTTCGTAACAGTTTCGTAAGATTTAATATTTTCACGTTGTTAAAATCCAGTATGTCCATCACATCCAGTATGAAAAGTATTATTGAAAAATTATTAAAAATAGCTTTTAAAATTTTTTTAAACTAAAGGAAAATTGCATGGAAATAAAGTTGGGCTCAATTTATTCTTCCTCGATGTGTACTTTCTCATAACGTCTGTGCAATAATTTAAATAAGTAAAATTTGATTTGTGATCTTGCGATTACAACCGTTGCTCTATGTCGAATTTCGTTTTCAACGGCCAGAAAATAAGGTGTCTAAAGTACATATTCGATTCTTTTGTGCGTGTGTTTTAAACGAATGCCAGTAATTAATCGCCATTAAAATGACCCCAAATTAAATGATAGGTTCAATAAAAATGTTAAATTCACATCAAAGATCTATATTTCGTAACTATTATTCGGCAATGCCGTATAAAGTGTTCGTGGCCTTACCCAAAATCCACAATTTTAATACGAGAGAAGTGAGTTGGCCCCTGTATTAGAGAGTATGCGAAAACGCTTTAAGTATTTTGTTGGCTGGGGGGGGGGAGCACTAAAGGAATGTGATTTTTTTTTTTCAATAACGTTTTTAAAAGTAACTGAAGATAAACTTTACAATTTCGGATTAATTTTAGCTAAAAAATCCGAATAATATTTTGAGAAACTCATAAAATTGTTAGAAAGAATTTTGGCATTATCCATGTCGCACGGTCCTATTTGCAGATGATGTCCAACCCCAATCACTAGTGTTAATTTTAAAGGTAGTTCTGTTGAAAAATTTGTCTTACCTCTGACAAAGTAGAATAGGATTACAATTATTCCAATGGAATTGAACAGGTGTTCATTTCGTCATAAATATATCCCAACCTAATGGCAAGTGTTTTAGTCTGTTGGCAGTTAAAATTAAATAGCAATTTTATAGAGAGGTTGTAAAATGTCGCCCGAAGTTGGGAAATTAATGTCGTATTGTTAGAAAAGAGGAATTGGAAATAAATGCAATTAGAACATCCTTTATTTGGCGTTTTCGTTTTCTTCCTATGGTGGATTTTGTGTTTAATTTCGTTGTACGCTAAAAATAACGGACTTCTTTCCTTTCCTTTCTATCCTTTGAGAGATTGAATCAATTATTTGATACTATTTCAATTATTATCTCAAAATCTCATATTAAATTTCAAATTACTTTGAATTTTGAGTTTTTCCTCTATTATATGTATTCATTAGTATGTTTTCACACACACACACACATACAAAGAGATAAAACAAAATATAGTAAATTTATCGACAAGTTTTGTACAAAAATTAATATATATCTACAATTATAATGATAGGACCATGTACCATATTTCATCCATGTAGTCCATTTTGTTTGTTTGTGTAATCGTGCTCACATTCTCCACGGGCGAACAAACAGTTTCCGATGAAATTTTCTCTTATATTAAATACAGACTTGCAATATACCAAATTCCATCCATGTAACTTCTATAATTTTTGAAATATCAATTTCGCAGGCCGACATATAATTGAAAAATAACTTTTGAAACTCGCAACAGGGAGGGGTCATAAAAATTTACAAGTCGAATCTTTTGTTAATTATAATACTTTCTTTTCTGATATTTCATATACTAAATAATAATTTAAAAAAGAATAAATAAAAAACTGCTTCATGTTATAATGTTCTAAGTTCTTAATCCAGAAATCTCAAAAATTTTCGTCACCTGAGAAATTTCAAATAAAATCAGAAAATGAATATAGCATACATAAATTAGTATCGATAATAACAATTGTTAAATATGCAATTATTTTAGTGCAAAAGACATACACCTCGGCTTGTTACTGAGCCAGTTTCCAAACATCTATATTCGCAAAAGTATTTCGTGAATGTGAAGTTCGAAATTTCAAAATCTAATCGTTATTTGAGGAGCTCCAAATACACTCAGAAAATCAATATAATGTACATAAATTAATATCCATAATTACTGTAAAATATGTAAATTTTTTACCATCGCAAAATCCGGTTTGTCTTAGATAAATTGTACTGAATCCAGGGATAAATATTTCCAATGGCATTCCTTAAAAGAAAAGTATAGAAATTGTTTTAAAAAAATTATTTATTAGATGATAATTCCATATAAAATAAAAACTGAACAGTGCATGTTTATATTAGTAAATATAATAATTAACCACTAAGCGTAGAACATTTTATCATTGTAAAAGACAAATTCCACGGTTTGTCAATGACTTAGTTTCCAGCAATATAACTTTCAAAAGTTTAGTGCAAAAAAAATTTCAAAATCTTTTAGCTAAGTTAGAAACGTTAAATAAAATCAGAAAATGAATAGTGCATGCCTAATTAATGTCTAATAATTATAATAATTAGACTTTGCATATGCAGTTACTATTACGTTTAGCAATTGGCATATTCCATGGCCTGTCCCTGATATATAGTTCCAAAAATATTCGGCAAAAGAAAATCGGAAAAATAGTAATAAAACACTAAAAGCATGTGAAAACCATTGATACCGGCATCCGGTTCCTTGAATACCTGTACAACAAAGCTATTAAGATAGACACAAACACCATCACAATTCGAAATATCGCTCAAGAAACGACCTTAAAAAAGACAGATTTCTGACCAAATAGAGAGTCGCCATAAATTTAATCTGAAAAATATTTATGACAGGTGTTCTGTGAGATGGTGGAAAAGATTAGTGAAATCATGTCCCCGCCGCTGTCAATTCAGCTGCCAAAACAGCATCAGCGATACTCTGGATGTTGTAGAGGACGCTAGTGTAGTAAAAAAGTTTTCGAAACACTTTAGGGCGAAGAGTAAGCACTTTCCCGAATTCACGTGCTATGCGCTTGTGTGAATCGCCTGTCGACACTTACGGCTCATTAATTCGATTGCATGCTTATTCGCAGACCGGAATTTAACACATTCTATAAAGAACAATGGTGAATGTTGTGTAAGTTTTTACTATTTCACTATTTCTATATTCTTATATGTCGCTAAAAAAAGGTATTTTTGGAAAATCTTAGAAAAGTAAAATTTGTTTGAAATTTTTAATATAAAAATTATCATCTACTTAAAAAAGTGAGAAATGATAGTAAATCAATTTTTAAAAATTTGTTTCGCTAAATCTAGAATTATCAGATCTTTTATTTCTTTCCAAAACTGCTGATTTCAGACTATTAATAAATAACAGATTTTGTGTGATAAAAAAAGAAAAGAAAAAAAAAACCTCTTTTTCATTTTAAAATGCGATTGTGCATTTTCTGTAGAATTTCTTCAAAAAAGTGTCTTGAAGAAATTTATTCTCTTTGTTGTTCATTGAATAATCGATTCTAATTCATTTATAGTTTATCCAAATAAAATTATTTCTGGCAAATTGTCATATTATCATACAAATAAAACGATACTCATGTGCTCTGAATTATTTTTAAAATTAATCACAAACTTGATTGTAAAGATGATTTATTGTACGAGTTTTTAAGCATGGCTTTTCACAATGTTTATTTAATTTTAAATTTACTTTTTGATTTATTATTATTAATATAATTTCTTTTACACTTTTTTTTATTAATGTCTTTCTGGATGAAGATATTATTAATTTATCAATGCTTTCTTTGCATTCTTAGCATAATTTTGAAGAATATTGTTTTACGAATAAAATTATAAAAACCGTGAATGCCATTCATAGTTAAATTCTGAAGTTTGCTAAAAATATGTATAATCGTTTGCTTTCTAATTATTTCATTTTTATTTACTTTATTGCAAATATTAACTGTAAATGAATTTACTTATTTAAAAATTATTCTTATGAAATATGAAAAATAAAAAAAAGAATTAGTAAAATATTATTTATGAAAATAATAAAAAAAATATGTGAATTCATTTTAATTCTTATTTCATTTATTCTATTGTTTACATCTGGCAACATCAAAAGAAAATTAAATTTCGTAATTCTTTTTTTTGAATCTTCTCTATTGCTTAAGAAAAGAAGCTAAGGTTCTGGATAATCTTTTTTAAGTAAATTTACTACTGTTTAAAATAACATCACTAAATTTATATTTCATCTGAATTTTCATTGAAGAAATAATATAATAAACCGATGAGTCTGTGATTATAGTAATAAGAAAAACAATTAGTATAGAGAAAGCTGTTTTAATCTTGGATTTATTCATTTTCTAATCATTAATGTTTACTTATTTTCTGTTATAAATATTTCCTTAAGGCAGTTTAAATAAGATTAATGATAGCTTTTGTGTATTTTAATAATTCTTCGTAATCTTATAATTCTTCGTAAGTTTTTATTTCGTTTGTTGAAGCATGTACATTTCGTAAAAAATGAACTTACTGATATGTAGCATTTTTGACTTAAATTTTTGAGAAATGGTTAAAATGCACAATGATAATCGATTTTAAACTTTAAATATGCTATTTGAAATTATTTAACGCCCTGAAATAAAATTGTTTTTAATCAATTTTAATGTCGATACAACTTATTCTTTAAGAATTATATTTTATCAATTTATAAACGAATAAATTTAATTCAGTAAAACCCTCATGTATTGAGCTTCTATTTATTGAGTATTTCTAGATATCAAAATATTCATGGAATTGCTTTATTTTTAAAAGAAAAAAAAATTTCTCTATATAGAATGAAATCTATATATTGAACTAAAAAGTTCGTATAAGAAATAATGAATACATATTGCAAAGAAAAGGCTAAAATGTATTCGTATGTAAGAAAGATTGCAAATTCAATAAGAAAAATACAATTATGAACGGAATGTTACTATGGTTAAAGTAATAGAAATTCTCGGAAAGCTGGAACGGTAAAACAACAAATGTTCAGTTCTTCGAATACTTTTCCTAACTTGTAGCAAGATTGCCGCTTTAATTTCCATTTAAGTATAAATTTTCTTATACTGAACATGGTTTTTAGATAGAAAATTGAACTTAGAAATTTTTTTTTGGCTTAATGAAGACTGAGAAAGAAAAATAAAGACAAAGCAAAATAAGTATAAAATTCTGATAAGTACGGTGTTAAATTCTGAATCATCGTTGTCCATACTTTTTATAAAACTGATTTATTAGATAATTTTAATCATGAAAATTAGATATACATAACTGTTTAGGAAAAATGATTAATATGCATTTATTTATATAGAAATATCTGTAAATCGTAATTTCTATGAATCAATTTTTTTCCAGGAAATTTCAAATTTCTAACATAAACTGGTTCGACTGTATATGCAAATTGGCAAATATTCTTGGTTTTTATGTCGTTAGGTGGTTAAATACGCCTAAATTTAAATAAAAACTCGGACATATATTTTAAAATGATTTCCATTTCCCTCATTTTAAATGAATAATAAAAGAGACGAGTGAATAAAGGATAAATCATTATATGTAAATTTTTACTTTAAATGAAACAAAGAATGAAGCTTGAAAATTATTTTACTGAAAACAAAAGCGCTTAAAATCGTATTAAACGGAATAAATTAATTTATATTTCTTAATAATGAATAATTATATTGATTGCCAAAAAACTTTCTTTTTATTAGAAATGTGCAGAATTCGTTTCTTTTATTGGATTATTAATAATCAGTATTTAATTTTATTTATTATTAAAAACTAAATGTTTGCTTATTTTTTAACTATATTATTTAACTAAACTTATATTTGCTTATTTTTTCTTTGGCTAGGTTATTATTTTCTCCATTTTTTTCCTAATAATTATTATTTAATTAAAAAGCTACAAATATGAAAGAATTTTTTTTATAATCATTAATTCATCGATAATTTTCACAGCAATAAATGGAACATATAGTTTGAAATATACGAAAGAAAAATTAAATAAAATTAGATTAAAATTTAGCCTTTGAAACTTTTTTCCTTACATTAAATTACAGTTGTTTTTAACCTTTAAATATAATATGCTTTCAGCATTGCGATGAAAACTATAAAATATAAACTATATATATAAACTATAATAGGATATTTTTATTGCTATTTCCTGTGGTTATCACACATTTAAGTGCTCTAATACGTGATGCTAATACGCATTAAAGTACTTAAGTGCGTGCGTATTAAATGCTCAAATACGTTAAGTTCCGATGATTAATGTGAAGAATACCAAATATTTTAAATGATGATTCATGATTATTTTGACTAACAGCAACCAAAATGTAACAGTAGAAAGCGTTAAGTCGGTGCCAATTCTAAAATAATTGTGTGTGTGTGTGTTTTTTTGTTCGTATAATGTTGTGAATTCAGAAAAGAACTATCTTTTTTATTCCAAAACTTTTACAGCGTATTTAATGTGGAGAAGTTTTGGTAGTGGAAATTACATAAAAAAAAATCAACAAGAGATTTTTCCTTCAACTCTCTATTATACGAACTTATATGAAAGACATTTTTGTTTAGCTTTATAATACTGAAGTGAAAATCGTATACAGTGGCTCAAAAAATTGAGAGTACACCTTACTTTTATTTGATAAATCCGACGTCCAACATAAATAACACATTAATGGGAAATGCAAACATGTTTTTCTTTTTACACATAACAAATGGTTTAATTTAGAGTAAAAATAAAGAAAAATCAACGAAAAACTTCTAAATTGAAAAGTTTCAGAAGCATTTTAAATAAACATATGTAGAATTTTGCCTCAAAAAATTGAGAATACACCAATAAAATTCTTGTAATATCTCGGATAGAAAGAACGTATTAGCATTTAGTTGCATATCTCGTGGCTTTTATAATGGCCTCTAAACGTTGTGGTACCGATTCGAAGAATTTTTGGTGGTACCTGTAGATATTTTACCCCATTGTTTTTGCCCCACTTGTTTTAACTGGGTTTTGTTTCTAATTTTGTGTTTTGGGACCACTGGTTCGAGTGTGGCCCACAGATATTCAATGGCATTGATGTCGGGATACTGTGGTGGTGTGTGTAACTGCTGTTTACAATGAAAAAGACACCATATTTTGAAGTCACGTGCATTCTGTTTTAGAGTGTTGTCCAACTAAAAAATGAAATTTCCATCTAAACTCAAATTTTTAGCTCATCAATGCCACTGAATATTCATGGACCATACTAAAAAGTGGTTCAAAAACACAAAATTAGTAACAAAACCCATTTAAAACAAATGTTGCAAGAAGAATGGGGTAAAATATCTTTAGATACCATCAAAAGTTGGTCGAATCGGTACCATGACATTTAGAGGCCATTATTAGAGCCAAAAGACATGCAACTAAATACTGACACGTTCTTTTTATGCGTGGTATTACAAAAATTTCATTGGTGTACTCTAATTTTTTGAGGCAAATTTCTGCTTGTGTTTATTTAAAATGCTTCTGAAACTTTTCAATTTAGAAGTTTTTCTTTGATTTTTCTGTATTTTTACTCTAAATTAAACCATTTGTTATGTGTAAAAATAAAAACATGTTTTGCACTTCCCTGTAATGTGTTATTTATATTAAAAGTTGGATTTATCACGTAAAAGTAAGGTGTACTCTTAATTTTTTGAGCCACTGTATATATTTGATGTGATGATTCAGATATGGATTTCAAGACCATGTACCTAATGTTATTCTTGAAACTTAATGTGTTTTTGAGTTATGGCGTGTATGTGTCCATATTTACACAGACAAATACCACATCTGAAACATGTCTATAATTCTACGTTAAAATTGTTTGCCATTGTTCATTTTTAATTCTCATATTCTTCTGAACAAGGTCGAATAGCCAGACTTCTGTTTAATAAACTTCTTTCACAATTTGATATATTATATTTTGGCGTAAAGGTGGAATTCTAAAATTTCCTATTCTTGCTCGTTGTGTTTATGAATTATCCTGCTCATGGGAAAACAAAAACAATTCCTAAAACGGTTTTTAGGGGGTTCAAGAAGATTTAAAACGTGACGATTTGTCAAAATGTCGAAGTCAAATTCCTTGATTGGAATACTTTCTATTAGAAAAGTATTTCTTTTGCTTACTTAGTAAGAAGATGTAAAGCAGGTGGGTAAATTTATTTTACATTAGAGAAAGATGCAGATCGCACTCATTTATTAAGATCACTAGTAACTTGTCGAATCTTGGGGGGGGGGGGAGATAATGCGTACACAATTGTAGTCTACTTCCGGTATTAGTACTAAAAACTGGCACAATTTGCTCAAGCTCAGGTGTATGTATCAGTTAACAAGTTATTGAGCAGCTGAACCTATCTGCGGTTTGTCGACGATTTCTTAAAATAACCTTTTATAGTACTACATTATTGGAAAAAAAGGAGCGCAAGATAAATCATTTAGATCTGAATTATAGTTACAGCATAAAATTAGGTAAACATTTTAAATTGATTTTTGGGATAAATATATGATATTTTATAGGGCAAAACATAAAATGAATGATTCATTTATCAAAACTAAGCTTATTCTGACCTGCATTCTTTTAAAAGAAATATTTAATACCAATGCAATTAGTGCATATATTCTCTTCTAATAACCAGCCACCTTTGGCGACCAGTTGGTGAGTCGAGATTAATGGTTTGTTAAAATGTTCAATTAAATATTTTGTGCGACTTGGTTTTAATGGTTTTCTTAGCAAAATGTTTTTAAACTTCAAAATTTGATAGACATATAAAAGAGAAAAATTTTATTTTACTTGGATCTCTACAGGTCCCACTGTTTTTCCCATAGCTACCAAATTTGGTAGCTATGGGCCAAATAGTGTATTTTTTTAAAAAATTTTATTAGAATTTTAATAAATAAAAAATAAAATTAGATATTTGCATTTTTTATATAATTCTCGAAAATCTTACAGCATAAACATATTATATAATATTTAAGTTCAAGAAATTTCAATGATGTCAATTGAAATATCTCATCATTTTTTTAATTGATCGTTTACAGTTATCTAAAAAATTACATAATATTCAACAACAATATTCATTACAGCATAAAATTAAAACCATTTCTAATGCAAGGCGATCAAATTGTCTATAAGATAGTTAATTAAAACTGAACTATAATTAATATTCCTGGTCAACCAGATGGTTGTCAACAGCGGCTAATGTAGAATATTAGCAGTTTCTATCCAATTTCATCGTACAGTTAAG
Source organism: Argiope bruennichi (assembly GCF_947563725.1). Lineage (NCBI taxonomy): Eukaryota > Metazoa > Arthropoda > Arachnida > Araneae > Araneidae > Argiope > Argiope bruennichi. The sequence goes on from NC_079157.1 coordinate 48,242,383, forward strand.
AGAATCGAGAATGCACTTTGAAATTCTGCTCTTTGATATATTGATTCCAAAATTTGATACAAGTCTCCAATTATTCCGTTAAGACCACATACCAAATGTCTTTTGTCTGTGCTTTTTTTTGTGCATTTTTGTTTGTGCTTTTAATCATCTTATGTGTTTACTTTCTGTCGTGTTAGGATTCATTGAATTTTTGACCCGGATATACAGTTCTGATGTAAAAATTGTTTATTAAAATGAATCTCTCTAGCATGTTATGAGTTTGAATTATTGTGCTCACATTCAAGTAAATGAGCAGACGCACACTTCCCGCCGACAAATTTCACATAAAGATTGTCAAAAATCTATAGTGTTGGTATAAGACCAAATTTCAGTCCTCTAATTTGTTCTATTTTCAAGTTATCATTTTCACAGCAAGAGAAAAAAAAATTAAAAAAATGTTATTCTTTGTGGAGGAAGTAAACTAAAGAAATCATAGAAATTTCTCAAATCAAATTTTTTTTCGACAATTAGAGTGATTTCTCTTATTATACTTCATAAACAAAAAAAGCAAAAGGAAATCTGTACTTTTCTATTTAAATTGTTAAATTCTCTCAAATAGAGTTGTGCACATACACGTTACAAAAATCATCTGTTTAAATGGTTTTTAACACTTTTTTTTTGTAACATATCCCTTTCTTTTTCTGCCAATGAGATATTGAATAAATACCGAAATTAAATTAAAACTACGCATTTAAATTCTGTAATATTAAACATTGATTGATTTCCTTCAACAGCTATTGTAGTTCAAAGATTGACGCATCATGGACATATTTTCCTTGCACCATGAAACCTAAATCCAAACACCTATTTTCCCAATCAAAAGTTAATATACTTACTCAACATTTAATTTTCGTAATGAAGCAATAAAAAAAAACGCTGCGCATTAAAAATATAATTGTTTTTAATCGTCATAACATTGTTACAGAAAAACCAAACTCCATCCGATGGTTGTAAAGTGAAAAGCAGTTCAACGGGCTCAATATCAAATAAGACGCTCTATGTTCTTCAAGAAAATATAGGTAACAGAACACAAATAAGGCGTACACTCGACAGCACTTGCAGTGAACAGTAGCATACATGCAACAAATAGGTAATAAGAAACAAAGCGCTCAGAAATACCTTGCTATCTAATAAGTATTTCAATTAGTGACTTCGCTCAACTACTCATATCTCTCAACTCTTACTAACTGTCTCTATTTCTCGGGTTTTTATCATCTCCGTGACAAGTCATCGAGTGTTATAAAACAGACGTCAAAAATTAAATTCTAATAGAACTATACTATTGAATTTTATGGGTTCTTAATTTTTTTCGTCGAATGACCTCCAAATTTTTCGCCAAGGTCGAAGGCTATTAACTCAGTATTTATTCGGGAGCCATCACTATATCTGTAAAGTTATCTTCTTTAACAAAGTAATATTAGAAATTCGTAACAATACTGTATTTAATCGGTATCATAAACTGAATTTAATCAATAGCATAAATATTTAATACGTATTAATTGTAATAAGTATTTTATAAATGTTCTCAAAATAAATTATACCATATAAATATTATAAAATTATCATTGAGCAGTTTATAAATGTTATCAAATTTGCATTTCTACATACATAAAGCGATATATTCCGAAATACTTTCATTTGCAATAAATTATGAGTTATCGCTTACACAGAATAATATATTGAAGCAGAAAATATTACTATGTATCTCCATTGCTTTAAAGTATACCGAGTAAAATAGCGGATCTCAATATAACTGATGATCAACTACATCTGTTCACTGTTAAATCAAGTGATATAGCCGTATTTCTTAGATCATGAAAGTTTTGTTAATCACATACAAGTTGTTTAAGAAAAACTTTATCAGTAGAAGCATCCATAAAGGATATTTATTTTTCAAAATGACGTTGCTAATTTCTTTGATACTGCTTCTTTAATGCAAAATGACATGCACGTGTTTGACATCTCTATGAATTATTGTGATATAAAATGCCACTCGAATGGAACAAAAAAAAAAAAAAAATCACAGTATCATCAGATAGGCAGAGAGGATGATTTTAAATAGGATATTATTTATAGCATGCTTCCAAAAGTGATTGTGGCTGCTTTTTATGCATCAAAATGTATCAGAATGACATTTAATATTTGCCTTTATATTTTTATAGTTATTATTCTTTGATTTTTCATTTTTTTTTATCATTACAATATTTTCTTTTTCAAATTTTGTACTCAAAAAAGTAAGTCAGCTGATGCTTATTTATCTTTCATACAAGGCATTAATTAAATATCCTGCTTAATTCCATGAAATGTACAGTATCTATTGATTGGTATTGAAATACATAAGAACCACAAATATCTTTAACTACTTAAATGTCAATTAATTGAATTCTAAATGTTTAGCGTTCAGAAAAATACGAGAGAAAAATAAACAAGTTGAAATTACTTTCTGAGAATTTTGACTTCTCGTGATTTTGATATCAATATAAGAATACAATTCTGTTTTTGTTAAAAAAAACAATGAAAAAGAAACTTTCGGGAACAAATATTTCAAATATTTGAATAAAATAAATATTAAGAAAATTTTTTTCTATTAAAAGTTTTTTCCCCTTAAAGAATAAAGAATTTCTTAAGGAATAAAAAGTAAACGAGTTTTATTCGTAATTATCTTTTATAGAAAACGATTTCAAATTATGCATATTTCATTACGAATGTAAAAAAAAAAAAAAAAAAAGAAAACAAAAAAAATCTTTTGCTTCTCGAAAAAGCTGATTAAAAATAGTAAAAATAATGCTGATTAATTTATTGAAATTTAGAAGTATTTATAACGGTGCAATTTTAACATTGCGGTGTCATAGAATTGGTAGCAGATCGTAAAGAATTGATTACATCCAATGTTTAATCTATAAAAAAATGTCTCGCTTCAGTTACTTGAATAATAATACAATTTTGAGTACTTCTTCATTCTTAAACCGCAGTTGTTGAATAACAGTCATCCTTATTTCTTAACTAATATTGGATATTGAAATATTAATAAGCAGACGTGCTTGTGTAAACAGAAAAAAATAAACAATATTATTTTTTAAATGTATCTTACGAATTAATTTTTAAAAAATATATTACTCGAGAAAATACAAAAGGATGAAAAATGTCCTTTAATTGTTGAGAATCTTGCGTAAATATAAAAATAGTTATCTTTTATTTGTGAAATATATATTGTGTAACCACGCTTTAAATTAAAATATAATTACTTTTTTACATTTGTTAATGGTAGGTAGGTTTGTCAAAAACTCATATTTCTTTCATCAAGTCCGAATTCTAAGTAATTCTAATAAATAATTCATAAAGCAATTACAAACGTAGCGAAAAGAAAAATTACATATCAGAAATTTAGATAAGAAAGAATTTAATAAAAATCATTTTTAAAAGCACACTTTTATTGGTATACTAAAAGATTTTTTTTAACTATTTTCCACTTTTAAGACATTAATATGTAATTTATTTTTATAAATATTATGGAATTTTGTAATTAATTTTTTCTTCGAATTCTTTACTACTTGGCATTATACTCATTTGTAAAAATTTAATTAATTTATTTAGTTTATAGATCAATACATTCTGGAAATATTAAAAGATTCTGTTGTCGCCTTGAACATATTATTGACAAAATTTTACTAGTGACTGTAGACTCCACAAAACTTTCTCGCATACTTCTTAAAGCTATTCCCCATAAACACTTTCTAGCATCCCCCACCCTCCTCCCTCTGTATAAACTCGTTGACCTTGGAAGCTGCGAAATCCAAAAGTGTTCAGATCTATATCTTCCGCGACATTAGTGTTTTCCGCAAGAGAGTTTTTTTACGTTTCGTAGAGTAATAAACTACGCATTTTAAACACCTTTTATTCACAGATTAAAATTTATTTAGCAGAGAATTACAATTCCGGTTATAATGTTAAATTTCATTTTTTGAAGTCATTGGGTTCCACGTGCATGCGGAAGTGCAAATCAGCTAAACTAATGGTCAACCCCTTGATGTTTTTGTTTCAAAATTTGATAAGGATCAATCCCCTTGGGATCAAAAATAATGTACTAAATTTCATTTACCTAATTCGTTGCATCTTTAGGATTATCGCGTTTGCATGAATACGAAATTACAAAACTATTATCCGTCAACCCTTTAACTTTGTAATATCTTGATCTAGACTGATCAAATAACGAAGCAGAATTTCCAGACAATTCTTTCAGATGTTTGGACACCCCTTTCTCTTTGAAGGTACGATCAATACTTCTTGGACGAGGAATTCCACATTTGGTCTTTCACTGTAGTCGCTAATGAACAGATACGAGACCACCTAGGTGAAAAGATCCACCATCTGGCTATCTTGAGGAGTTTAGTATTTAACAGCGTCGACACAGCAAGTTGTAAATGTCTTATTAGTACTGGGAAACGGGGAATGTTACAACTTATTTAGCTCAAAATTTAATATAAATTACATCATACATGTTTATTAAATCTAGTTACCTTTTTTACTTTCTCGTATACGAAGTATTGTAATCGCCAAAAAACTCGATTAAAAAATTCGATGAATCCCCATGTTCCAGAACTTTCTGAGTTCGAAAAGCTCATTTTTGACATGATGCTTTGCTGTCTATCTGTTTGTGAATGTGATAGCTCAAAAACGCTTTGAGCTAGAATATTCAGTACGTGGAATTATGACCAAATGTGTAAATTTCTGTGAAATTTTGACCTAAATACATCCACAGGAATTCTGTCTATCTTGCAGTTCGAGTACAAGTGAACTCGATGGCTACAAACAGCAAAGAATGAAGAGCATAAAATTTGGTGCACAAGTTCAGCATCTAAATTAGTAGGTACTTACCAAATTTTGAACACTAAATCGATCAAATGGTTGACCGTTTGTTGGTCTGCACTTTCACATGTATGTAAATGCTTTGACTAAAATCAATGAAATTTAGTATGTCATCTTTTGACTACAATTGTAATTCTGTGTTAAATTGTAATAACAATTGACCGGCAAAAATGTGTCCAAACGACATGTTCTCGCAATAGATTCAGTGAAACTGTGGTGAAAGCTTATAAGCCAGTTAACAGTTATGCTACCTGAGCAATTGCTTTTTTATTGTGGTCATGTAACTGGGCTGCGAACCACAGGGTCCCAGGTTCAATCTTCGCCCAATTCAATCTGCTACAAAACTGTTGGATTCACTCTAAAGGTTTACATTTGTAAGTATCGTTTACCAGTGCCATGCAGATATTTGTGGCCTTATCCAAGATACACAATATTATGCGAAGGAAGAGGAATAAGACATTTTTTGGAAAAATTGCGAGAAAGCTTCAGGAAAACCACTCCTAATGGTTACGTTTTGTAGTCATCATTCTCCCTTGCATTGTAACAGACAGACAGACAAATTTTCTTTGAATGGATTTCATTCAAAATTTAAGAGAAATTTATGAATTTATCTTTAAAAATAATCAATACCAAACTTTATTTTTCTAGTTCAAAGTATTTTTGAGCTATCATGTTTACAGACAGAGTGACGGACAGACATAATTCCAAAAATCTGCTTATCGATTTGAGACAATATGATTCGTCTAAAACTTGAGTTCGAAGTTTTGTTGATTATAAAAATTTCTTTTCTTTTCCTTCTTTTCTTTTCTTTTTTTTTGCTTCATATACAAGAAAGGTAAAAATTAATACTTTAGAAAGTGAGTTAAAAAGCGATTATAAAATTCCATCTACAAGTGAAGTAAAAAAATATGAAAATGGCAAAAATTTGCAGACTTTTTGATTTTCTTTTCTAATTCATTTATAGCAACAGATGTATTTATCGGCCAGATTAGCTAGAAAAATATGAACTTCAAAAAATACCATAATAAATAGTACAGTATTGAACTTTTATTGGGTTCGAAGCAAAAACAGCTGAAAAAAATTATATAGGAAATAAAAATAAATTTTCTTTGAAAAATAAACTTAATTTTTTTTCCTTTATTACTTAATAATCCGTTCACAAATATCTTTTTAAGAAAAGCTGTTATAAAAAAATGGCCGACGTTTATTAGAAATAAAGCAATTGGAAGTCATATTGCACATCTCTGCATAATATTTGCATATTTTATTACTTATTTTATGCCATTATATATTTAATGGCATAAAATTTATATTTTTTGTTTTAAATTTTAAAATTACCTACCTGCAAACCTAACAGAAGTTGATATCTTCTGAAATTTGACATATGTGCACTTAAAGTATCAGCTTGTTATCGAAATGTTTGGCGAGGAAATTTATCTGGATGAATGATTAAAACATTTAAGAATTTTTATTATTTTGTTGTGGCTTAGGAATCGCCAAACGATATGAAAAAAAAATCCAGAGAATAAAATATGGATTCTGTAAAATAAGGCAGATTGTTGTATCTTTGATCGATTTCCAATATTATTATTTTTTCACTATAGCGAATGCTGAGCTTAATTCTGCTTAGTTCACCATTTATTATATATTTTTAAAAGCCAAAATTTTCAATTTTTAACATTTTTATTTCTTTATAAACTTTATACGACGATCAAAGTTACAATGTAATGTTATATGTTTGATCGGGAAGTGTTGCACTTTTGACTTGAGAGTGCTTTACTTTTTAAAAAAAAACATAAATGTGAAAACTAATTTTATTAACAAAATTAAACCACAGTTGGTTTTGATTGAATTTCAAATGTTTATGCATAAAAACAAATTCACAAAAGTTCGTAGTTTTAAAAAAGTTCGTTCTTTTTAAAATATATCCATTATGTTACTATTTATTGAATGAGAAAATCTTTACTGAACTTTATACTTTGAAAGACATATTTGTCACTATTTTCAGAATTCATTTTTTTTCTACATGACTACCCCTCTTTTTTTTTTTTTGTCTTCTTAAAACAACAGAGATTTTTTTGAGTCTTTTTTTGTTGTTGTTGTTTGTTTGTTTTTAGTTTTGGTGACCATCATTTGGTTTCAGTGCATAAGAAAGGCTTGTTTTTTTCATGATAATCTTTAAGTCTTAGGAAAAGGCCTCACATTTTGGCAATATCCTTGAGAAGGTCAATAGCATATTTAGTTTGACAAGTGGTTGAATCAGACTTTATATTGATGAATCTATGATATCTGAATTATGCATGAGATATGGATGAATTATCGACCTATCAGTTATAGATGAAGGCAGAAACTCTTAATAAACTCATAACTCGTATGCGATTCAAATAGAAATATTCATATTATTATTCGTAATAGAAATATTCACATAAAGAAATATTCATATTATTATTCGTAATAGAAATATTCACATAAAGGAATATTCATATTATTATTCGTAATAGAAATATTCACATAAAGAAATATTCATATTATTATTCGTAATAGAAATATTCACATAAAGAAATATTCATTTTATTATTCGTAATAGAAATATTCACATAAAGAAATATTCATATTATTATTCGTAATAGAAATATTCACATAAAGAAATATTCATATTAATCTTCGTAACAGAAATTTTCACATTAAGAAATATTCATATTATTATTCGTAATAGAAATATTCACATAAAGAAATATTCATATTATTATTCGTAATAGAAATATTCACATAAAGAAATATTCATATTATTATTCGCAATAGAAATATTCACATAAAGAAATATTCATATTATTATTCATAATAAAAATATTCACATAAAGAAATATTCATATTATTATTCATAAAAGAAATATTCATATAAAGAAATATTTATATTATCGTTATTATTCATTCACCCACCAAACGCTATGAAATTGGACTTTTCCATGATATTATTTGGAAGGAGATTTAGTTATCCAATTTAGCCACATCATATATGATGTAGGTTTATGCCCTATTAGCATCCTTTTTTTTTTTTCATTGCTTGGTTGTAATAATCGTTTAAGTGGCCCAAATACATCCTTGTCTAACGAATCTAAACGATATTCGCATGCTCATTAAGTCAAATGACGAAAATGACACCTGATCTGGCACCCCCCTCTACAAACTTCCACACCACATCAACAGGAGGATATTTGGTTCACGACGTCAGATTCAACCAGGCCCACATACGCGTAGAATCTTCAATGGAATCGGGTCTCGAACTTGAAATTTGTAAAAAAATAAACATTTAATGAAAACATTGGAATAGCTTCATAATAATAATAGAATAAAATATAGACTCTTGTAATTAGAGACTCTTCCAAAAGACTATTTTTTTCTTTTTCTTTCTATAGAGACTCAAAATTAGACTCTTGCAATTAAATTGAGATGCCTTGACAAATTGCAATATATTCATGACTTATAATTAGTCACGTTACTATTTTATCACGTTTATTCAATTATTAAATTTATAAATACCGAGAGCCTAACTGAGTACTATTGCGCACTAACGTGGGTGCTTCACGGTTCATGAATCAATTTCTATTAATAATATAGATGAAGGTGTGTATGAGTATATTTGTACTCTAATGGCCAAACCGTTTGATGTACAGCTACCAAACTCGGCAAATTTTTAGACCGTTTGAATTACAGCTACTTTAAAATGTCTACCTTGGAGCGACTGTTTTTGAAATTTTAATTAATTAAAAGTGAAGTTGAATTTAGATGTTTTTCCCCGATGATTTCCAAAAGTATTATTGTAGAAAAATTAAATTTTGCACTCTTTTAAAATTTAAATAAATATCATTCCAATGATTTCAGTTTAATAGCCCTGGATCTTTTTCTTGAATTTTGGCAATTTTTAAATTCTTTTAAATGTGAGTTCCAATAATCGATTACATTGTTGCCCTGAAATTGAAACATCTTTCGTGTTTTTGTAATATATTTAACCACGTGATTAGTTATTCTATTGTATAAAGCTAAAGAGGAAGGATCCTGTTTTTTCACATTTGTGGTTTACGAAACGTAAAACAGTAAAATTACAATTTTGCGAAATTTGCAAAATAAATCAACCGCACATTTACATTATTATGTCATGGATATGGTCATCATAAGTAAGGTTCATATACAAAATTGGAGAGAATTGTAATTAAGATAACATGACTGACACTTTGGTGGAATCGCAGACATGAAGTTATATCTGAACGAAGATATGAAGTTGTATTAAAATAAATATCCCCGGAGAGGTAACTGGTCGCTATAGATAACTAATAATAAGTAAATAAACACATATATTAAAACTAAGTGATTAAAATAGAAAAATAATTTAAAATAATTAACATATTGTTAAGTTAAAAATGTGCTAAAATGTGAACTGGCAATTAGTTGACCAAAATATATACATATAAAAAGTTAACGCACGCGGCACAGAAATTAAAAAAACTTACTCTTATTACATATTGTTGAATGGCAATAGTTAAATAACAAACTAGTCGCTATAGGAATGTTTCAGACTCTTCATTGAACGTTTTTATATCTGCATGTAATTATTGCCTAGTTAATTATTGAAGATGTCAAATATTATAAGAAATGTTCTGGATAGGACTATTCAAAAATTCTATTAACTCTGAGAAAAGCAGATGTAAAAGAAATTAAGAAAAAGGCGTCAGATATAGGTTAATATAGAGCGAAAATAGCTTTAACAATAGACAAGTAAGTCCAGATAAATTATCGTTAATTTACGAGTACCTATGAAAATTGATGACCATATCTTTCAAAATAATAATTTCATAAAAATAATTTTTGTATTACTTTAAAATTCAAAAAATTTCCTTTTTAATGGTATCAGTTTTAATTCTTACAATGTTTTCTTTATTTTTAATAATGGTTTTTTTTATTTGATAGAAAATTTGCAACAATCAATTTTCAAAATTATGTAATTTACACTCATCCATCAAGATATTTCAATTCGTGTTTTTGCTAATTTTAAAATTAAGATTAAAAATTGCTTTATTTGGAAATTATTTCTCCAGTAGGACTTTTACCTACACCTTTATTTCGTTGTATATACACATTTTTTTAAATCTGTGTGTGTTTATAATTCGTTTATAATACGTTAAATTCATATTTTTTGGTCTAAATAACAAGATGTAATTAAAAAGAATGCATTCCACACTAATATTGAAAAGTCTAGAAAGTCATTATATTAGGCGAGAAAGCTACTCGCTAAAAGTAACTAGTTATTAAAAATATACACTTTGAAACAATTCATGAATGAGAAAATTGTATAAATCTGCTATGCAGAACCCTCACTGAGCTGACAGATGATACCTTCTTACATTATTCTGAGTGCATTCGTGGTTTGTTGCGCTTCTTAACATTCATTCTTTTTTTCCATAATTCTTCCCAAAATGACAAAATACGTTTCCGACGCATATGACGCATTGCCCATTGAAGTGTCATTCATCAAACTGATGGCCAAGGTCGCCAGTGCGTCTCTGGACGCAGACCGGATAACTCAATTCCCAGGAGTGATTGTTTGAGAGAGTTTTGGTATGGAACAGTATGGAACAGAAAGAAAGAAGTGTGACTAAAGCAACCACCGCTTGGTCGCAAATTGCTAGGATTTTTTTCGTACTTGAAGTGGGTGTAGTGATGAGTGGAAAAAGCATGACGTGAATTTTCGTAATTTCCGCTTCATAGTAAGTGTGGAATATTTTTACTCATTTTTTTTTAAATATGGAATAACTGTGTAGAATTAGATTAATTTTAAACCAGCGGGAGTTGTTTTCTCGGAAATTTTTTTCATACTCTCTAATAAAGTTGTTATCCCCTTCGTATAAAATTATGGATTTTAGGTAAGGCCGTGACGAACAACAGTTTTGAAATATAGATCATTAGTGTGAATCTAGCATTTTTGTTGTTGTTGTTGTTTCTTATGGCACTTGCCATGGACAAGCCCGCTGTTACGAAGACAGCGATTTTAAGCCGGTGGGGGAGCGTCTCTTGTTTTTATAGTAGCGCCAACTAGGGCCAAGAGTACGACTTTGCTACTCACGCATCACTCATTCGCTTGCACAACCCCTTTTTACAGGAGGGCACATTCACATATCTCACAGATAGAACAACGGAAGAACAACTATGCCCAAACCGGGACTCGAACAGAGAACGCCCAGATTACGGGGAGGATGCGCTACTCCTATGCCAGGAGGCCGGCAGCATTTTTTTATAAATCTATTATTTTGGGCCCCTATTCATCAACCGATTGAAAACCAATATTTCACACGGAACTACAGTTGTAATCACATGACTGAATTTCCTTGATTTAAGTCATTACATTAATGAGTTATTGTATTTACATGCATATACGAAAGTAGATACCGACAGACGTTCAACTATTTTATTGATTTGGCTCAAAATTTTACAAGACTCTGTATTTTAGATGGTATATTTGTGCATCAAATTTTATCACTCAAGCTCTTTACATTTTGAAATGATCGAGCTCTTTTTTACTGGAATAAACAGATTTCTTGTAATTGGATTTCGTTCAACATTTGAAAAAATCTCCCGATGTAAACTTAGTCGTACTTCCATGTGCCATATTTCATCTATCTAACTCAAAATAGTTATAAGTTATCACTATAACATTAATATCACATTAACAAACAGACATAACGCAAAAATGTATTTTTTGGATGCCGAGAAGTCTGAAACTTGGAGATTCGTCCGAATCTCGAACTCAAATTTTTAGACGATTAGCATTTTTATTTTTTCTATATTTCGTATAAGAGAAAATTAAAAACATCTTAGCTTCCTATCTAAAATAAAGAACACAAATGAATAAAACAGTCCTTTTATTTTGAACACCAAACAATCCAAATTTCCGAATAAGTAAGTAGTGGCTTAAGACCGTTGCGCTAAGAGGACTCTACAGGTAAGTCCATTAAAAAATGTTATTTGACAGGTGCAAATTAATTTATAACAGTTACAAATGAATTTTGTAAAAAAAATTCTATGAATTATAAAATACTGGATAATATTAACTCTTTGCAGTCAAAAAAGTAATTCAATTACATAATTAATCATCTGATACAAGGACTTGTTTATTGTCCTGAAAAATAAATAAATATATAATTTTTTTAAATTGAATTTCCTCGAACAATCAATCTGTATCTTCTTACTACTATTAGTATTTTTAACAATCCAAATCAAAAAAAATAATAATAATCCAACGTAAAAATGATGCACTTCCAAATGATCCAAGTACAAAGCTTTAAGACTGTCATTCATAATCAATATATTAGATTCCTATTTTTTCATTCACTTATTACCATAACATTCATAGTATAACTCTTATAATCTTAAATCTAAATAGTTGTTTGTCATAGTAAAGAAATAGAAATATATATACTTTTACAAAGATATTTAAATCAAAAATTAACGTACAATAAATCATCAATCTGTTGATTATGTTAAAAATGTGTTTAAAAGAGAAAGTAAATTGGTCAGTTTTAAAAGATGATCCTCACAATACGCCATGACAAGGATCATTAAGTACGTAAATTAGCCCCTGACGCCAAACAATAAATGTTATGAAAGCGGCCTTCAAATTGTGCAGTTTTGCATAGCAAAGAAAAAAAATTGGAGGAGCCAGGGAGAAACGAAGAATAAATTATTTTTCTCTTCAGCTTTCGGAATCAACGATCGTCCGGAAGAACACATAAGGGAATATATTCATGCCCTCGTGATTCATTTCAATTGCGCCACACCTATTTAAATTTGGAATCAGTGGCTCAGTTTGAAAACAGAAAAAGAAAATAACGCTAAAGCACGGCGGAACCCAAAGTACAGTTCAATGAAGGATTTTCGAATAGGCAGATGCCTAGACTCAGTGGAATGAAGAGGGAAGGGGAGGGGGGGGGCAAGTTTCTTAAAAATGTTATTAATTTATTTGTCAAACAAATAAATTAATAAGTGCTGTTTTAATTATAAAATGTTAGGACAAAAGTGTGTGTACATATTAAATTATTAAAATCTCTAATAAAAATGTAAAGATCATTTATAATATATTGGAATATTAATAATTCATTAGTTTGTGATTATATTTCATTTTTTAAATCCTGTGATTTTAATGTTATATTTGTTATAAATTTTGTGTTTATTTATAAGCGCTTATAATAATTAGATCTCTATATTTGGTAGTAAAAAAAAGGATTAACTAATAATTAACGTTAAGTTTTCAAGAATTTTACCAAATTAATTACTTTTTCTATCGTGCAGATATTAAAAAAAATTAAATAAAGATTTATATGAATTTAAAGTTATTGAAAATAATTAAAATAAAATAATAACATGTTAAAAGTGTTCTGAAAAGTGAAACTGTATTGACCAACTATTAAAAGAAAGTTCTCATGGAATGGATTGTCCAAAGCCACAAAACATCTACATTCGTCACTGGTGTGGTTAGGTTTTAAATGAAATCTCAAAAGTTTGTGATGTAATTTTAACCGAATTTATTACATCATTTTTGCAAAAAATCTATTAATTTCATTATAATTGTACTTGTTTTGGCAAGTAATAAAACACCGTAAAATTTTCTCATTAATTTGTTATTTGAACTATAGCCCCGATTCATTTGTAACCACTGTACCGCTTCTTTTATACGATGCAAAGCTTGATTATACACTGTTTTTAAGAAATATTATAAATCATATACTCGGGTAATATTTTCACATCCTTTTTAAGAGGAAAGCTTTCATAACTTCAAAGTTATTCACAATTGATGGATTAATAGAAGTCTAATTATCTACAGCTAGTTTAAGAAATTCGAAAAAGCTATCCCACCTTTCTTGAATTGCACTAATAAGTTATTTTATTTATTAAAACTCTTGTGAGAAAACATTCGAAATTTGATATTCAAAATTCAGCACATGAAAATATGAATTTAATTCAAGTCATAATTCTGTTTTTTAACCCGTAAATCGGCTAGAACGTAGAAAATCGTCCCAATTAGTCTTTTTTATAAGGACTCGAATGTATGAAATCGTTCTTTGATTGTTATTCTAAAACTGGCTGAAATGTAGAAAATTGTCTTTTGAAAATTATCGTAAGTCTAGCTCTGACGTAGAAAAGCTTCAGTGCTTTTCCTCTTTACAATAATGACCGTAGTATGAAGATCTAAATGCCGGATACTCGACGGTCAGTGGGTCAATATAAAGTACACGCTAGAAAACAATTAAAGATTTTTTAAAAATTAAATCCATATATATATAATTCGTTTTACTACTCTTTTAATTTGCTACTCTTATCGTGGTCCAATAACTAATTTCTAAACTGTTAAATATACACACACAGATCTAAATGGAAAATTGATTTAAATGATTAGAAGAAATATATTTTAGTTTCTTGAGTCGATAAAATTATTTTTTAAAAAGTTACGAAATCTAACTCCTTTTGCAGTCCCTTGGTCCTATCAATCATAGTAAAATATTCTTGACATTGCACATTTTTAAACTAAAATAATTACTTTCTTGTGACCAGAACTGATTAGCTTTGAAAATCTCTATTTTAAAACGAATTTTAATTCAATAAGGAACTTCGAAAACAATCTTAGGTGATTGTTTGCAAATCGAAATTAGCTAATGTTCTGATTTAGTTTAAACAGTTATAACTGGATCAATTTTAATTATAAAACACTGGATTTTTTTATTGTATATTTTTGAATATCGATATTTTTTTTTACCGAATTTGACCGAGAGACCGTTTAAAAAGTTGCATAAAAAAAGTGCATAACTTCTTAGAAATACATTTATTGACTCAAACAACATAAAATATAATTCTTCTCATAATTTAAAGCATTTTTCTAATTAGAACTCTATTTCTATCTTAGAAAATTAGCTATTAGACAAAATTAAGTGCTGACACCTTGTGTAATGTTTATTTAATTATTGCAACATCTCATTTTCCTGTTTATGAGGGGTATAACGACATAAGAAACTAACACAGTTTGAAAATAATTTTATTTTTTCCTAATTCTGTTAATGCATTTCAGTTTCATGCATTTTTCTGGAATTTTCCCTACATGTTCCAGCATAAGTTTTTTCCCATCTATATTTTTCCCAGCTATTGTTTCTGTGCTGTTACTTAACCGTATCTAAAAAGTTGTCATCTTTTCTTTTCTTTGAGGATTTTCACTGATGTAAATTCAGTGTTGCGTCATATCTGTCATGTAATTGAATATTTATATTTTGTGTGAGACGTGCATTGCATTAGATAAATATCTACTTTCATGGACAAATGTTTCTTTTATTTTTTTATTTTTTTTTGGCAAGATGGATATGGAGATTTCCCAAGGTGATTTATACTATACTATAACGGCATTTGAAACGGAAAGAACAGTTCTGAATATTCTTTTAGAATATATTTCATATATGCGTGAACTAACTGTAAATGAAATGCAAAACGCTCGGAATATTAATAAGATACGTAATGATGGTCATAAAAAAGCTTTAGTGCTTAATAGTTTGTTGTAAATCAGTGAGGTTTTCATTTAAAATGCGTAAAAAATTTTACCTTGTGGTAACTAATGTCAGAAAAATATCTCATAAAATTAATCATATTTCGAAAGCAAAAAAGTCTTAAATGTTCCTAATCAAGAACTTTAATCTTATATTTAAAATGTGTTCTATATTTCCTTTAAAAATTTTAAGGCAAGATGAAATGTTGTAGATAATTAATATATTTAAATTCAGAAGAGCAAAAATATATTTCAGCAATGAAATATTAATAAAGGCGCCAAAAAATATAGTTGTGAGCATTGTATTGCAAAAGTAAAACAATTTTACTAATTTATTTTATTATAGCCTAAAAAAAAGGTCTAGGCCATCAAAATAAAAATAATATAATAAGGCGAAAACCGATATTTATAATGTCTCATTATCCATACTAATAATAAAAGAATATGCGTGCATCTATCTATAGGTGTATGGATCTCTACAGCATCGACCATTCGACATACAGAACTACCAAACTCAGGATAGATAAAATTTAGAGTATGGAATAGCGATTAATTATAATAATTAAAAATAATAGTGAAAAACTAAATTTTACACTATTTTAAAATATTTAAAAATATTCTTTTTAATAATTATTTATTTAATTGTCATGTATTTTTATTCTTAAATTTTAAATAAAAAAATCGTTTGTTACATAATTTTCGACAAAAATTTTCACAGTTTTTATGAAATTCAAATCGCTTTCATTGTTTCATTAATTGTTTTCGTCCATTGTTTAAAACTAGGATGAAGATTATGTTAGTTATTTGCGCAATTTATATAAAGAGCCAAAAGAGAATATACATTATCGTAAAAGACAACAATCGATTTGAAATGGATTTTCAAACACCTAAGAATTTCAATGTATCTTATTATATAGCGTATAACTTATTCCATTAAGAAGGTTCATATATGCAATTAGCATAAAAGATGTAAAATTATTAAAATTACAGGCTTTAATATTTGCCGCAATTTCATGCTTAAAGAATAATTTGCTGAAGGGAACATGTTCATCAAGGAGGAAATTTAAAGAAGAGCTATGATGAATTCTGCAGATGAGATTTAATTGAAATTAAATATAGGCATTATTCTTTGCTAATCAGTTAGTCACTAAAGGCGGCCAATGCTATTATAAAGTAAGATGTCAATAAAAAGTTAATAAATTACATTTATTTGTGCTTTATTGTTAATATAAAACACCTATACAAAAATATTTTATTGCAGCCTTAGTTAAAATATTAATGTTCTCAATAAAAATTATATAATAGTGCAGAAATTAATATGTGGAACTAAATCCGTCAACGATTTGACCGTCTACTGGTCTATACTTTTAAATACATGTGAAACGTGATAACTAAAAAACGTAAACACTTAGTAAATGAAATTTTATTCACAATTTTAGCATCTGAAATGAAAAATATCAAAGAGTTAACTGCCTATCTGTCTGCCTATACTTTCCAATGCATTCAAATGTAATAACTTAAATAAATGAAATTTGGTACAGGATCTTGGGACAATTGTAGTTCTATGTCAAATATTGGTTTCAATCGATCGAAAAAAAAAGGGATCCAAAATTTTATTTTTGTAGTATCCACATGTCACGGTTAATACACAATTTAATTAAAATCACGTTTATTAATTAAAATTATTAAAATCACAGTTAATAAATGGCTAACATCACAAAAATATCTTCTATGTACACATAATAGATTCAGTAAAAATACTAGATTCAAGTCAATAATATTTTTTAACTCTATTTGCCAGTATTATGCAAGACCTACGATTTTCTCCAGGAGAAGAGGAATAACGCTTTATTAGAGAGTAAGCTAGAAAGTTTTGGCGGGATTCTATGTCATTTAGGTGAACGGAGCCATTAATTGTGAGTACACCCAATTTCACTGTTCAAAAAATCTCAACCATTAAAATATGGATATTAATAACGCTTCTGAATTTATTTGTGTTGGGATAAATCCGAAAGATCCTTCTCTTCTGAACTAAAACAATCTAATACCATTACAAATGAACCACTATTTCGCTACTTAAGTGACACTTCGAGAAAATGTTCTTTTATATCTCACACCATGAAATTTGTACTTAAGCCATCAGGGCTATCCAGATTGATAAAATATTTGATACGGAAGAATCTGAGGAAGAACATCTTCCTCAGATCTTGGATCAGCAATCTTGAAATCCATCCAAGGAAGTGGCAGACCCTCAGCTTTCAAACCAAACGACTAAGAATGGGTGACATTGAAATATTCACCGATGCATATAAGAATGATAAAAGGACAGATGCGGCAATGATAGTATACTTCCACGGTAGGGCAATAGATAAGAAACAGGGTCCTAATCTTGCTACCAATTAAGCGGCTCCCAAGACCGGAGAAATCTTCAGACGGGCCACGCGTTCCCCTTTCGACCCCTCTTGCGGTTTTCTGGGGTGCTTTGATGCCTGTCTAGCTTAAAATTGGACAAACATCAAAGCACCCAGAAAACCGCATTTAGTTTTTAATTTAGTTTAGTTATATTAACGTCCCGTTTGAAGCAACACTAGGGCTATTTTGGGACAGACCTCGTCATTTTGAACCACGGTCAGATGACGAGGACGAAACCTGAGCCGGCACCCTCCCTCTCCACACCACACCACACCAGCGGGAGGACGTTTGGTCAGGACGGATTTAACATGCAACAGACCCCCTTACACGAATCGTTCTTCGGTGGAATCGGGTCTAGAACCTGAAACCCTCCGGTTCCGAAGCCGAGACTTTACCACCAGGCCACCGCGGTCCCCCAGAAAACCGCAAGAGGGGTCGAAAGGGGAACGCGTGGGCCGGCTGAAGATTTCTCCGGTCGCAGGACCGCCGCTTTATTCAGCCGAAGTTTCAGCAATAAAAGGGGCAGTTGATTATTGTGAGGGGCTGGAGGATTGGCATAGATGCTCTTTATTCTCAGATTTTATGTCAGCCGTAATACAATCCACGAACGCCAAAAATAGAGAAATCTGGAAAATTGAAGAAAACTTGGGAAAGAATAAAGAGACTAAATAGATTAGATTCAATTGAATTAAGCCTCAAATCGGAATATACGGAAACGAGAGAGCAGATCAATATGCAATAAAGGCTGCACAAAAAGACCAAATAGATACAGCAGTCCCAAAATCATTCCAAATGTTAAAGAAGGAAATTAGAAGAGAGATGATGAGAGAAAATGAAAAAAAAATATATTATTCAGTAATTTTAACGACCGTATTCAATATAATAATTTTAAATATCACTATTTTTCATTTATGCAAGTGGTTTTAAGTTTTAAAAGGAGTTTAAATATTCTATTTTCGATAGTTGTTTTATATTAATATTAAAATGTTGGGGTAGATTTTGTTCCATTTTTATTAGAATTTTAACTAAACTATTATATTAAAACACAGTTTCTATGTTTGGATTTAAAAATTTTTAGGAATCTCAAAATGTTTACTGCCTTTAAAGAGTTCTACGGATGCATGTCTGTTGTGTTACGAATAAGAATCAGACCTATTGTTATTTTTTTACATTTTTTTAATTGCACTTAGATGTCTTCGATTAGCCTATATCAAAACTAGACGTAAATTTGATGCCGCATTTATTTTAATCTTTTGATCTATGTATAGTGTGGGCTGGATGTTTGAAAAAGCGCTTACTCAAGATCGCCTTCATCATCTGATCATTACTGACAATTTCCTGATATATCGCAAAATAAATATTTATTACTTCAAACCGGGATGTTGATATATTTAAATAATGATTTCTGGCTTTGATAAATTTAATCTATGTATCTACAAGTTGAGGCTTTTCTTTTTTGATATTAGAATACCGATAGAACTGCACCTGGCATAGAATCGTTCTGATTTTTATTATCTGAAGTATTCGATATCAAAATACAGGATTCAGAGCAAAGCTCAATTTCAAAAGCGTAGAATTTGATGTATATTGCCTACATACTTAAAATTTTAATTAAGGTTAAATATCAGGGAACTAGACTTTATTAAAAAGTTCATGTTCTCAACAAGCAGAGCAAAAGTAACTGTCTGCCATTATTTAATCTTTAAAAATATTTTGCTAAGAGTTATATGAACTTCAAGTTATACATAAAAAATTTAATTGAAATTAAACATAACCAATCTCTCCAGCAAATTAAGGCATTCTCTTAAGTAGTAAATAAATAATAACATTTATCACCACAAACAGCTAATAACAGTACTCTTCTCTTGAAACTCCCTCTTATACTTTATGATAAATGTACCTTGTGCATTTTTAATTTGGAGAACAATATTTATAAAGAAAGACTATTAGCGTATTATAATTCGCAAGATGCAGTTTATACAAAAATACATAAAACTGAATGTACAATTTGGATGCCGTTTTCCAATAGTTTAAAATCAAAATTCGACACAGATCTAGAATTGTAGTCACAAGATCCTATATCAAATTCCTTTTATTTTTTCTTACACGTCTGCAAAAGCACTGACTGACAGACGGTCAACCCTGTAACAAACCTGGCTAAAATTTTGGTAAGAAACTATATTTTAAATGCTCAACATGTGTAACTAATTTTATATTTCTAGCTCTTTAAGTTTGCTGTTATTGAGTTCGTTTGTACTCGGACAGTCAGGCAGACAAACTTTCTATGAAAGGATTTCGATCGAAATTTGATAGAAAATTAAAAATACGGTCTAAAGTCTAAATCCCATATTTCATCCCCTAACTCAAAACACAGACAGGCAAACAGACATAATGTCAGAAATGCATTAACTTTGAACTTGAGAAAGTCTGAAAAATGGATATCTGTCAAAATCTCGAACTCGATTTTTTTTTTTTTTTTTTTTGCAATTATAAATAATATTTTTCTTTTGAAGTAAAGAAGTAAAGAGTGAAAAGTAGTCTCAGTAGAAAAATGCAAGCTAATATTATGTCTTCATCGCTTCATTCGCAACTTTTTAATAATTTAATTTTCATCGATTTAAGCTTTAAAAAATTTTCCAGTTCTATTATCTATATCTCTGCCTCTTTTTGCCCAGTTAGAGTCTCAGATTAACTTTCAAAAATTATAGTCAATTTAATCTAAAATTACTAAAATAGAGATCATAAGCTATAAACATAAAAAAGACATCTCGATTCGGATGAATGAAAATGATGCACAATGTGGGATAAATGGGTGAGAACTTTTGCGTAAAATGCCCTGTATTGAAACAATATATTTTTCAATTGACAATGTAAGAGAATGGATTTATAATCAGCAAACAAATAATCTAAACTTATCTTGTTACAAAACGTAGCTCAACATTAAAATAATCTAAAAGCACAAAACAAGATCGTAACCATATTTTTCTATCCGGAATAGGTAAAAAATGTTTTAGCAATAACACGGAAAATTTTAGCGATCATTATGTTACGAAATTTCCGGGGTTCGTTTGGACAGTGGGAGTTATATGGTGTAGAGAACACTCAATCAGCAGGCGGCAGTAAAAAAGGAAACAACGACATTTATTTACACGAAGACACACAGGACAGCACAAAGACGACATCTATATACAGCACAGAAGACGATTATCTTCAGCCGAGACGTGCAGCATACAACAAGACTCTACTGAAGACAGTAGCGCACAGCTTAGTTCAGCAATAGCTTGGCTCCGCTTATTAAATATCATTAAATATCAGTTCTTCACTGTCGATTCCGACTACTCTTCTCTGTTGCTTCCGACTACGACTACGATCTGGTTCACGACGACCCCGGCAGCTGCAGTCTGCTCCTTTTATAGGTCTCAGGAGGCGGGACTAGAAGCCTCTCAACCAATCAGGAACGTTCGAGGCGTAACTCGGTTCCTACTGGACGGATGGGAAAATTCTCGATGTTTCGGGTATATATTTTGGCGCCAAAGTCGCCAAGTTTGTCGCCAAGCTCCGGGACCTCCGATGGAACCAATTATGCTGGGAAGCAGCATCACAGATTAGTAATAATTAATACTTCCGAACCGGCTGGTCGCCAAAGGCGCCTAGTATTTAATAAATAATTTTTCTTAATCTTCAATTCACTACCGTTTTTTTATGTCAAAATGTATTTCAATGACACCATAATTTTTATAACTTCGGAATTGAAATTACTAATTTATAATAAGTAATATTCTATTAAAAATGATATTTAATGAAGACAAATCGAGAGTTTGGGTTTGGTATCAATTTCATAGATTTTTGGCCCCAGGATTTTAAACTTACCAAAATTATGATCCTTTGAAATTCCACTGCGTTGATATTAAAACTCATATTCATATTTCGTCAAAAATATTTGTTTTATTCGAGATAGTTATAGATTTAAATATTTTGAGACTTATAAACTACACAAAAGCTATTTATTTTTATTATATTTAACGAAGCTTTAATTATTTTTCATCAGTTAATTAATAAAATAACGGATTTGTCGTAATATCTTATTGTTTATTTTTCATTTTAATAGTTTTGTCATTAGTTAATTTACTGAATAACTGGGTAAAGTGTAAAATTATTTATCTATTAATCTATTAGACATCTTTATTTATTCTAGGAAGAAAATGAATTATAGGCTGTAACGGTAGCGTATATATTTGCATGGATGGACGATTGTATATTGATTCGAATTACTGTTTATTATTTATTTTCAACATTAATTGATTTTAAAATTCCAATCTTACTTTAAAAATATTTAATGAAGTTTTTTACATACGTTTTTGAAATTAATTTTTAAATAAGTTGAAATTTTTGCATATTTTTTTCTTTATCATTAATAATTATATGGCGTTTAAAGATATATTGATTCCTTTAGAAAATTAATTCATTATATTGGTCCTTTCAATAAAAGAACAAGAATATTTTTCTTCCGAAAAAAAATGATTGTCTGTTCATTGCTTATTTACAAATGCTATTTTACAAGTAAATTATGCTTCTTAACATTTAGGTATTAATTTTACGTCCATACAAATAATTCCTAAAAAATAAAACTGAAATGTTCTAAAATTAATCACTGTTTACATATTCCTTAAAATATTTTCAAAACTTTGTGTACTGGTGTGCGGAATGGAATGTTAAGCCTATTTCCTTTGCGCACTAAAAAGCATTACGTTTGTTGATATATTTTTATCATGTTTTCTACAGATATTTTATCGTTTTAAAATATCTCCTTTTTATCATACTAATAAAAATGATAAAAACTTGGGAATGAATCTTCATTTTTATAAGCCTTTATTTTATCGAGTTTTATTATATTTCCTTTTTAACTCATTTTGGAGGAAGATGGCCAACAAAATGATTAAAAAAAATTTCCAAACATTCTAGAAGTAACGTTGTTTATTAACTGTAATGTATGCCTTGCTGTTTACGAGATTTTGTGTGAATCAAAAGCATCTGTTTTTGACTAGAAGTAAATACACGTAAGAAAAACACTCTGAATTGTTCGGAGTGTTTTCAAACGGAGATTATGTTTCTTTGACTAATTAAACATGCATCAGTTTTGAACATTTCTAATGCTATATGAAATTTACTTATATTAAAAAAAAATTGTCCAATTTAATGGGGATAATTAAGTTATTCGTTTTAGAGATCCAAACAGTTAAGAAAATACATTAAAAGCTTCTCTTTCTCTGTTTATGTAAGAATTTGCTTAATCTAAAGACAGAAACACCTTTGAAATCACCTATGAGAATGGATTCATCAAAATGGGAATAAAAGCTTAGAAAGGAAAAGAATATACCTTTTGGAGATGTATATTTAATAAGTTAATGTATTTGATTAATTAATTATTTAATTTAAATTAAGCACACTATAGAGATGACTCCATTTACAGAGTGCATGATTCAAAAAACACACAGAGAACACACACAATGAAGTAAATTAAAACACAAATAAAAAGAGAATACAGAATTACAGAGTCTGAAATCAAATATAAATAAATGGCAAACATCTATCAAAGGTCAAAGAGTAAAACACACACGCATAATACCAACAAAGAAGCATGAACATGCATAAACATCTCAGTATGTTTAGTCAAAACTGATGTGTAGTGAAAACAATGTAGTTTTGTCAGTAAAAAAGAAGTAAGGTCATGTACATAAAAGCTGCGAACAATTTTCTTTAAAAACATTAGGAGATATATGCTGAATGTCAATTTCTTCGGATATTCTATTAAAAGACCTATAAAATTTATACAACAAGAACTTATTAAATATAATTAAATTTAGAATAAACATTTGGAAATGTGCTATGGTTCCTTAAAGCTCTTATGGACACAGCGAAATCTATAGAGGTCAGTATTTAGTGCAATTGATGGAACCATTCATAACTTTATTTTTTTTAAAAAAAGCACAAGAAACATCTTCTCGAGAGCATAAACTAGGAAAATTGTACATGTTGCTTATGCAGAAAGATGATTAATTGTTGAGAATTAAATATTTTTAATCATATTTAAAATTTATTCAAAATGCTAAGCCTTTAAAGGGCCATTTTTTCTAGTCATATTATGTTAAAATATTTTTAGGTTTGAAATTAGAATAAGAAAAGGGATTCATTTAGCTTTTTAGATAAATTTAATTTGATTCATTAATTAATTTGGTTAATTAATAATTAAGTAACAAATCAAGACACATCATTTTGTCCGAGATAAAGATCTGAAGCATCTAAGTTTCTGACTTACTAAAAAAATGTATCAGAACTTATGCCAACCTACATAATTTCATACAAAGATTGATAAATTTGGCGGGAAGCATACTTCCCACGGACCTAGAAAGGGTAAAACAATTTTAATAAAAATTAAATTTATAACATTTTAGTTTTAAAGGTTAAAATGTTATCTAGGCGCAGGTAATTTACAGTTACCCTGAAATTGAAAATAGAGAAGAGTTTAAATAATTGACTCACAGAAAACTACAACTTTTGTTTAACTTTTTAAATAATTCTGTCATTATAAAAAAAAAATATCTTCTTTAAAATTATTAATCCGCAGCCTGCTCTCATTCATAATTTTCTTTGTGACACAAAAAGAGAACGAGAAATTTATCTCTGATGATTAATAAACGACAACAACGGCCCTTTTAATGTTCCTGAAACTACAAACAAGTCTATATTTGCTTTACTGTGCAATGTGATTTATTATTTGCAAAATTCATGAAATTGTCGTTCCAATATAATGCTTTTAAACCCTTCACATACAATGACGCGTTTGACATGCGCATCGAATTATTGAATTATTAATTTTAAATCTGCAATTAAGTGAAAGTATTAAGTAATTTTAAAATCAAAAATTACATAGCAAAGCTTCAATATCTCAGAGCTCCTTATATTATTATGGGAATTAAAATAACAATAAATGTTCCAGATAGGATTTGCCATCTAATTAGGAAGTTACAAGGGATTAAAGTAACTATATTTTGCATTGGCATATATGAATTCCAATATCACACCGAAATGGTGGCATCTGCCATTCGGTGTGACGTCTTGTTTTCGAAATATAAGTATTCGACTGTCTAGCTTCCCACATGAATCAATTATGGTCAATTGATGAATTCCTAGCAGCTACCTCATCCCGGTCGTTCTCTTTCATTCAGTCCTGTTTTGGAAAGCATTCCGTTGAATGACCGTTGGATTTGATGACTCAGCATGAACTAGAATCCTTCTTGCAGCGGATATTGCAAGGAATTTCGACAATTTTATTCTGCAAATAGAATTAAGTTATCATGTTTCTAATAAAACCCAGATGATTTTTTTCCTTTTCCGCATAGACATCCAAATTTATTTTATACTCTATAAATTTCATTCGTGATTTGATTAAAACAAGTGTTTTCCTGCGTTAATTTTAAGCTATATTGTGTCACTTAGTAAGCAGCCCCCCCCCCCTCAGCCAGTTTCAATTTTTTAATTTTTAATTTTTCGTTTACGAAATGCACAAAAAGAAAGTACTGTAATTGTCAAAAAACCGAACTCGAGATTCTGACGAATCTTCATGTTCCGTACTGTTTCGAATCCAAATAAACATATATTTGAAATTCTGATCATCTGGGAAAAATTATTGATAACTCAAAAAAAGTTTTGAGATAGAACAATAAAATTTAGTTTTTAAATGATCGATTATCTTGATTGATTTTTGTCATTCGAACGACATCCATTTACAAGTTCACCGAATACAACTCAATACGATAGCTCTAAAATGCTAAGAGATTGTCAAACAAAATTCTGTACGCAATTTTAGCATGTAAAGTAGAATTACGTATTAAATCTTGAAATATATTCGTCTACGAATAGACCGTCTATGGGTTTGTACATTCATATGGTTTTAAATACTATAATACAGAAGCGAAACAACTTAGATAAATGAAACTTGATATTTTATTGGTTGTTTCTAAAATTCTAAATCGACGTAGAGTTCTGATATTAGTCAAGCGCCAGAAATGAGTTCAATTGCTTAATCAGTATTGTCACTATTCTAATAAAGCTTTAGATTCTGAAAATAAAGCTATGAGCATTTGTTGTTGAAGTTCTTGCCCATAGTTCATAAATTTTATACGGAGAAAACGGGATAAGTATGCGAGAGAGTTTCGGGGAGTCTATACTTTCTGGGTTTCAGAGGAAAAGAAGAATGGAATATTTTAAAAATAATAACGGATGTAACGGATTTTTTTTTTTTAAATCTTTCATCATACAAGTCAGAAATAAATTCATATCAGAAGTGCGAAACAATTCGCCATGTTCGATACTGGTAGCGAATTTCTGATTTTCTTTCTTATAAAAAATTGAGATTGGCGAATTTGCTTGCTAGATGACATGGTTTTTAATTAATCAAACAAGTTACTTCCATTTTTAATTATTTATCAAGGAATAGTAAGATAATATTGGAAATATTATTAATATACCAACGCATTAGAATCTAATGATTGAATCTTGGCATGGTTTAGGAACATGAATTTGAAGAAAAAGGTTATGAGTTACTCTCCAGCTATATTCTTAAACAAAATTATTTTCTAAAAGATTTAAATCCAAGTTATGTTAAGGCAACTGAATTTTCATTATAGTCGCTCTTTTAGCCAGAAGGAACACTAAAACAAATGCAGACCAGTTTCCTTTGAAACTCCTGCATGAATGTAACTTATCCATATATTTTTGAGTTAAAACAGATTTCTACTTTATATGCTATAAAATCGTTGTGATATCTTAATAACCTTTTATCATCAGATATTGGCACGGATTTGATTATGTACGCTAGGCAAGTGAGATTATCATTTTTAATGTACAAAGACCAAACCTTGAAATAAAGTATTCCATGCCTATTGATTAAATTTTGAAGAATTTCTCTACAAACAGAGAGGAAGTCATAAATCAAGAGTCAATACCACGTTAATAAACAGAAACCACAACGAAGCTTTACAAACATGGATACAAGACACTAGTATTTAATGCAATTTCTTATAAAACGTAATAATGAGATTAAACAGCGCACTACGAAAAGTTTTGCCACCATTTAAATTGTCAATTTCACCATCAGCTATTATTTGCTGAGTGCTGAGCAGTTCGTTTGTAGCCGAGGATTATGTAAAATTTGAAACTTCTCACGCGCTTAAACTCAGCTGTCCTACTTTAACTATGAAGAATTTGTTTGTGCAATGATGATTTGATATTTGTAAAGCATTCAGCAATTTTATGCCATTTAGCGTTTCTCCAAATAGGCATATCGTTTTTTCCACTCAATCTGATCGCTGTTTGTTGAGATTAAATTCCCTGTAACCTCGTTTAAGGAGCATAATTCGTTCCGAATCTTACTTGAAATGGGAAGCATTTTCCATAGAAATCATGTAAAATAGAACAACGCGTTCCAATAGGGAAAAAAAATTCTTAAATTTATAATTTTATAATATATGCGTTTTTTATAAGAAAATTAAAGTGTTTGTTTTTGCTAAAAACGCTACAAAATTAAGTGAAAATGAGACACAGCATTATCATTAAATGAGTTTATAGCTTTTGCCTTAGTAGTGCCTGTAGCTACTGGATGTCTCAGCTTCGGAACCGGAAGGTTTCAGGTTTGAGACCCGATTCCATCGAAGAACCGTCGTGTAAGCGGGTATGGTGAACGTTAAATCTGCAGTTGTTAAAGTCCTCCTGCTGGTGTGGTGCGGGAGTTTTGAGAGGGGGTACCAGTACAAGTGTCGTCCTCGTCATCTGACCGCGTTATCATCTAAATTAGGTCTAGTCCCAAAATAGCCCTAGTATTACTTTAAAATGGGACGTTAATATAATTAAACTAAATTAAAAATAGCTATTGGATAGTTACTGCCTTATAAGGATGATGCTTCTGAACAAATTATGCAATAATTTCTCATGCTTTCAGCGTTTTCCTTATTTAATCATTTCTTGTCATCACCAAATCTCCTCCACAGCATTTTGCTGTGACATGGAATGTAGCCCCATAAGTTCATCAGTAGCTCTGGCTATCTTCTTCCACCAGTACTTTTTCATTAAAATATAAATTACGAAGATAATCTTGTGACGATTTCGTATGCCCTTGTTGTGTTCCATTTCGGTTTTGTTATGCTTTCGGCCTCTCTATAAAGACTATATTTTACTAAAGAAATATTTTGTACTGTGAAGATAAAATCTTTTTTGTTTTCCCTTCCTGGTACTATTTTTCTCCTCAAATCTAACTTTCTGTTATTTTTGCAATGCAATCTTTTCAAAAAGAACTAGCTGAAAATTAATAACGAACGTTGTAACTGCCCTTGTCAGACCAATTACAAACCATGTACATAATCTTCCTGTATTAGTCTAATTCTTAGAAATGTTAGCTCGTTCGTTGTTTAAACGAAATAAATTACGACTTCTGCTTAATTCCTTATTATATTTAATAGAAATAAAGCAGGATGCCGTAATTTATCTCAGCTTTTTACTAGTTTCTCTAAAGTAAATGTGGCATGAAGAAAAATCCCACGCTACTGCTTTTGAATGCTATCTTTGCAATACAAATGATATTACTTTAATAAAACTAATAGTTTTTGACGTCCATCTGATTCAGAAGAATATTGGTTTCGAAAAATTATAATTAAATCTTTTATACGTAGCTTAACAATTAATAGCAACCTCAGCAAAATATTTTTAATCTTAAAATCTTAATAAAACTTTAACACTTACGTTTTAGAAGATTTATGCTGTATAAATCTAGAAGTAATAATAATAATAATTTTTTAAGTATTCTTCCAATGTATTTTTTTACTACAACTTTCATTAGTTAATCTGTGACATTCATATCCAAAATGTTATTAACAGACCCGTCTAGATCAACATGTCTTCTGGTATTGTTAATAAAAATAGAAAACAAGGTCTTTTTATAATTAATTCGATTGTTCATTGGTTGAAATAAAGTTTTTCGAGAAAAGATTTTAATGTATATGTAATGATATTTTAAAATCTAATTTAAATCTCATTTAATTTCCAAATTTTTATCTTAATTTGGCTCATATTAACTTCATTCTAAAATGTTCTCTTATTTCCTGATTCAATTCCACCTTTTTTTATTTAATTAATGCTACACGCGTTCTATAAAATTGCTTACTTCTAAAAATTCTCAAGTTCCAAGTAATGGGACAAAACTCCTTAATGTTTGTAGCATTCTTTTAAAGATACCTATATTTATCTTTCCTAAGTCTACACGTGTCAAAGAATTCTCTATCGAAATTTCATTATAAAATCACCGAGGGAAAATTTTCTGTCTTTTTCGCTTTTTTTGCTCTTGTATCGCAATTTGAACGGATGTCAGTTTCATCATCGCTTCTTGTACGTAAATCATGCCTCCAGTGGGGAATTAAAATGAAAGTTTAAAATTTCAGAAGTTTTATCTCTCTTCGGCCACGCAACTGCTCAAAAATATGTTTACATTATATTAATTCAATTTAATCCATCCAGGGAAAGCAATTTATTTACAAGAAGGCGCGAACAGAACATGTTCACAACAGCGCGGAGGAAAAGCAGAAGTAAGGAGGGGGCGAATCAAATGATCACTTGTCTTATATAACATGGGATTTCCGGCCACGTGTCGATTGAATACTCGTGTTGAGCTTGGATAAGGGCACCGAAGGGATCATTTTCACTTGACACGTGGAACTGATGGCGCATCATTTTTACAAAGCTTCAATAGTGGAATGGGATCAGGAAACAAGAGAACACTTTAGAATGACCCCGACATGGGCCGAACATCGTTTCTTTTTCCTGCAGAAAAGCAGTTGAGCGATTATACCATTTGTACCTGCAAAATATTTTCTACCCACAACATAATAATCAAGAAGAAAACAATAAATGTATTTGAACATTTGAGATGAGTAATTTCTATTTTCAAGATAATCTACATTTAATTTACAGGATATCCTAAAAGTTCATTTAAAAGTACCTCAATTTTAGAAAAACATTTCATTTTTTCAATAAAATATAATATCGTAAATACAGGGCAGGGGTCTCTTTGTCAATGAATTGAGCAAAGAGAAAGGTACACCAAATAAACTGTGCAACACAGATTTCATGAAATACAAAAATAATAACACAGCAATTGAGTTGCTGTGTTATAGCTATAGAAACGTGTATAGCTTCAGAGCTTTAAGCCACATCCCTTCGTCATCTAACCAATATTTCCAATTGTGTGTTTGAGAATTCCAGTTGAAATTCAAAACAATATGACAATTTCTGTACTACCGAAAAGATCAGTATATTCAGCAAGTTCTGTGCATTTAAAATCAAAATAAATCATTTATTTTGGAAGGAGAACTCCAGAAACTTGATTTAAAGGCAAATAATGCAATCGGATTTCTAAATCGTTAGAAACTTCCACTGAGTCAGTTCACTTCATCAAAACAATGGTATATAATATTCCAAGGTGTGGCTTCTTTTTTTTTTCCGCCGTCAAATAATATAATACATCGGAAATCAGTTTTTAAATTTGTTTCCGATTCCATTCGCTGAGTCATGATATTAAGTGCAATCCCAAAGAATGCAAACAAATACGCATCGGCATGTTCCGTCTGTCAGTTGTTTGAACAATGATGAATTGCGCTCGATACCCGTACACAGTTGCTCGACTGAAATTAATCGCGATATGTTTCGCAAACGATTCCTGCTGTTAAAAATCATCAGATATGCTTATGGGAGAACATAACTGAAAGATGACTTTAATTTAAAAATAATTTGCTTTTCTTATACTGCTTATCTACATGTTTCTTGCTATTTAAAATATGGGATTTTCTATTGAGTGATATATCTTTTTAGATAAATTAATTAATTTCGAATCATGAGAAAACGAAATTTGTCCTTTTAAATTTCATCAAATTTCTAATACTGATTTTATACTTTTTAAAATTTTGAACTGGTTAATAAATTTAAAAAATTAATGGATAAGAAGGAATTACGTATGTTTAAAAACGGGAAAGGATTCAACATCAGAAATATTAAAAAAATTAATTATTATTCTTAAACAAACGATAATTACTATTTTCAATTACAGTACTAAGAATACTTTCAATAATACAATTATTTCTGCACAAGAAATCGTTCTATCTAATTCACTAAGAATGCTGTAAAAAAAATCGTTCTTCATATCTGTTTTGTGAAACACTCTTCTTATATCATTGCATGTAATTTTTTAAAAAATTTACAATTGATTTCCAGGTGTGTTTTTTTAAACTTTTTGAATAGTTTATTTTATGTGAATCTAAAACCGTTCTTGAGAAGCTATCTGCCATCTTTGATTTGAGTTTTCACCTCTTAAGTAACTTCAGAAACCAGAAACTACATCATGAAGAATCTGATTTGAATTGATTATACACAGAGAGTTTCCTATAATTTTAGATATATCCTATAATTTTAGATATATCCTATAATTTAGATATATCCTATAATTTTAATAATAGACTTTAAAAAAATTAAAATTCATGTTCAAGAAATCATTTTTTCGTGTCCCTGCTTCTCTTTATATTTTCGATTGCATTTATATTAATGCATTTTACTGAATTATAAATATAAAAACTAAATTATTACTACTCATAATACAATTTTAAATTATATTTGAGATTCTTTTTAATATTTCTCCTCAATTGGCAAATTAGATTTACTTGAATTCAAATAAATATTTGGCTTACTTGCAGCAGAAATGTATAGAAAAGGCAAGGCTTATGCAGAGGAAGAAACTGTTTAATTGTTTTTTGAACAATCGGACAGAAATCGAGATGATGAAACTGAGGAAGAGTTTTCGGTTGATGAGTAAGATAGAAATTTTACTAATCTCTGCATGCTCCTGTACCTAGAATCAAATTTCGTACATCAAGTTAAAAACTTAACACTCAAAGGAATGTGCAGTGAATTACTATATACAGTACGAAGTATACTTCCTATGTTTAAGAAATACCACACAAAATGGACTGTCTAGTCGTTTCATTAACCTCCTGAGAGATTTGAATAATATCCTCAACCAAATATAAAATTGCTTACAAATCACAATTTTACTTAACATACTTAATTGTACACTTTTTTTCATACTGCAACTGCTGCTGTATAAATAAATAAAAATAAATGTGTATAAAAAAAGTTTAAAATTTTGAATTCGAGCATTAACTAAGCAAAATTAATAAAAAATAGTTTTGTCAAATATATTTTATCAAATGAAAATGTATAATAAGACATTCATTTTATTGAGTTATTTTTAAATACTTTGAAAAGATAAAAATAGAAATGAAGAATGTATATAATCAATATAAACATAACTGAAATGCCTAACATTTTGTTTTCTATAGAAATCTAAACAGTTGAACAGATATTCTTCAAATTTTGTTCAGAATTACTGTGAATTACATTATGGTTTCAGTGAATGTTTTGTGACAATTAATTTTTTATTTGTTATTCATTAAAAACTATACTGCCACTACACAACCAATCAACGCGGACGTTCCCAAAATTTGATTAATTAATTGACTAAGTGACGATAATAATTAAAACATGGCGAAAAGTGATAACTACATAAGATTTAATCTAACCTATTGATATTTAAAAATGTTTTTTTTTAAATTGAAAATTTTATGAAATTCCCACGTTACTTAAAAATTCATTCAAAATTTGTCTACTTGCCATGATGTTTAATGGAGTACGAAACTCGTTTTAAAAAATAACTGCCTTTACATTTCAAATTGTAAGTATATATATAATTTGCTATTTACTATGTTTATTAAATTTTGAGGTGTTTAAAAATTATATATACTCTATGAAAAATTTTACTTTCTACGATAATGATAATATTATGTACTAAAATTTTTTGATCTAACAATATTTGTTTTTATTTCAGTAAAAAATAAAATTGCAGACGATTTGCAACGATAAAATTGCAGATAATAAAATTGCAAGCGATTTTTTAATGTAAAATATTTTTAAATAAAAATATTTTACATTAGAAATATAATAAGTAATTATAAAAATGTTTTTTTATAAACGTGTTGGGTTTCGACGAGTGTTAATTTTTTTTTTTTTTTTTTACTTTCCCTTATGCAGCGTTTATATTCCTATAGCTGTCAGCAACTAATTTGACATGTGATAACTTCCACTTTTATTATGAATTTTTGTTACGTTACAACTACTTCAATTTTTTCTCACCAATGCTAAAGTATAAGCAATGTTTCAATAAAAGTTTTGTGACAGTTAATTAACTAGCTAATACCTTATTAATAAAAGAAAATGAATATAATTTTATCTCTAATAATAATGTCGTAATAATGTTGTTAATAGTAATGTTGGATAGATCAGCTAGCTAGTCTTTAGTAAATCTGACGTACAAAAAAGAGTTAAATATGCATTTACTGTGTAAAGAATTTGTTCTTTTGAATAAAGTACTATTTTTCATATTCCCATTCATTGTATTATGTAATATTGGTATAATATAAAAGTAAAACACTTTTGTCATTGCCAAAAGTAAATCATAAAATTCAATTCACTTACAGAATTAAAATAAAAACAAGATTTTTTCTCTCAAAACACTTCTCCAATTTTACAGTTTTTTGAAATTTCCTCATTAGTTTTCAGTTTTTAATTTCAGACTATTCTTATTCGAGCAAGAATCCGTATACCTGAATCATTAAAATAGAAAGTCCTGATAAAATGTCTTATTTGTAGAGAACATTGCCAAGTAGCTTAATCTCTCTCACTGTATCTGCGTCGATTTGTTATTTAAAAGTTTTGCTTGAAGATAGTTTGTTTAATTTCTTCCATGTGTTCATTAAAAAGTTTTTCCCAGAGATCGTTTTTCCTCGTTTTCAGTACGATAAAATGGCAATCCCACTTTACTTTGGCAGTGAGCTGATCATTTTGTCACACACACACACACGCACGCACGCACGCAAGCACACGAAAAAAAAGTGTTTTTTTAACCAGTGGTTTTATCACACTCGAGATCAACTTTTATGAACAAAAGAAGATCATTTATGTGTCTTCAGTTAACTGAATGTAGAAATATTCCTGATTAAAATGAATTAGGGAAATGACTAAATGGACAAGGCGAGGTTGGCAATCTATATATTAGATTAGTCTTGTTTATCCTAAATAAAATTTCTCGTGCTGTTCTAATACGGAGAAAACCAGTAATCCCTTGCCACCAATTTAACAAAAGCTTGAAATATCTTATTTTTCTTGAAAGCATAGCAATGGGAGATGGAATTATGAAATAATATTATAGACTTGAATCTCTTAATAAGGTCTCATTAACATATATTTTAAATACGAGAGAAGATTCATTGTATAGTTTTTTATTTAATCATTTTGGCTCAAAAATGCAGAAATGAAATTCTTACTCAATATCTGAATTATTATGCTTTCCTATAAAAAAATGGAAAAATTTATCAGTCACATTAAATTAGGTATGCCAATTAATAGCTTCTGGACCAAAACAGTGAATCACTTTTGTGGCCGTCTCGTGACTTGAATCTTATAGATGAACTTCGCATTATCTTATTAGAAAAATTATAGCATTTCGATAAGTACTCTTTCAATAATAGCTGTAACAAGGGTCTAATATTTTACCAGTATACCCACACTAGTAAATATATGTTGCATCGAATATCGACTTTTTCAAATATTCCAGATGCATTTCAGATGCACTTGTTGTTACATCTAAGAATCTTCCTGTTGCGTTCGCCACATGTAAAGTGCATAGCAATCAATTCAGAGAACTTGAGACATTGTACATCATTCATGAGACATCTACAGTTCGATTAAGTTCGCTTGGTTTACTTCTTCAACTTTTAACACTCTAATGAATTTAAATAGTGTCTGAAACCTTAATTTCCTATGTGTTTAATTGCGTACACCTTATTTGCCTTTTCATTTTCACAATTATGTTTTTGATCACCATTTTTATATGCTTCGTTTCACAATAAACGTTATATTTTATACGATAATATTTGGTGCTTTATTGCCTGTATCTTTACATTGTTCTTATTTATTCAGTTTGTCATAGAAATAATAATCCCAAATATTTACGGATTTTATGATAATATTTATACATCCGCCTTCCTTCTTGTGTAACAAGTTTTCATACCAAGTTCTGCCAAACTTTATATTTCCATGTCTGCTCTATTTTCATTTGTTGTACATAAAGTGGGCTATCTTTTTTAAAATTTCGGTATCTTAAACATTTTAATTTTAGTCTCGCGTCACAGTTTTTCAATCATCATTTTGAAAAGCGAATTTGCAGTGCCAAATTGATAAGTAAATTAAATTGCTATTAAATATTTTTATGCAATCTTTAACGGTTAAATAACGATGTTTTAATCATTAATAATCATGAAAAATATCCTTACGTTATCATTAATGAGTAATGATCACAATATTACAGATGTTATTAAGATTTCAGATGGCTGATAATTTTTATCAGTTTTACTGTTTTCTAATATTTATTTTAATCGCCAAATCATATACTTTGAAAGAATTTATATATTTTTGTAACTCTATTTAATTATTTTTAATAAGCAATGAAATATTTTAAATAAACAATGAAACTTAAAGTCTGTACTCACCAAATGCTTAATTTTGAAAATATCTGACGCATTTAAGCCATAATAGTTAAGCTTCATATGAGTTCCAGGTTGCAGAAAATATTTTTTTTCATTAAGTATTGTTTTTTTAGTCTTATTTAAATTTGAATTTCTAATATAGAATTGATATTTATTTTAAGTTGGAAAGATATTAGTAAATGTATAAATAAAAAAAAATGATAAATTTGTGTTTTTCTAGCTTTGAAATACTACATAGTTCATTTCATTCAAAATCAGAATTCAGTGAAAAATGCTTTATTAACTTTATTATATAACTAAAAATGAAAGCAACTCTTGTAATGCTATTGTACTATGAAGTTCTCATTTATATATTTTTATATGTTGTTCACCCGATTCCTTCAATACTAATTCAGTGATGAAGTACTTCATTTATTCTACTCAATGCTTCAGTTGTACATCGTTTTTAGTGTTGATAATGATTTATATCTTCTAGAGAAGGTCTCACTTTCGAGAAATATGTAAACTGTGATACCATAATATGATTTAGAATTAATCATAATTGATGAAATAATAGAAAATATATTATCCTGTATATTTAAGCTATCCAAGAATAAAAATATCAAGAAGTTATTCCATTTTTTTTCCTTCGTAGATGCAATTAATACCGTTAAAAATCTTATTTTGTTTATCTGTACTTATGTAAAAATAATTTCAATGAGCATAATTCAATTCATTTCTGTATTTAATTCAATTCATTTCTGTACTTAATTCAATTCATTTCTGTATTTAATTCATTCAATTCATTGCTGTATTTAATATTCACAGACATTTAGACATCAAACCGTTACATAAGATTTTTAAAGCAAACGCTTGCCTACATGCACATATAAAATAAGAAATATTTATTTATTTTTCAAGAAATGAAATAAAATTATATATTGAAAGCATTTATCATTGTTATGATAAATGTTTAATTTTAAGATTCCATTATTATTTTCGATATTTTAAAGTTATGTACTAGTACTAATTTAAAAATCTCTAAAATAATGATTTTTAAATAAATTTGTATTGTTGAAATTGGTCCAAATTGTTTATCAAACATAAAGAAAATATAATTTTTCAATTATATATCATTTTACAGGGATTAGATTAAAAATATAAGCAGTGCATAATTCCATTTTTACCCAGTATTATTAATATATTATGTGCATACAGAATAAATAATCATGTTAATATGATACATCATTTGCACTATAAATCATCATTGTAATGGATATTCAGAAATTGCAAACATTATTTTTTTCTCTTTATTTAACTTAATATAAAAGTATGTTCATAAATTTTTGGAAGTCAAACAATATTTCAATAAATGTTGTTCTTAGCATATTATACATGTGTATTATCGGCATTTTATCATCTCACATCTTATGTCGAGGTTTGATTCTAGGTCTGTATTTTGTGTATTAGTACATAGGAAAACATTAATTTAACTAAATACATAGGAAAAAAATGGTAGTATTGCTTGGATTTTGCTGTCCTAACAGCTAATGGCTTATAACGTGAAAAAATAAAGACCGCACAAAAACATTTTTCAAGTCTCCATTTAACAATTCCGATTGATTAACATAATGGAATAAGAGAATACTTTGTCCAGGAAATTGATATATGTGTAGACACATAATTTTTGAGCAGTTTCATGGCTGAAGAGAGAGAAGACACTTAGAATTTTTAAACTTCGCTTTTATTGCATCCCGGGAGACCTAATTTATGTACTAGAAGCTCGAACAAAACCGACGTCCGTTCACAAGCAGAAGAAGAGTAAAAAGCGAAATAAATATTTATTTCCATGTTTATATATTGTGAGATTCTGATAGGAATTTCGTTACACGTGTCGAAATAGGTAAGGGAATTATAGGGATCTTTTAAAAGAATTTGTTTGATCGTCAAATTTTCATCCCTTCATTCAGATTGTGGGAACTTGAATATGTCAGCAATTTTAAGAGATTGTGTAGCATTAATTCAATAAAAAAGAGGATCAGGAAATAAGAGAACATTTTAGAATGAAGTTAATATGGGTTAAATTAAGATAAAAATTTAGGAAATAAATTAAATTTAATTTGAAGTTAAAAAATATCCTTACAATATTATATATAATTTATTTATTAAATTATTTGAGAGAAATTTATTAAATATATACTTATAAAAATGTTTGTGTGTCGTTACTCTACAATACATAACATTAGACCTACAGCTACCAAATTCGACACAAATATGCTTTAACAGATGAGAAAGTATATCTCGAAATGGCTTTTAAAATTTTAATCAGAATATCAATAAATGAAGAATTATTCCGGGAAATATTACAAATTTGATTTTTACGGCATTTAAAGTATGAAAAATTATCTTAAAGATATCAGTTTTACTGTTATGCAACTTTCTTCCTTGAAAATTAATAATTTTGTAAATATATTTTTGCAAGATTTTCCACAATAGATTTCATTGCTTCAATGAAATTCAAACTCTTTCCATTATTTGACCAAATGTTTTATCACACAATTTTCTTTCACGGCTGAAATTTAATGAAAAAAGATTTTACTATTTATCTTAACAGTTGGCTGGCGGAATATCAGAAAATGAAGATACATTACAGCAAAGGACAAAACGCTATTTGAAATACGCTAATTTTTAATACTTTCGACATGGGTTTCAAATAACGCCATAGAGCACTAGTGCAAATGTCTTCCTTTATTTTATTTTTTTACTAGCTGCCTTTGACGACCAGCTGGTACGCCAATATTAATGATAGCTAAATTTTCAATTCAGTATTTTATCTAACGTTCTCTTAATAACTTTTTCTGAAAAATATTTTTAAGATTCAGATTTTAATAGTTATATCATTCAGTCATACTATTACGTTGGCCTTAAAAAGTTCTGTTTCTTGTACTACTTATCTCTCTATCTCTCTCTCTAATTTTCTGTCAGCGCCCATAAAATCTCATCTTTAAATTAGAGTGGAAATGTTAATTTGTCATTAATATAAAAACATTTTTAACTGAAACCAACCATGTCTTTTTTTAAATAAGAAAATTGAAGTAAAGTCGTTCGGCTTTATTTTATTTCAGTCAATAAATAAACTTATTAAAAAAAACCATGCACCTTAAATTTTACGCAGTCTTTTTGTCCTAAAAAATCATATTCTGAGAAATATTCTTGATACTACGACTTTTAAACAAATGAAAAAATGTTTCTATCTTCTGCGTTCAAATCTGACCGATTTATGAAGTTTTTATATATCAATTTTAAAACAACTAACATTTTCATAAACATAGGCCAATCATTACTGAGAAATCCTGGCAGAAGATCGGTGTATCTTCTTTGAGACGGTCAATGAAGTGGTCTAAAGTCACCAGTTTTTATAGAATAGTGATATTCAAATTTCATAAATTAGACAGTTTTAGTGATTGAATTAGTTGACTGGAGTTCAACAATTTTTAGTTAAAATGTTGGTGTCTCAAGAATATTTTATTAAATATGATTCGAAGGGAAGAGAACCTATGTAAAAATTTAAAATTCGTAATTCATCGGAGAATTTATTAAATATTATTATTAATATCTAAAATATTATTATTTAGTTTATTAAGACCATTTTGTTGGCAGATGTATGCCCCAAATTAGCTGATTAGGGCGATTATATATATATATATATATATATATATATATATATATATATATATATAACCATGTTTGCCTTAAATTAAACTGTTTTATGTTATTAACTGTTATTGAATTATAAAATTAGATATTGTAAAAGATCATAGAAAACTTTTCTTCCATTTATTTTTTAGAAAATATATTTCAAATTTTTTTCACTTCATATGGATCAGTGCTGAAAATTATACTAGTATATATTTAATTTGCAATAATAATTGATTTATTTTTTAATTTGAACTTCTGTCAATATGATGGCAACATGTTGATAAAAGCTAATTTTTTTCCCACTAACATGCTTGTTCAGATTAAATTTTATTTTTATTTTGCGTGAAATATTTCGTTGAAAAATATGGTTAAAAAATTCGTTAAAAATCGGAAAAAAATTAATTTTTAAGTTAAAGCATTGGTATCATTAAAGACATAATTTTTGAGCTTTAACTTGATGCAAAAAAATCAATTTTGTGCTATAATATTTTCGGAAGTTATAAGGAAAAAACCACTGGAATTTTTAATTAATTGAAATTCTAATTCAAATTCACTTTTATGTGCACATTCCCGGAATTTGGAAGCTGTAGGTTGAACGGTTTGGCCTATAGGACACCAAAAAACACACACATATCGAGCTTTATTATAAGTAAAGACTCTTATTTTTTACGTCCCATTTTAAATGAACACTAGGGCTATTTTGGGACGGACCTCGTCATTTTGAACCGCGGTCAGATGACGAGGACGACACCTAAATTGGAAAATCCTGTATAAACGTCCACACTAAACTGGCAGGAGGACGTTTGGCCCCGACGGATTTAACGTGCACCCGACCCGCTTAAACGATGATTCTTCGGCGGAATCGAGTCTCGAACCAAAAACCCTCCGGTCCTCAAGCCGAGACCTTATCACGGTCCCCTACAAATGTGTCCATTAAGTTCGAACGGATAACTTTATAATGGCATTATGATGTTATGAGATTCTACATTGTTAGGCAATCGTATGCATTACTGAGAGAATTACAACCATTTGAATTATTTTAAATAAGAATTAAGGCCATACTGTAGATACAACGCTAAAAAAAAAAAAAAAAAATAGTTTTGCGCCAGCAAAATCTTTAAATCAAACCAAATTACTCTTCATTTATGTTTGAAGTCATGTTATCCATTAATTACTACAGATGTTGCCAAATCCTATGGTTAAATATTATGTTTTTTTGGAGAATTACGCTAATATTTTATTTCATTAAAATAAAACCAGATTATTGGTGTAATTAGCTGGTCACCAAAGGTATTTAATTATAAAATGAAATAAAAATTTTAAATTAATGATTCTAACAAATCTAAATAATATTAATGTAAAATAAATATTGGTAAAGCTTAGGTACTATTTAAGAATCAAAATAACGTAATAAAATTTTGTAATATAAAAATCGTTATTATTTCACGAGAAAAGTATAAACCATAAAAACATTATTATTTCAAACAGAAAAAGAATTGCTCTAAATGTCACAGGCTGCTATTGCAACATATGAAGTAAACTGTCTATCACTTACCTGAAATCATATATCGACTTTGTTTATTTTAGTTATCTGTGTGATGTTTACAGATCGGTTGATTCATCTGACTAAATATTTAAATTGTGATGCTTATTCCTCTCACAAATGTGAAAATTTAATTACGCAAAAGCAAGAAAGAAGACATCATTTAGGAATATAAAAAATCTTTTTCTCATAAATAATAGATGAAAGCTATCATAAAAATTTCCGAGATAAACAGAAATAAAGCGAGAAATGTAGTGCAATATGAAAGAATCGTATAAATCCGAGTAATATCTTAGATTCAGTTTATTATTACCCTTGAACTTTAACCATCTTATCACGACACTGTAAATTTTATCCCTCCTCCCCCCCCTTTTTTTTACTGACGTGACTGAGTCATTCCTCTTTGAGATAATTCTTCAATTTTTTTAAAGAATTTAATTTTTTTTAAGAATTTAAAGAATTTTCTCTTATGTTTCGGTATAAAATTGCATGAAAAATTATTTTCAGTGCTTTATAACTACAATAAATAATCCATTTCTATATTAAGGTGTACGTACACACTTGAAGATTTTTAAAAAAATTTAACTTTAAAAATCCAGTTTATTCACAGTAGGTTATTAATATATGTTTAAACTCATTTCAGTGAGAAAAAACCATATTACACTAATTATTAATTAAATAATATTTAATGAGCTAATTAACCTATTTTTTGAAACATGATATTTTAAATTCTAATTTGTACAGACACACAATTCTAGTTGGAAATGATGCCTAATATTAGTCTTCATGTTGTCTGCCTCAAACAAGTTATAAAAATGTATAGTTTTTCCATCAATGATGCAGAGAAAAAGCGAGATTTTTTCTGTAAGTTTAACTTTTAAACAGCTATTAAAAATTTATTTCTATAAATATAACTTTGATTGAGGTACAAAACATCCGCTATTTCATACAGATTATTTTGATATATAAGTAACTGTGTTTGGTTCATTTCTTGTTGAGTTATGAGTGTTGGAATGAAACAACATAGTGGAAAAAATATCATTCTTCATAAAATGAGTTTTAAAAACACCGTAAATAGAGATTTTAATGAAAGCACCTGAAGAAAAATAATTATAACTCGAGAAATATTTCGAATATTAACAACATCTTGGTATCGTTTGAAAGCTAAAGGATCGGAGAACATTATTAAGCAATAAAAAATATTCGATATTTTGAACGATTTTCGAAGTTTTAAGTGTGTACATACATCTTAAACAAATATGTTTCGCTGATATCTGAGAGAATGACTTAAAAAAAATTATATATTTTCTTCTTCAAATGTGTTCTGGTTAAAATCTAAATAACTTGCCCCCCCCCGTAGCATGTATCATATTTTTAGCATTTGTGTTGAAAAATTAGTTTAATAATTTATATAACAGTATAAAATAGATGAACGAGTTAGATTAATGGAATTTGTGTGAAGTCATTATACTAAGATTTGTACCAAATTCTGGAACAAAACCTGCAAAAACGATCATTTAAAACGACAACAAGTTAGATGGATGCCAGCCAAAGCCACGTCTCTCCAAGATTACGTGGCCTCGTTAGGAACCTTGCCAAAAAGGGGTTGCCGACGAGTGAATCACAGGGTTGAGTTAATTCAATTTTTAATGCATGTTCTTATTTGTAATCACAAAAGGTCGTGTTAACCCTTATCGTGGCAAGATTGCTTTTTTGAAAAAAAGCAAAAAAAAAAAATGTATATAGGTAGCTTCTTTAGGTTATTAAAAACATCAAAAAATAAATTAAAAAAATCGTGATATGAAAATTTTGGAAAAACAAGATGTATACTAGTCTATACATTGCTACACGTACAGTGATTATCGCATTTTTAGGAATGTATATTATGTATGTATGGTATACTATACAAAATGAACATAAGGGGTAACTAGAAAAAAGCTTGAACATCTAGCCCCAAAAAGTACACAATAATAATGTTTTCGGATTGATTGCATCGGTCATTGCATTCCATGCCAAACGGTTTTTGTATCAAGCAATGTAACAAAAAAAAAATCGCAGCCAAAAACATTATTATGTTAAAAAGCTTTAGTTATTTGATTTTCGCCGTTTTGAAATACTATTTCGCCATCATTTAAATATCAAATTTAGAATTTTTTGAAATTTTATCCAAATATTAAAAACTATAAAATAACCATTAAATTTCGAAAAAGAAATATATAAACTGGGCTTGTAAATAACGTAATTTTTAATTAATTGTTATACTATGAAAATCGAAAACCGAAATAACTGTTGAGCACCTCCTTCAATAGCAAATTAATGTTAAAAACGTATTTTGTCGATCACTGCCGCATAACTAATTTCAAAAAATTTAATAAAATTTAAGAAATAATTTTAAAGGAAATGAAACTGGCATCAATAAAGAACTAATTCTTTAGATCTTAAATTTACACAAGAATGGTTTTATATTTTATAAAGTTATTGAAGAAAATCGTCTACATCTCGACAAATTTTTAAATATCAGATATCTAATTAAAATTATGAAAATTCCTTTTTAATTGAGTACTTTCTACTCAAGAAATAAATACACATCAAATTCGGTCTTCCTAACGGTCTGCCCTGTTATAGCTCTTTAAATGACGCATCATATAAACTTCATATATTATATGCATCTAAAAGCATTTTGTGTTAATAAAGTAATTCGAAACAAAGCATTGTTATAAATTGTTAACAATGCATTATACATTGTTAAAATCATTGTTATTCGAGCATTTTTATAAAGACAGACATTTATAACAGAATTAAATACGATAGAATTCCCATATATCGAATTTGCATATCTCAAAAAATCTGTATATCGAATATCTTCATAAATATTAGATTTTTGCTAGAAAATTAATTATAAAAATAATAATTTTTTTATAAACTGAACAAAGATTTTCACATAAAGAAATTATAAATATTCATTATGGAAAAAGAGAATTCGCTTATAAGAAGGAATATAGGTTATATAAAGAAGTCTATCTTAATTAATCTTTCTACAATATAAATGCTCGAAAGATTGAAATTACTTGGAGAAAAAGCAATACCCACTTGCCAATGAGTCATAGACTTTGTTTTATTCTATAGATAAATCTTTTTCTATTAACCGTGGTTTTTACTGTGAGTTTAGCTTAAATTTTCTTATAAAGACTAAGGCTCAAATCAAAAGATATATTTAGGTCCAAATGAGAATATTGAGGGTTAAAGCCATAACACTCTAGTTTCTTATGCGATTTTTTTGGTGAAAACCAGTTTCGATCTTTGAAATATGTATTTCTTTGTTTAGTCTGTTTTTCAAAGCGGTGAATATAGCTTTGAAATCTTTACAAAAAAACAAAAAAACAAACAAAAAAAAAAAGGTTGGAAACGAAAATTATGGAAACAAGAATATGATTTTAGAATTTTTTTTTTTTTTTTTTTTGTAATATGAATGCAATACATTGTATTACGCCCAAATAAAATGCGCAATATAATATTAAGAATCAAATAATATCTTTGTAAATCATAATCAAGTTTCAATCATAAATTGTAAGAATAAATGATTAATTAATTTATTTTTATGTTAAAATAAATTGTGAACAACAACAAGAAAATACACTTACTGAGTGCATTACAGAATGAACAATAAATATACAAAAAAAGAAAAAGAAAGAAAAGCTAAGAGCAATGCTAAAAACACTACAAAGTGCAATTGGGATTTAATA
Organism: Argiope bruennichi; assembly: GCF_947563725.1. NCBI lineage: Eukaryota > Metazoa > Arthropoda > Arachnida > Araneae > Araneidae > Argiope > Argiope bruennichi. The sequence goes on from NC_079157.1 coordinate 48,286,936, forward strand.
CAAGTTTGTATTCGGATAATCTAAAGTAATTTAAAAATATATTAAAATCCAAAAATGTGAACTCTTAATTTTAAAAACATTTAGAAATGTATAAGAGATATTAAAGATGAATATATTTAAGTTCAAAAATAGTAAAAGCTCAACATGAATTGAATTCTCTTTATTCCAATTGTACTTTATAATACCGTTTAAACGATGTTGTGCCTTAATAATATGACGCTTTCTCTGACGGTATTCAAAAGAATACAAAGTGTGTAGCTTCAGTAATAAGCAATAGAAAGATGCTTAAGACAGAAATGAAAAATCTTTAATTATATAATAATTGCTTTAATTAAATTTTTTAAAAATTATTTTTAATAGTTTTACCCTCTTTCCTGGGGCTAATCTGCATTGAATGGTTGGTTGGTTGCGAGTTTTAGTGGCGCAAGAACCAACCTTTACTAAACTACGCCAGTCGTATGGTTAGAATATTGACGATCGTGGAATAGAAATAACGTTAAAATAATTGTATCAAAATATTTTTAAAAGAATTACTTTAAAAGATTGAATTCTATACGATAAAAAGTTAAAAAATGGTAAGAACTAGATATACCCGTAAAAACCAATGACCCTTAAAAACTGAAAAAGATTTCCATGGGGCTTTACTCCCACTAAGCCTGACATTGTTAGTGATGAAGTTTTTAAAAAAAATGAATAAGCTGAGTATTAAAATTTGGACACTCTATCAAAATCTGCATTGAAACTTATCTAAAGTAATATATTGCGGGAAATAAAGGGTTGAACATAGTCAATCTTAAACATATTAAAAATAACACAAAATGATTTCAAAAGACGAATATTATCAATCTTAATAACGTTATAAAACACATTAGGAATTTAAAAGTTAAATGCATTCTATATTTTGCACACCCATTCTCAAATAATATGTTGACGCTAAACGTTCTAGTTGATACAGCTAAATGTACACGACTTATATTGTCATCAAAAGCAAAGATAAGATCGATGACTTAAAAAAAACAGAACACAAGACAGATCACGTCGGGATTTCAAACCAGGGAATGTCAAACATATTATGTAGATAAGTTAAAGATATATCATGTGAGTAAAACGGATTACTTTTGTAAAACAAATAGAGTAAAATTTAGTATGCACTTGTTTTTGAACTTTTAACTTGTAGTAAGGTCTCACATGTCCAGTTGTATATGTATCTAGAATAGCTAATTAATATTGTGACAGATAATTGCGAATTCAAAAAGTTCTTTTTTTGGTTGACTAATTAGCCATAATCGAATACTTGAACTGTATTACTGAATGTTCCTTTACATTCAGTGGCATAGCATGGGTCTCAGCCGCCGTGAGCTTAGATTAAATTCACTGCCATCTTATTTAGGCATTAAATATAAAAGGCTCCAAAACTTGCAGAAATTCTCAAGAACTTTTCGGCATGGATAAGTTGTTTATTGTACAGGATACAATTAAAGAATCATTGTGCACTTTTTATTTGCATTATTATAAACATTTGTTACAAAATTATGCCACTTCTTGATATATATACACAACATTTATTGTATATACAGGGTGTCCCAAAAAAATGTATACACATTTTAGCAGCTGATAACTAAGTTATTTCTTCTTTCTTTACGGACTGAACCCATTGAACCGAGTGATGGCAGACAGACTTGAATTTGAAGAAAGGAAATTTATTCTAAAATGCTACTTGAAGTATGAAAATGCAGTAGAAGTGCAAAGACAATTTAAGAGGGAGTTTAACAAAGAACCACCTACACGAGTTACCATCACTCGAATTAGAGATAAGTTTGAAGCTGATGGAACTGTTCAGGACGTCCATAAACCTGCAACAGTTGTTCAATTGAGGGCAACCATTGAACATGAATGTACGAATATCCCAAGGGAATTGTTCCATCATGTGTGCTATTCCATCGCTTCGCGTTGTCACTAGTGTCTGGAGCAGAACGGACATCAGTTTGAGAACATGCGATAACAAGACAATAGAATGATATTTGTAGAATCTTTTACATGTTGAAAATTATTCGAATTATAATAAACCCCAAATTTACAATTATTTAAAGTGTGTATACATTTTTTTGGGACACCCTGCATATCAAGTGTTACAATGTATTATTACATAAAATTAAGAAAATATAACAAATAACAGCGAATAGAGTATAAAACACGAATCATTCAATTAAAACTAGAATAATACTATAACGATATGTATTTTTATTAAAAAAAATCAATAGAATTAATTTTTTTTTCTTTGTCTTTAACTAAAACTTTAATCGTCTGCTTAAAGCAAAGTGTTTTATTGCACGATCAATATTTATAGAATCACATACTTCTCGCTCAATAGACAAGATAGTCAGATTGGTCAGCCTTAAAGTGTTTATTGTTGTTCTTAAGTAATTTTTGATCGACTTCAATTATGAAATGCAACAGTTCCTATAGTAATGGTGAGAAACATTCGAAGCATTATTATAATATTGGGTTGATTAACTCTTAGCTTAAATTACATAATAATACTTATTATAATCTAAGTAGTTCCATATTTATCAATTGATTTTTTTTTGGCTATGGCAATTATGAAATTCCGTAATCAAACACGTTCGAATTTGAAGTCCTGTTCGCATATTCTAGATTTTATTCAGTGTCGTTCAAATCTAGTAGTATGGCCGATGTTAGGTAAACAAACTTTTCCCCCAAATTCCGCTGCTAAAACCTATTACTAATTTCTACAATTATTCTGTCAGATGAAGCAAACAGCTTCCAACTGAACTCATTTTCATGAGACAAGTTACCATCTCTATTTCCATTGTCGAAATTGTATCTTTCCGTTTTGATAATATGAGATTCCTTTATAATACCAAGGTCTTCATTCTATTACATAACTTATAGCACTGTCATAATTTATAAAAAAGATTTAAATGGAAGTAACTTCCATTGCAGTTTTAACACAATCACACTTATAAAAAACACTTTTAGCTTTAATTATTTGAAAATTCAACTCAGTAGTTTATAGAATGTAATGCCGGGTTTACACTCGGAAAGTTATAAGATGGCCAGTAGGCAGCGTATGCGTAGAAAGGCAGAAAAATGCTGTTCGCTCGCTGGCAAGTAATTGTCCCAATGGGACAACAACATGCCCCTGTCCTGTATTGTATTTTTGTTTTCTTACTGTGCATGCATTTGTAGAATTTGGCGGGTTTTTTGGCGTGAAAAAATTGATCACTTATCATAGATTTATTCCGACACTTTTTAATCTTTGTTTTTTTCTAAGATGTTTTTTTTTCATTTGTTTTAAAACTTTTTGTTTCTATAGTCTTCCGAATTTAAGTGTGTTGACATTTTTTTTAATTTCATTATGTTTGTTTTTGTAAATATCCATCATTTTAATACGATGCGCAGTGAAAAGGAAAAATTCAGGAACTCTAAAATGGCAATTTATGGCCGCACATGAAATGCCTAAATCTATCTGATGAAATTGCGGTAAATATAAATCAGTTCCCTTTCTTCACGTGCGCTGTCTACTGGCCGTCTTATAACTGGCCGAATGTGGGCCGCGGTGGCCTGGTGGTAAGATCTCGGCTTGTGAGCGGTAGGGTTTCAGGTTCGAGACCCGATTCCACCGAGGAACCGTCGTGTAAGGGGGTCTGTTGCACGTTAAATCCGTCATACCAAACATCCTCCCGCTGGTGTGGTGTGGTGTGGAGAGGGGGTGCCAGTTCAGGTGTCGTCCTCGTCATCTGACCGCGGTTCAAAATTACAAGGTCCGTCCCAAAATACCCCTAGTGTTGCTTTAGAACGGGACGCTAATATAACTAAATTAAACTAAACTAAGTAAACCCAGCATTAGGCACAAGATCAATAAATCCTATTACATTTTAAACACTAAGATTTTATCATAAAATAACGCGTTCAAATAGCAGTAGTTTCCATCTCATTTTTTTTTTTTTTTTCAAATTCATCCATTTATAAAGTACATTCACTAATTAAAATCAGGTTTGAAAAAAACTACCCCCCCCCCCAATACCTTCTAAGGTAATGCAGAAACCAGAAATTCAATGACCATTAAGATTCGATCCACAAGATAAATAAATCTATTACATTTCCTTCAGAAAATAAACGCATCAATTTCAAGTGAAACAATATTATTTTCGACCCACACATCGATGTGTCATGCGAAAAAAATCTCTCAAGTCGGAAGCCATACTCGATCTGTTATGACATCACCCAATACCTCATCTACCTTGTTACCTGAATAGGTTTTACTCTTTCAGTTTTTATCGCTTTCGCACAAACTGATAACCGAATTTATATCCTTATCTTTGAAAACAACAAATTCCCCTTCGCGATGGTAGACACAGTCGAGATTGTTTCAGACTATTTCAAGAATCGTTTGAAATAATCAGATTTGCTGTCAGGTTTATGGCAGAAAATTTTGAGCCGGTGATTTGTCATATTTAAAGTTCATGACATATAGCCACTGTTTTTTAGCTCTCATCACTTTTGGGATATTAATATACGACTAGATGACTTCAAAAGCTTATCAGTATGATTTAGTGTTTGGGTAAGTTGCAAAGTGATTATTTTTAAATTTTATCTGTTTATTTGTTGCTTTAGTAATTATCTATTTTCTGTAAAGGAAAAAAAATAAGGCAAATAAGAATCTCGAGAGCTGAATATTTTTGTTCCATTCAGTAAACCAGTATCAGTTTTATCAACAAAAAAAAGTGGATCCGTGATAATAATTACATAATTATGTAGTTAATGATTTGTTTGTCTTAATATTAATAAAAATAATCCTGGTTATGTTTATATGTATGTTTCCACATGTCTTCTTAAACAATTGGGACAACAAATTTTGGACACTTACTACTAAAGTCATAAGAAAGAATGCTGTCAATTTTTTACAGTACAAAAATTATTTAATATTTAGTTATTTACAAATTAACCAAAATTTTGCAATCTTTATATTTTGAACTACTGCATCACTGTTTTTTTTTAAACTTTTTCTTTCTTTTTAATAATCCTTTTGATTATGCTTTTATAGGTCGCAAATCATTGATTTAGTCATACTTAAAGTCTAGCTTAAATCGATCTCTAAAATTCAAACAAAGACAACCTTTTTGTTTAATACTTCAGCGCTTGTTAACAAAATTTGGTATATCAATATAATAAATAACACTTATGAAATAAAAGAGCTGTTTTTTAAAAAATCGTTTGGTTGAATTGATATTGAAACTTGTTTCAAAATGTTTCAAAAGATAAAAAGATTTTGTGTATTATAATATTTTATATAAATGTACTTTTTACGTTAAAAATATACATGAAAGGATTTTAATGCCGAACAACACAACGTACGTCAGCTGATGTTGATATAAAATTGATCAGAGGATTTTAGGAATTTTTATTTTATTTGATTATTCAAATTCGAAGATGTTGTCAAAATCATTATTCAAAGATGGAAAAGTTCTTCATTTTATTTAAATTTGATTTTTAGTTGCATCATTACATGTTAAAAAAGAGAGAACGTTCTTTCTTGATTTTTTTGTCATATAATCCTCTTTAAGAATATCACTTATAACATATAATTATAAATAATTTTGCATAAGTGTTCTACAACTTATTTTGCAACTTGTCATTATGAATTTGAATCAATAGGCCTTTACAAATACATTATTAAGATAAAAGATTCTTAATCCCAAACAGAATTAGAAAGACAAATACATTATCAGATAATCAAAATTTAAAAAATGAAATTACCCCATCTGTAATAAATTCTTTGTTTATAAAAAGTATGAAAAAATTGCGCAAGCAAATTTTATCATGACTCCTGTGATATTACTGTTTTTATTTACAAATGTATATAAATAAATTTACGAAAATAATTATGGTTTTAATTAAAAAATGAATTGGAAAAAATTTGGAAATCAAAGATAAAGGAACAGAGTTGTTATGAATTTTAGCTTAGTTATATTAGTACCACATTTTTATCTGATCTTTGCCATAGAATTATTTCCAGAATGATCACTTTGTTTTCAACCTGATCAGCTATGAGAAACATACCTGAACCGGCGACTTCTTCTCCAAACTTCCACGCCACACTAGAAGAACACTTGAACTTTGATGTCAGAATTTACATGCACATGAATTCAGAATTTACATTACCTGCCTACACGACAGGCGGTCGGTTTAATCAAACTTGTAATCCTCTTGCCTCAAATCCAAGACGCTTTCACCAATGTACGCGTAACCTATAGGACAGTATTAAAACAATCATTAATGAATAAATAATTTTGTATACATATATATATTTATTTGCATACATATATATGTTTATAAGATTAATACTAAAATTTCAAATGAATCGTTTATATGTAATTTAGACTTAAAGGCTGCCTCAACAAAATAATTTTAAACTTAAAATTTTGATAGTCACGTGACAAGTATTGATTTATGAGACCTAAATTGTTCTGCTCATTATCTTCTTTACGCCTTTTTAATTTTCTGTCATCTCGGATAAATTTTGAAATTTAATTTGTAACAGGAAGTGATTTAATTCCGTAGCATTCTTACTGTTTCTAAAAACATAAGAATAAAATGAAGAATCATTTATTTCTGAAGTTTTGTGTGCTCAGCTGAATATAGTTCATAATTTATGTAATATACCAGAAGATTATTCGATAATAATCTTTTTTAATGAAAAAAAATTACGTGCACTTCAAAGCCATACTAAAGGAGCGACTCTGTTAAAATATTTAAAAATGCGCAAATATTGCTTACTTCTGCCGATAAATTTTAGTTGTCATCATTACTAAATTCGAATATTTTCTTAAAAAGCATGCCTCATATTCAAATTCCTCAACCTAAAAAAAATTAACATGATTTTTCATATTTTGATCATCAAAATTGGAAGAAATCTGCTTTAAATAAATACTTGTAGCAACCATGTAAACAATTAAGTTCAATATGTTGTTGCAAAGTACGTTTAATTTTTAATTTTTTTAAAATTTAATTTAATTATAAAATTTTAATTAAAAAAATTCATTAAAAATGCAAAACAATTAAAAGCAAAAAAAATGGTATAATAGAAAAAATATCTTTTTTTAATCTTTGTGTTATAATATTTTTGGAAGTTATCATGAAAAACGGCAAAATTTAGCATAATTTTTAATTAATTAAAATTCTAATTAAAAATTCAAATACATCTGTCCAAGGCGCATATTCTCACCGTCCAAAGAATATATGTGGCAAATTTAGTAACTCTAAATCAAACGGTCTTCCCTGAAAAGAAGTAATGCGCATGTACGCACACACACATTTTCCATTATTATTAATAGACTTATCGTCTTTGGCGACCAGTTGGTTCTCCGAGGATATTGGTTGTATTTGATTCTAGTTAAATCTCTTAGGCATAACATGCCCATGATTCCGATAAACCATTAGGCATTAATATCGTTTTATTATTACTATTTTAATAGCTTCTTATTATTACTATTTTAATAGCTTCTTCATTAAAATATTTTAAAGCTACATAGTCATATAATCCATTCATATTATAAAGGCCTTCAGCCATGACGTAATATATATCTATAATTTTCTGTTAGTCCCGTAGAATTTATGCTTTAAATTAAAGTGGAAAAATGGTTAAATTGCAATTAATATAAAAAAATTTTTACTGAAACGAAGCATTTTTTTTTTTTTTTTAATATGAGTACTGAAAACAGAGTCGCTGAGTATTTAAATCTTATGGGCACTAAAGAATATCTTTCTTAATTTATGTAATATCTCAAGAAGTTTTCTACAAAATTCTCAGATTCATCATGAACAGATCATATTAATTAACAATGTTTAGTTTTGAATGCATGAGACTAAGAAAATAAACAGAATCGTTTGAAATAATCGGTCGGAAACATATTAAGCCTTCAAAATCAAGTCAGTATCCGTTGAAAATAGAGTTGTCAACAATCAGAACACAATACGGATGCGTGAATTTTCTACACCAGTTGGGGCCAGTTTTCTACGCATATTAGAAATTTTTAATTTCCTTTATTCTGTTTTATTTTAATTCAAAAGTACTTCAGAATGAATTTGAAAGATAGATTCATTAACAAAGTTTAATTATAAATGCATCAAACACTAAGAAAATAAACAGAATCGTTTGAAATAATCAACTGAAAATATGTTAAGCCTATCCTCATTAGCGTAGGGGGAAAAACTGAAGTCTTACTCATTTGGCGGTGGGGAAATGAAAAGATTTCTTGGCGGGAAAGTTAGTTTTCAATTAATAATTAAAATTCTAATTAAAAATTAAAAAAGGGATCCCAGGTGCACATTCCCGACCTCCAAGGTATGCATGTGCCAAATTTGATAGCTGTAGGTCGAACGATCTGGCCTGTAGAGCGCCAACACACACGCACACACACACATTGAGCTTTATATAAGTATAGATAATATATTTTGAATGTAATTAATATCGCAAAAGACTTAAAGTACTTAGTTAGATTTTGACAATTTCGCTATGTTTGCTTTAATCTAACGAATTTAACTCAAGGGGGAAAAGTTATATTCTCGGCTTTTTAGTATATTAATAAAGGTATATTTTGGGAATACGTATTGTTTCCATTGTTTTAAAATATCGGTCACGGAAATTCCACAAAGAAACCTTCAAGAGAGGATCATTTTTTCCTATATTTTGCGAGACGCTTTTCTTTTAGTTTGCATTTGATGAGAGGTATTTCATATATCGATTGCAAAATGTCATCGATGTATTGAAAAGAACAAACGACACCTGCAACTGTTCTCAAACGCATGACAGATATATCAGCCTTTTTGTAAAATAGACAGTTTATCGAAAGATGAAAAAAAGTACAAACGATAAAATATAGTTGTTAGCGACAGTCTAGTTTGATGTCTTCTATGAAATTTTAATGAGACAGCTTCTACTGCTGCAATTTAGACAAAAATATTTTAGATTTTTTTTTATGAGCGAAGCAGTATAAACAAGAAATATTAAAGTTTATATATCATTTATATCATTTTTACTTCCTTATATAGGAAGTATAAAGTATTATAACCGTCAACAAATTCAAACTCGAGAGTTTGACAATTGTCCACGTTTTAGATTCCCCACAATTTTTCAAAATGTCTGTCTGACTATCTGTCCATTTGCCTGTTTATGAAAAAGATAACTCAAAAAATGCTTTGAGTTGACGGATGAAATTTGGTATATTGTCTTTATAACAAATTTGTTGATTTCTATCAAATGTAGAGTAAAATCACTCAGAGAAAATCTGTCTGTCCCTGTGTTCGAATACATGCTTACACGTAACCAAAAATTGAAGAGAGCTAGAGATAAAATTCGTTTCACAGATCAAACATCTATAGCGAAGACACGTATAAAATTTCGATTCAAATCCAACGAGAGGTTGAACGTCTGTCGGTCTGTTCTTTCAGAAACATATAAACACGATAACTCAAAAATACAGTGATTTAATTATATGAAATTTGGTATATGATGATGATGATGTCGTGTCCGCGTTACCACCTAAACGGGGTGCAGTAGCTTCTGAGGGTAAAGACCCCTGAGCACCTGAGGGCAGAAGTCTGACTTCTAGCTCATATGAAGATGAAATTCACACATTCGCTTGCACAACCCCTTTTTACAGGGGGGCACATTCACACACCTCACAGATAGAACACAGATGAAGAACAACTATGCCCGAACCGGGACGCCCAGATCTCGTGGAAGACGCGCTACCCCTATGCCAGGACGCCGGCAAATTTGGTATACGAGTTTGTGATTACAAGTGTAGTTTTGTGTCGAATTTTTGTTCTAATCGTTTTGGAAAAACACGTCTAAAACGCAAATTGGAATTTCGGATACTATTGACTGCGTGCCAGGGATTAATCGCCAAATATCACAAATTCATCGCCAAATATTCAGTAATTTATTAACGTCAAATGTTAATATTTCGTAACTATTGTGCGAATCGGGGAGATCTCCCCCATTGATTATAACTGTAATACAGAGCACATTATAATATCATTGCAATTAAATCTTATTAATAAAAGTGAAAGATTTTTTTAAAATAAAAAATCATAACTTATCTATGAAATGAATCTATCTTATTTTATTTTATTCACGAGAGTTTCTTTTTAATTCATTTTATTTAAACTAATAACTTATTGGTAGGAAAAAAGGAAAGTTTTTTGTTGTTGCTACTTTTATTTAATGTAATTTATGTGTTGTAAAGATGTAATTTTGCTGTTTTTTTTTCCTTTATTTCCTGGTGTGTTGAAATATTGTTGAGTTGGGTGTTGTTTATAACAATACAAAACCTTAATACTCTCAGCAGATAATTATCAAATTAATATCGATTTTATATGAGTGGCGCCATCTGATTGTGGTTTTAAGGAAAAATTTATTACAGGATTACTTTTTAACTGTAAAGAGGAATTATTATTAAGGTATCCGAACACGTTCGGAGCACTTTTTTAGAAAAACATGCTGTAGACATACTTTAACCATATTTATGGGTTTAAGACTATTCAAAATTAGTAATAGGATGTCAATATTTGAAATAAACATTAAAACTTTCATAAAATTGGCATTTAATAGCATAAATTTAAGCAAATTCTTTAAAAACTTCAAATGGGCTACACCAAAAACAATTATTCTCATCCGAACAAAACTTATACTAAAATAAACTACATAGTTTTCTCTAGGGGTTGAACCACAATCGTATGGTTATAATAATTAATAAAAATTTAGAACCAGTCAAAGAATTTATCATGAAATTTTTAGTCAATTTATGACGTTATTGTTCAAACAATAGGCTGTAAATTAAAAAGTATTTCCGCAATCTAAATTCTTTTAGTTCATTCCCTATAAAATAATACAAAGACAATGTTCACCAATTTCATAGTAATATGATCATTATATTTTGAGTTATTTGATTTAAAGTGAGCAAAAAGTAAGAAAAAATCAATTTTGAGAAAAATGCATTTAAAGTATACACTAACATGTTTTAATAATAAATTATGTGTGTACATACTTAAAATTCACCACATCTATAGGTTATACTTTATTCCTCCTCAAGATTTAATCATTTCCCTTTTTTAATCATTTAATTTTTTTTTCTGTAAATTTTTATGTTTGGCAATGAACGCCGCCTAGATTCGTATATTATATATATATATACAAAAGTATTAGAATCAAGTTAATAGGAAAAACAAAAAAATCAAATAAAAATTAAACCAAAAAAATTATAAAAAATATAAAAAAAGAATCCAGCCTGAAGACTTTTTCAAGGGTCACCCTCAGGCAGGGATTCAAAGAAAGGGATTTTTTCTGTGAGGAAATACAGACATTGTCTAATAATGATTCCTCGTGACCCGAAAATCCCCTGAAATTATGCTCAAGAGATATACCATTTTAACAGAAAGGAAATACAAAACAACAAATTAGAAGAAATTAACCACAACAAAGTAAAAATACAATAACAAAAATAACAATAAAAACAAAAAATAGCACTAAAATTAAAAATTAAAAACGAAAAGGCCAGTACATACCATCAACAGTCAAGGAAACTTTAAACTATCGATTGTGATTGCCTGTTTTTAAAACCAACGGTAAATTATGTAAACAGATGTAGGCTCCCAGCACCATCTATTGAGTGATCCTAGCAAATGCTCTAACCGCATTTGCACTATTATACACTCCAATAATCTTAGGAACATTCAGTAATCCTATAAAACCTTCGTTAAAATGTATTACAGACATAAATGCCCCTAATCTGAAGGTTCGGAGCTCAATAAAGACATCTTTAGGAACAAATTTCCACAAAACACAGTTAAAACTCTCATTGGCATTTTTTATTTTGCAGTGCAAAAAATATTCCATATTTAAAACTAAATTTGTGTTTATATAAATTTTTAACATGTTTTTGGCCTTTTAAATTGGTACTTCCGGTTATTTAAATGTCCACTTCCGGTTTACCGATCATTACGAAAATATTAATATCTTGACTTCTAATTAACGTAGAGATAAAAGTAAACCTGTTTTGGATAGCTCAAAGACTGGTCTATCCAATTAAAGAATTTTTTTAAATGTCATTTTTGTTTAAAATCGACCTTTTTAACGTGTTCAGATACCTTAAACACTAATAATGAAAATATTTTTAATTTAAAACATGCTTTTATTTATATATATTGAAATTTTGTACATATTTTGCATTGAATTTTATCAAAAATTAGGTGATCAAAACAAAATTGATAAAAAGGCATGAGTCATTAATAATATAAAAAATAAATTGCACCACGATAAATTGTATATTGAAATGAATTACTGAAATTTGTTTCAAAACACTTAGGTATTTTGGTTCAGTTAAAAAAGATATTTCAGTTCATTGTTTCATATTTTAATAATTTTAATTAATTATCTAAGCATATTTTTAGCTTTCTTGTTGTATATTTTCTTACAGCAGTTAAAGGTTACACTGATATTCCAGATTTTCTGTACTTCACTTCAGTTCACATATTTTCATTATTACATATACATTCCATAATCATTACGAATTAATGATATCTTATGTACGTTGTAACTACTATAAAGCAATGCTTTCCCGCTAAATTAATTGTTTTTCGAAAATTATCAGAGAATGCAGATAAGCGAAATGATAAGAGCAGCGTTCTTGCAACGAATAAAAATAGCATGGATGATAATTGATTTACAGGAATTCTGATTTTCTAAAGCTTAATTAACAACATTTCTTTATTTAATAATACTTCAGCTTTCAGAAATTTTGTATACAATCAAATTCTTAAACTATCAGGAGGAAATTGATAATGAATTTAGCCCAAAATCTGGCACAATATATAGCTATGATAATAAAAACATACACAAGAAAACAATAAGTTTGAAATGTTTAATTTGTAACTTAATTTTTGACAATTACTGTTAATAAATAAATAAATAAAAATAATTAGTAATTAATGAAGAATAAAGGTATTTTGATATCGCCAATATATAATATCAGCATACCACCATGGATATTCGTTGTATTAATTATCAATGAAATTACTTAGATATAATTTCATGCCCATAATTTCTTAAAATTGTCTGACATTAAACCCGTATTATATATATATATATATATATATATATATATATATATATATATATATATATATATATATATAATAAAGCTCAATGTGTGTGTGTGTGTGTGTTGCCGCTCTACAGGCCAGGTCATTTGACATACAGCTATCAAATTTGGTACATGTATACCTTAGAGGTCAGAAATGTGCACCTGGGGTCCCTTTTTTTGAAATTTTAATTATTAATTAAAAACTAACTTTCCCGCCAAAAAAATCTTCCATTTTCCCCACCGCCAACTTTTCCGCCAAAAAAATCTTCCATTTTCCCCACCGCCAAATGACAAAGGCTTCAGTATTTTTTTTCTCCCAACAGTAATGAGGCTAGGGTTAACGTTTTTATTTCAAACGATTCTGTTTGTTTTCTTAATGTTTTATGCATTTAAAATGAAACATTGTTAATTAATCCATGTTTCAGATTCATTCTGAAGTACTTTTGAATTAAAATAACACAGAATAAAGGAAATTAAAAATGTATAATCTGCATAGCGTTACCCCAACTGGCGTAGAAAAATTCACGCATTTGTGTTACCGTAATTGGCGAAGAAAATTCACGCATGCTCATTGTGTTCCGATTGTTGCCATGACAACCATTATCAACGGACGATTTAAATTATTTTTAGGTTAGTTGCATGCTTTTGTAAGTAAATTGTATTTATGTTAGTTATATATTTTTTGTATTTGCTTATAGTTTTAAGTACATCGTTTTTTAAGTATTTTTTTTTAACCTGTTTTCAATGATTTAAATTATTTTTAGGTTAGTTGCATGCTTTTGTAAGTAAATTGTATTTATGTTAGTTATATATTTTTTTGTATATGGTTATAGTTTTAAGTACATCGTTTTTTAAGTAGTTTTTTTAAACCTGTTTTCGACCGATTATTTTAAACGATTCATTTTATTTTCTTAGTGTTTGATGCATTTAAAATGAAACATTGTTAATGAATCGATCTGTTCATGATGAATCTGAGAAAATTTTGTTGACAAATTCTTGAGATATTACATAAATTAAGAAAGATATTCTTTAGTGCCCATAAAATTTAAACGCTCAGTGACTCTATTATCAGTAATCATATTATTAAAAAAAATGCTTTGTTTCAGTAAAAAATATTATTATATTAATTGCAGATTAATCATTTACACTTTAATTTAAAGCATAGATTCTACGAGGGGTAACAGAAAATTAGAGAGATACATATCACGTTATGACTGAAGGCCTTTATAATATTATGAGTGAATTATACGACTATCAAAATTTGAAGTTTATAAATATTTTGCTGAAGAATCTATTAAAGTTGGAATTGCGTAAAATATTTAATGGTACGACCGGAGTTTAACCCCCTGCTTGGCGGAATTTTAAAAAATCGCCAACAACGGCCTAGCGAAATGTTCAAAAGCAAAGGAGCAGATGTTCAATTATAGTGCATAATAAAGATTGCCAGCTTCTGCGCGTTATCGCAACTTGGAGAAGAAGGGGGTTAAACTCCGGTTCAGCCTATTTAATTATTAAAATTTAAACGAACATTAAGATTAGCGGACCGGCTGGTCGCCAAAGGCGGCTAGTATATATATAAAGACATAAATATATGATTCATCTATTTCCTAAACTTTTAGTAATTCAACTTCACTTTTTTATTCGCTTTGTACTACACAGATATTAAATTGAATCCTTCTTTAGTTTTCAACTACAGAAGAAATCAAGCGATTAAATATTTAATAAAACGATGGAAGCAGGTTGAATTTCTAGACAATGTTTTTGTCCAGAACTATTGTTAAAAATTAGGTGTTTTTTGTTGTTGTTGTTTTTAAATTTCTGAAATTCAGGAAAACTTTGGACGTTTATTAAATTATTATCAATACAGAGACATTTTTTAAAATTAGAAACGTTGTGAAGTTCATTTGTGAGCGTGCAATATTATTTTCGGGAATTATCGTCGAAAAACGGCAGATTTCGCTTAGTTTTCAATTAATTAAAATTCTAATTAACGTTTCAAAAAAATCGTTCCGAAATATATGCACGCCAAATTTGGCAGCTCTGTTTCAAACAATTTGGACAGAAGAAAATAATGAACGCTCACAATTATCCTTATTATTAGTAGAGTAATTGGTAAAATCTGGTTTCTATGATAATTTAAATGAAAAGAAATTAATTTAAAACAATTTATATAGAAATGAAATATCGATGTTCATTTTTCTAAAAATCATATCATGCGAATAGTAATAAATTATATCTATACTCATGCATAGCTAAATTTTGTCAGTATTTTATTTTCCATTTATGTTTATTTTTTTTTCTATTCATAATCATATTTGTAATAAAAATATATGTAATAAACTAATAAAAATCTGCAGCATATCCAATAGGAAGTCATCACTTTTTTTTCAGACTGCGATTCAATTTCGTTCTTTTTGATTAAAAAAGAAATTAACTAATAAAAATCTGCAGCATATCCAATAGGAAGTCATCACTTTTTTTTCAGACTGCGATTCAATTTCGTTCTTTTTGATTAAAAAAGAAATTAACTAATAAAAATCTGCAGCATATCAATATGAAGTCATCACTTTTTTTTTTCAGACTGCGATTCAATTTCGTTCTTTTTGATTAAAAAAGATAGGAATAAATTAAATATTTTCGGCGTTTGAAAATGCTAATGCAAAAGATTTCAAACTGTTTTCAGCATCAAAATCGATAATATATATAACAGTAAGAAATCGATAATTTCGCGAGAATTGTTTCATCATCAGGTTTTCACAAATTAATTTGCAGATCGAAACGAGCAAATATCTCAAAAATTAAATCCGAAATACTTCGTGCAGTCAGAATAACTTTCTATAAAGGAACGAACATTCGGTTCACTTTCAAATTATTTTCACATTTCCTTTAGAAGTTATGAGACCGCGTTTATCCAAACCAACGCAATTATTTCTGGTTTTGTTGCACAAAATTAACTTCCATATCTTTTATTAATAACAAAATGTCTGTAACTCTTAATATGCTGACGAAATGGGAATATACGATGAATGAGTAAGTTATTTTTAAATTAATTTTTAAAATTTGCCTAAAAAAATAATTCTTAAATTGTGTCCGTTTTAAATGCCTTGCAGTGGAAAATTATATTCATGATCATTCAGTAAAATCCTGCTATATGTATTGTCTGTAAATAGAAATTATTTTTTTTATTTAATACTTAATTAAATGTTTCAAAAAATGTATTGTTATTTGTAAAAATATACAGTTATGAAATGCAGTATTCTTGTATTCACCGAACTTTATTGAGAAATATTTGCCATCAAATAAAAAAATTAGCTTATATCTAAAATTTACACCACAGTCGATTGTGTGTGTGTGTGCGTGCGCGTGTATGTCGTCGGTCTACAAGTTGGATCGTTTTTCCTAAACTTTCCAAAATTGACCCGTATATACTTTCCAAGGAAGGCAAAGTTTGTCCCCTGGCGTTTTTTTTTTTTTTTGAAAATTTTATTAGAATTTTAAATAATTAAAAATTAATAAAAGTTTGTTGTTTGCCCAGGATCATATTACAGTAAAAAAAAATCATTTTTAAATCATATTAAAATTTAAAAAAAAAATTCACTGATACCAATTTTTTAATATATAAATACAATTTTTCTTTTAAATCAATTTTTTAAAAAAAATATTATCATCTGTAAATAAGTTTCTTCGTTCTTATATATGAGAGTAGTAATTTCCATTCGTAAAAACTTTCGAGAAAAACAGACCCTCCCGTCTCTGGGGGTATCACAGGTATTGAGAAGAGGAAATTCCGGCGTGGTAGTTGCTTCTCACTACTTTGGTTTTAGTTTTAGTTATATTAACGTCCCGTTTGAAACAACACTAGGGCTATTTTGGGACGGACCTCGTCATTTTGAACCACGGTCAGATGACGAGGACGACACCTGAGATGGCACCCCCTCTCCACACCACACCACACCACACCACGGATTTAACGTGCAACAGACACCCTTACACGACGGTTCTTCGGTGGAAACGGGTCTCGAACCTGAAACTCTCCGGTTCCGAAGCCGAGACTTTACTAGCAGGCCACCGTGGCCCCTCTCACTACTTTGGATGATATAAAAACAGTGTGGGATCAGCTAATCGTTAACGATGACGGGACCTGGCTCTTCAATCCTCTTGTCCATAATTCCGTCAAAATGGCTGACATTTAGGCCATGTTATTTTCATTGTCTTATTTAAACTTTATCTATTACGTCCGTGAACCTTACTATTCAAGACAATCCCATAACATTATAGCACTATTAAAAACACAAATATCCGGTTCATTCTAAATTTCAAGATACTGTAATTTCATTTTTTATTTGTCTTATAAACTAATCATATATTAGACATAATCTTTCTATTTTAGGGTTTAAAAATGGAAGGAAATCACGCGATTAAATATTCGATGAAATAATAAAAACGGTTTGAATTTCAGAGTAATAATTAATCTATTTAACCCAATCAACAATTAATCAAATTTGACAAAAAAAAATGTTTCTAAAAATTGCGAAAATTGTGGAAAAGTTCATACGATTATTAAATTGGCGTCATTAAAAAGCAATTTTTTACATTTTGATTCTGTGTAAATATTTTCGTAAGTTATAGCAGAGAAGAATCAAAATTCCACTTAATTTTTAATTAGTTAAAATTCTAATTAAAAGTTTAAAAAACTCGCTCTGAGGCGCACATTCTCACCCTCGAAAGTATCTACATTCAAGATTTAGTAACTCTGTGTCAAATAGTGTAGATTGTATAACGCCAACCCGCACACACCCACTACTCATCTTTATTATTAATATATATAAACTATAATCTAAACTTAAAAAAATCGCTTGCCATCGATGAACGCACGTCGTTTGTTTATTGTCATTAAAAAAATACATGAAAACGAAATTCAGTTTCCAGCTTATAACCAATGCAAAATAGCAGTTAAGTCTTCAGAAGATCCTATCAAAGACAGATAAACCTTTACCGTTAGATATATTCTTCATTTAAAAAGAAAATGAAGAAAACGGTGAAAGAAAATATCGATTTCAGTGTCAGTCGGCTTCTTTGATGACGAACTAATTATTTCTAAACAGTCTTCGGTCAGTTTTCCGCAAAGAATGTTGGTGTATCCACAAAATGCGGATGAGACACCTGAAGTATCTGAACATTTATCGAAGGAAACGCACAATCAAAAATCTGAGTGAGTTTATTCGTTTTCTTAAAATTATTTTGCATTTCATTATTTCTAATCACCTTTGGCGATCAGCTGATTCGCTAATGATATTAGTTATGTTTAATTTTATTTAAATCATATAATAAATAACTTATATCATGATGTAAATATAACTTTGTATCAGGACGCAATCAAATTATCAGATATTAAAGTCTTGTTATTTTAAGAGCGTTATGTTCTGTTTATTGTGTGTTTGAACCTTTCTGATGGAGATCTGTTCCCATAATAACTTAGTGCTATGAAAAACGTCAATGTCCAGTTTATCCATCTTCCAATTTTTACGGTTTTGTAATTTCATTTTTTAAACGCTTTGTAAACTACACAGTCCATCTTTAGTTTTCAACAACGAAAGAAAATCGTGCGATTAAATATTTAAAGAAAGAATTAAAGTTATTTTAATTTGAGTCCATTTATATAAATTAGACAAAAAAAATTTATTGTCAAAAAAATAGTGAAAATATACGCGATTATTAAATTGACATCATTAAAAAATAATTTTTTAAATTTTGAAACCATGTAAAAAGCATTTTTCTGCAATAATATTTTCGTTAATTATCGCAGCAAAGACTAAAAATTCAGCTTAATATTTAATTAGTTAAATTTCTAATTAAAATTTCAAAAAAAACTCGTATCAAAGAGCACATTTCCATTCTTTTGTGGGATTTTTGTGCCAAATTTGGTAAATGTACGTCAATCGAGCTGACTTGTAGAGAGCCAGTACACAGACTTACACTCATTTTCCCTTATTATTAGGGATAGAGACTGCAAAGATGTTTGACAATTTAAAACTGAATAGTAATATTCCTAGCTCGCTTATATTTATACTATATGAAGCAACAGACTGGGAATCATGTAAGATTCTTTTTCTTTCACGTATATAAAGCATACAAGGGGAAAAAAAGTAATTGTCAAAAAATTCAACTTAATGATTTTAATGAACATCAAGGTTTGACACTTTCCTGATGCACGCAGAAACCACTACTGGAATTATGGATATCTCTCGATCACTCTGTCTATGAAGTTTATAACTCAAAGATGCAACAAATTAGATAATTGAAATTTGTTATGAGGTCGTAGATAACTATAAATTTGGGCAAATTCCATCGATGAAAAGTCTATCTATCCATCGATTTTCGCTCGAACGCAATGTCAAAAATACAACCTGCTATATAAGTCAGCCATCTAACTCTCCGACCCGCCACGAAGGCACACAGATTTAAACCATAAAAACTGAATGACCGGACCGCCGCAACAGCAACATTGGTGGGAACTGTGATTGAGTCCTAAGGGCCTTCACCGGCCACAATACAACCCTCCCCGAAGCAAGTACGTCCCGTCATCGATGGGAGGAGTCAGATCCTCCACCTATTAGTGTACCCTCCAGGGTGGCGAGATCCAACCACCATGCCGGAAGCATCTCATCCTCATTTCGAGGTGTCCCCCGGGGAGTCAACCTGCTAGATAAGCTTAACATATCTTTATCAGAATTTCGACCATATACGCCCATGGGTTGAAGGCCTATCTTTCTTTTGCATCTATATATATTCTTAACAATGTAACTAAAATCCGATATGCCATCTTGAACCTACTTTCTTTAAGCATATCTGCACTCAGGCGATCAAAAGGGAAATCTCCAAGATTCACGATCAGTTTCTTTTTATTGTACAACGGCATACTGCCTAAAATACGAGAAAATCGAAGGGAAAACTCTCAATCTAGCTCATGTATTCTTATGCTTATATCTATGTTACGTTACATTACGTTTATGCTTTACATACTTATGAAAGTACAGACCGACAAATGGTTAACTCTTTGACATATTTATTTCAAAATTTTATTAGGATATATATTTTAAAGCCAACCTGTACCCAACATCCCAAAACTGTGTGTCAAACTTAAACTTTATTTACATTTTGTATTTATTGAGTTTATTTGTACTTTAACAGCCAGGCATACATATTTACTCTGAATGAATTTAATGCAAACTTAAAAATCGTTATATAATGTCAGAAGCTCTGTTTCAGTTATATACTATCATAAGAGACTCCAACATCCAACATTTGGCACTACGCCCTCCATTTATTTCAAGCCAAGTAGAATGTGAACACGACCGCAACTTCAAGTTAAAATAGAAGGCTCTGTACAGGTAGTTTATATGTGTTAAAATACTGCATTGCACATTTCAAGATTAGTTAAAATGAAAGTTAAGGGAAATAAACTGTTCATATTTTAACATAAATTCTGTAATGCCTAACTTGAAACTCTATGCAGGAAACAAACAAAACATTAATGTAAATTGTAGGCCTAATGCTTAAGAAAATTGCTTCAAACTGATATTATTTTTCACTGATAAATGACTACACTGATATGAAAAGAACAACGAGCAAAACGCTCTCTTTTCTTGTCACAACTTGTATTTCGCACATGACACGTAGCAGGACCATAGCAGACGCCCCTCCCAATACCTTCGCAATGCTGCCAATGCAACACCTTGCCTCCCTCATTTAATTACGATAAAAGGAAATTAGGCCGGATAGTCTTAAACCGGATACTCGGGTGTGTACTGTATTTTCATTAAAGTATCGCTATCTTTGTCTCATTCATGCTCTGCAAAACATGATTGATATTTCAAATTAATAAAAGTCATAAGCCACTGACAAGTGATATTGGAAAGAGATTTAAAAGAAAAAGATTACAAATGATTGCAACTATTTTATACTTTGAGCCCCTCAATACTTTACTCATTACTCATATATATCGTACTTTTTTATTGTAATTTCTTTGTTTAAGTATAACTTGAAATTAGCAATGTAGAAATTAGGATTGTAATGTAGTACTAGTAATTTAAAATTAGTAACTAGTTTAAAAAATATACTTTATGTTTGTTACTTTAACATACTCTTGTCATGAACTGCAGTAACATGATGCACATAAATGTAAAGATAAAATAAAAAAATAATAACTACAAAGTATGTGTTGTTTCATTATTGTCATTTTACTTTCATGAGTTTTGTCGCTAGGTAAAATAATGATCCAATTTTTTTTATTATATCCTCTTACCGAATAATCTAAACATATAAACTTTTTCCAGCATTTTTTATTTACGAGTATGAGTTTAGTTTAGTTTAGTTATATTAACGTCCCATTTTAAAGCAACACTAGGGCTATTAAGAGACCAACCTCATAATTTTGAACCGCGGTCAGATGACGAGGACGACACCTGAGCTGGCACCCCCTGTCCATACCACACCACACCAGTGGGAGACATTTGCCTGAACGGATTTAACGTGCACCAGACCCGTATACACGACGGTTCTTAGGTGGAAGCGGGTCAAACACTCCAGTTCTGCAGCCGAGACCTTACCCTTTATGGGCTTGAGAATTTAATAAAAATATACAAAAATAATTGTCTTTCTTTGCCTGGAATTCATTGAACGGTTACATAGAATTCTAGTTTTTTTTTTTTTTTTTTTATTGGAACAAATTTATTTAATTCTAATTGACAGAGTTCGAATTGGTACCTTGTGAACAAGAATGGACAGATCCAAATTTTATCTGTCATATACAGAAGCGCCTAGAGATGTTTAAAAAAGCTTTCTCAAATGGCTTTTTTTCTAAAAAAAAAGTTCATAAAATAGGATGCCTAGCACATTTGAGCAAATTGTGTTATTTGATTCACTCTGACTCTGAACGAATCAACGGTAGAATTTGCGATTCCATAATGAAAATCAGAAATGGTAAAGAAGCTCGAAAATTTTAATGACTGAAATTCATTTGAAACTACAAATAATGTAAAATATGAAGTTCTCGACTGTATAGTTGTGAAATAAATGTTCCTAAAGTAGTTCTTATTGCTAAATAGATTGCGATTACTTAAAAAAAAATCAAGCAACTATTATTACAGCAATTTTGAGAGGATAACTTTAACTTGGTACCTAATTCAAGAATGTAAATTGTTAGAGAAGATAAGCATAAAAAAAAGCAAAAATCGCAATTGAAAGTAAGAACTGAAAGTGTCAAAAGGATGAGACAGATGAGGTTGCTTTCCAGCTCTGTATTTTGATTGATATTGCCCAATTTATTTCACTTATATTTCTACTTTTGTGTTATTATCAATATCATAGCGTAAAAGTCACCTGTTGACTCTGTTACAAAATTCGGTGCATGAGTCTTGCCACACGGTGAAGATCCATTATAAATTGAGAAATCTTTTCGAAACTACTCTACGTTTAGTTTGAAAAATTCGAAACGATTTCCCAATCATGCACCGGTAATACGAAATGAGCATAACTGACCGTAAATGGTAAGAACTTTGAACAGTTGTGAAATTGACGTGTGATCATAATCTCAAAGTATAAAATTTCGCCAAATGAAGAAATTCATGCCTTATTGATATATGTTTTATATATTTTCTTCTGCACCCTACTAACCCAGTTATACCATGTATAATTCAGACATGCCATTGCATTTTCTATTTGTTTTCTATTCCATTCTATTTGTAAAAATTGAAACACACTGCTGATATTGCATGTTGCTTTAATGCCACATTAAAAATTATGAGCCTTTTTGTTATGCTGAAGGCGTGCTCAAAATGGTCGTTAAAAAGTATGATGCTTTGAAATAGTTAAAAATTTATTGAGAATAACTTTTATTTAATAATTTATTGACAAGGAATGTTCATGACAAATTCATGAATCATCCAAACGGAAGATTTAAAAAAAAAAACACTGCTTCTTTATACTTAAGTCAGCGAGGATAAAACATTAAAAAATGCAAAAATTGCTAACTTAGCAATTTACAACTCGGTTTTGGATATTTTTCTTAATTTAAAAATCTCCAATTAAACTGGGGAATACAAACACCTGTGTGAAATATTGGCATGTTCTAACATGACTCATATTTCGCAATCACTAACATTTAGAAAAGTAATGGTTTTTAACCATCCCAAAATCGAGTTCTAAAATTATTATTTTTTTCTCTCGACGCAGAGTTTTTTTTTTTTTTTTTTTTTTTTTGAAAAACCAATTTGAACTGGTTTATAACAATCATGTGACTATCTGATATTATATTTATGCGTCAATATTTAAAAAACGACGTTTTTTTTTTCTTCCCCATCTCAAAATCGTCCGAGCTTCAAAACGTTATCTCGGGGGCCAGATTTTTTTTCTTTTGTTTTTTGAAAATACGGTTTAAACAGGTTTGAAATGATCACATGACTATTGTATTGCGCAATCGTCAACTGTTAAAAAATCGGGTTTTCGTTTTCCCTCATGTTAATATCGCTCCAAAAAAATTTTTTTGCCAGTTAGATGAAAATTTATATATAATTTTCAATACCTCTCTTCTCTGCTTCGCATTCATGCCCATTTTCTTCTTTGTGCTTCGTCGGGAGATAACTTCTTACTACCTGCCCTTTATTAGCCAGACAGGAGAATCGGGTACATGGCGGACATTCGCGCTGAATTCTAACTTATTGTTGGCGATTAATCTCCTAATGTGACAACCTTCTTTATCCTTTTCTAATAACCTTAAAAGCCAAAAATTGATACCTCAAAAGCAATAAATTGCCAATTTTCTTCCTGTTCCTTTTTTAAGATCCAAAACCCCCAAACCAAACAACATCATGTTCTCACATGATAATAATCTGGGGTTGTAAAAATAAATGTGCAAAAAAGGCCCTTTTTTGCAAATATATTTGATCTTGATTCGTTTTATTTTCTTGCAGTGCTCCATTCGGAGTCCAAAAATGGGAAATAGGAACGAAAGAAGACGCCAAATTAAGGTAAGTCAATAAAAACTATATAGTATCTCCATTCTTTTCAAGTATAACTTCATAGATTTTTTAAAATTATAATAATTTCTCTTTGCATATCATTAATTGTTTTTATTTATGTTTGAACATTTTTTTTTTCATCTTGCATTTCGCAACATGCATTTTACAAACAATATACCTGTTAACAAAACCAGGCCTGTTAACAAAAACGAATAAACTAAACAAATACGTTACATCAAATCTATTATTCTAATTCGGCTTGGATTATTATTTTTTTATAAGAACTCCTTCTTATGAACTTCAATGCGATTATAAATTATTTTGCAGGCGGTCATTGACTACCAAAGCCAAAGCTGCCGTCATCGTTGCGTTTATCCTCGTCGTCCTGATCATTGCTGTGTTCGTAGTCTGCTTCTTCTTACCAAAACAAGCAAAAACCTATTGGTTCCCTCAGTATGAATCTGCCTCCAAACTTGGAAAATACCACTCTGCAGCTGTTTCGACAGATGCTGCTCCTTGCGCTGTCATTGGAAAGTAAGAAAAGTTTCATTTTTTTTTCTTTCATTTTTTTCTTTTTATTAAAGACCAGTCGCCTTTGGTGACCAGATGGTTCGCCGGAGATATTGGTTATACTTAATTTCAGTTAAATCGTTTTAATAAATTTTCATGTCTATAATTCCGTCAAATTTCCGGGCATTAAAGCGCAATATTTTAATAGTTTAACATGCATTCTGTTCATTGTACATACTGTTACGAAATTTCCGGGGTTCGTTTGGATAGTGGATGTTATATGGTGTGAAGAACGCTCAATCACCAGGCGGCAGTAGGAAATAAAACAACGACGTTTATTTACACGAAGACACACAGGACAGCACAAAGACGACAACTATATACAGCACAGAAGACGATTATCTTCAGCCGAGACGTGCAGCAACAACAGCATACACAGCAGCATATTACAAGACAGACAGACAGTAGCGCACAGCTTAGTTCAGCACTAGCTTCATTCCGTCGCTGCTCCGCTTATCTCTGGAAGGCCAGTTCTTTATCCTCGATTCCGACTACTCTTCGACTCCACTGGTCCACGACCCAATTCACCGTCACTCTCCGGCAGCTGCAGCTTCTTTTACAGGCCTTAGGAGGCGGGGCTAGAAGCCTCTCAACCAATCAGGAACGTTCGAGGCGTATCTCCGTTCCTACTGGACGGATCGGGAAAATTCTCGATGTTTCGGGTATAATCTATTTTGGCATCAAAGTCACCAAATTTGTCGCCAAGTCGCCAAATGGTATCCAAGTTTGTCGCCAAGCTCTGGGAACTCCTATGGAACCAACTATGCTGGGAAGCCGCATCACAGATTCGTAACAATACTGTAACGTCTTATAGATGTTTAAAGCTATCCTTATCAATAACTAAATGGGATTTATGCACATCCTTTATTTATATTATTGATTAAAACACTATTTTTATACACTTTAAGACATATACTGCAAGGATATCAATTAGCATTCTAGTTCTTCACACTCTTTTTCATCGTCAGACTCTGGGGCTTCAGTTCTCTTCCTATACGAAATTTAATTTTATCAACTCTCCACATTCCTCATTCTTAATTAAAAAGTATAACACTAGGAGTGGGTGGAAGCTCGTTAAACCCATGGATTATCGGGGTCTGTCACAATATGAACTGTCATAATGGTGACTAGTTCCATGACATGAAAGTACTATTATACCTGGTTCATCTCTAAATTTAATGGTATCGTAATATCACATTTTTATTCGTCGTCAAAACTACGTAGATATTGAAAAAGACCTTTTTAGACTTTCAACAATGAAAGAAAAAACATGCGATCAAATATTTGATAAAACGATGAAAAAGATTTCAATTTCATTCACAACGATTGAATATATTTTTGTGTAATACATTTAAAAATATGTTTAAAAGTTAATTAAATTTAGACTGAAAAGTTTTGCAGCAGTTTTAATGACGACGGGACGATAATTTTTTGGATTTTAAAACGACAGAAAAATGATTTTTGTGCGAAAATATTTTCGGAAGTTATCGCCAGAGAATTTTAAAATCCAAGCACATTTTTTAATTAATAAAAATTCTAATTAAAATTTCAAAAAAATTGCTCCGAAATGCACATTCTTATCTCCAAAGTGTATCTGGACCAAATTTGGTAGCTCTAAGTCAAATGATTTGGCTTGTAGGGCGCCAAAACATATATTCGTCTTTATTACCAATAGGGATAAGTAGAAACTAGCTGTGTATTCGGGTTTGCCTTTTCTTTTTCATTTGAAGAGTAGTGAGATGTAAGAAACGGACAATGTTACGAAATAATATAGCTCTATTGACATAATTTTTTAGATAAAATACTGTTGCTATTGGTCCGGGGAACACGTCCGGGTCACCAATTGTTAAGAGACGTTACTGCCATGTTGAATTAGTTACTATTGCGATTCAATAACTTATTTGAAAGAATCAATATAAATTAGAATAAAAATAATTTCCACCACTATTTCTTAGTTAAATTCCAAGTAGTAAATTTGGTAAATTGCCAACTCCGATGTCTTACTGGTTACCATAGCAACGCCAGAATCAATCCGCGCGCTAGCACGTTTTTCATAAGAAATCAGGTTATATTTATAGTCAACAGCCAAAAATATTATTGCAATGAGTTAACAGAAAATATTTAAAAATTACAACAATGCTTTAAAAACTTATATTATATGCTGTAAAAATTAATAATTATTATTTGCCGTTACAATACTAAATTCTAATAAAATAATTCATAAAATAAAATTAAGTTACCTAAAGGTAATCCAACCACTCTTATTTCGAATTAAAATGTCGTTGTAATAATGTCGGAAAAAAAGAAACTATGCAATTAAAAGAAAGCTTTGACGTGTGTGAAATGCAACATTTTGGTAATAGTGATTAACGGCTTTTGATACTAAAAATCCCATTTTAATCACGTTTCAATCAATCAAAGCATTTAAAGTTTAAAACCCACCGGTACCTTATTGGATCAAAAATAGGCATGACGTCACAGAGGGGTATTTGAATATTGAACAACATGCGTACCAATAAGTTTTAGGTTACTATAAAATCGCATTAACTGTTTCTGTTCAAAACTTGTGGTTTACAAACTTTCAAGAGAAGGGTCATAAATGTAAAGAGAAGCCATGTTTATTTTTATGCAAAGAGTATATAAAAAAATTGTGCATAAATGCAATTTTGCGCATTAATTTATTTATTTGATTCCGAAAAGGCAAAGTATCTACCAAAAATTTTCTCTCGCGGACATTGTCAGGTTTTGAACTATAAAGAAATTCATTTTCAAATTTTACATACAAGGAAATTCGGAAAGATTCCTTCAGATTTTACAGATAGGTGAGACATATCCAAACAAATCTAATTTGCATTAGAGCATTTAGGAGTAATCTTGATATGTTCCATCTAGCATATGCAAGAAGAAACTATTGGAGTAATCTTCCCCAAACCTTTTCGCTTACTCTTTAATAAATGTCGGTGATAGTAGTTGTAAATGGTATATATATGGCAAATACGCATTTTTGAAGCTTTTTTCGACCGATAGAAAATCATACTTTGATACGGAACTATAGTTGTAATCACAAGATCATATACTGAACTTCATTGATTTCAATTCTTTGAAAGATTTCGTTCAAAATTTTATAAAATTGTGTAATTTAAATGCTTAACTTGCGTGCCAAATTTTATTTCTCTAGCGCTTTATGCTTTGTAGCTAAAGAGTTCACTCCCTCTCAAATAGCCAAATGCGAATACTCGAACACATTTCAGAAACCATTAAACTGATTTCGTTCAATATTTGACATAATTTATCATTCATTTTCAATACAGACAAACGTACAGATTGCCATAGTGTATGTGTGTGTGTGTGTGTGTGTGTGTGTGTGTGTGTGTGTGTGTGTGTGTAAGAGAATTAAGTTAATGTGGGTTGAATTAAGTTAAAAATTAGGATTTAATTTAGATTTAGAGGTATCATTTCATATATGTATGGAATAATTTATTTTCAGGGACATTTTAGAGAAAAATGGAACGGCTGTGGATGCAGCGATAGCTGTCCTCTTATGTATGGGCGTGGTGAATCCACAAAGTGCAGGAATAGGAGGAGGTTTCATCATGTTATATTACAACAGGTATAAAGCTTCATACATTCAAATTTTTTCTATAAAAAAAAATTCATCAACTTACTTTTTGTCACAATGTCATGCAATATTTAATCAAAAAAATAAATTAGTGTTAGAAATTAGGTTATGAATGTGAAGCATGCATTTAATCGAAAAATAATTGGTTTATTAATATGATAATTTGCTCTCTCATCTCCCATATTATTAGAAAGTTAAAAACAAAATTACTTGATACAAATGAGTAAACATTTTGATATATTCAAAAAGAATAAAAATATTCAAATTATGTATAATGATTATATTATTGAAAAATAGGAAACTATTGATCGAATTAATTGAGTCCTTTTGCAATGAATCTATAGAAAGTTTTTTATACTGCCATAATTAATCCTTCGTACATTATTACTCAGTTGAAACATCATTGATTTTGCTGTAATCAATCATTTATATAATACTCAATTTCAGTATTGTTGATAATGCTGAATATGAGAATTATCCACCACAAATCACACGAAAGATTTCAAAGAAGTAGATTAATAAAATTCACATTTTCTTAACAAAAAAGGGATTATATAACTTTTTAAATGTTTACAAAGTTCCAAATTTAGCATACATTAAATACTTTTAATACACTAAATTTTATATTTATAGTAAGTTATTACGAATATTTGAAAAAATTATTGTAATTTATTTTTTGGATACTACAATGAATCATTATAAACATTCGCGAAATTGAAATATTATAAGCATTCACTTAATTGATTTGATGGTGGGCCAAAAATGGTACAATTTTAAATGCCGTAAAATGACCAAAATGGGATGTGCATACACTAATAAGTTTTCGCAAATTAGAGAGCACTTTTCCGAATATCTATGATTTCATCCTCAATACGTGTTTGGAGTTCATTGATAGAGTATTGATTAATTACATAAGTATGTTCCTTTAGGAGACACCCGTTGAATGAAAAAATAACATTCCTTCATCGTATGTTATTAAAAATACAGTTGTTCAAAGCTGACAAAACCAACTAAAGAACTCGTCATTTCAAATGATAAACAATAAATTCTCAATACTCCTGCTGATATCAAACAGAGGAGGGTGGATAAACAGAGGTACTTACGAATTAACCATATACCAGTGATTGATCTGAAAAATCAAATATTTCGCAGTTAATGGCAATTTATGTTTGACAATGGCATGTAATTAATAAAGGCAGAACTTAAAATGGAAAAAAGGGACTTAAAAAAAGGGACTTAAATGGGTTCACTGCCAGATTACTAAGAATCTACGTCGCTAAATTTCTTGACCACACATAGATGACGGTAATAATAGCATCAAAAAATTAAACGCTATTGGGTGATGTAAACTATGATGAGTCAGTTTGAGTAGACAGACGAGCCAGTGAATCTTTATTAATATTAAATGACAATCTAAATGTTGGCGTCTTTTACGAGTTTTTTTTGTTTGAATTACCCGAATACTTAATATAATTAGTTTATTTATTTCTAAACTTCCAATTAGTTTAACAGTTTTTAACATCAAATTAGTATTTTTAATTTAACACTAATTTTATTTTCCTGCGTTATAAAAAATTAACTTTTTTTTGTAGAACAAAACAGTCCACTGTGTACATAGATGCTCGTGAAACAGCTCCCTCAGAGGCCACTGAAGACATGTTCCATGGCAATGCGACATTAGCACAGTTCGGTATGTTTATTCTCTGACATTTAATATTGTCTAAAAGTTCTTGAACAAAATCACTCAGCGTTTCTTTTCTATATGGACTAGTGAGCAATATAATTTCCCTATGCTAATTTTTGCTAACCGTTTCATTCCTTTTTTCGAAATGAAACCAGAAAAACACTGCTTTTTTTATCCTTTCCTCTCATGGCCATAATAGGATAAGAGAGGAAACACTGTTAGATAACTTTTGCAATACATATAGATATAGTCCAAGCAATCTCTTTTCTGAACAACCTGTCCTAACATGATCACGGAAGGAGAGAACGTTGTTAAAAAATTTTAAATTACAGAGGAATTTTCTAAACTATCTCCCCTATAGGCAACCTCTTCTAACGTGAAATCAAAGTATGTCAGAAAAGCAACTTTTCTCCCTAAATACAGAAGCTTAGTTGAATTTCTCTGTCAGACGATAATTATTAACGAAATTTTATAAATGTTTTTTATCTATCTAAATGTGCGGGTAAAAAAGTTATATTTTAAAAATTTGTTCTCAGATTTCATAAAATAATAAATGAATGATTTTTAGAAGAAAGTGGAAGTAATTAAATTGAAAAAAAACAACTCTGTAGCAAATTATTTTTACTGTATAAAACAGTATTCACAAGCATAACGATTAAATGGCAAAATTTGTGATGGAAAAATGTGTCCAAACGTAATAAGTGAGACAGACATGTTTAAGATTTCAAATTTAATTTTCTCCACTTAATTTCTCCACTTTTAAATAATAATAATAATGCAAATTCTAATATGAAATTCTTAGTAGGTATTTCTTTCTATATAACAATTATTTTAGAGGAATTCCAAACTTTTCGCTTAAATAAAATAAATCATTAATAATATTTTTTCCAAATTTATTCCTTTTTTCTTTCTTGTATACGAAGAAGTGAGAAATAAAGCGAAAGTATTGTAATAGTCAAAATACACCACTTCAAAATTCCGCTTGTTTCGGATTGCTTTCAGACTTTCAAAATGATATATCTAAGTCTGTCTGTGAGCACGACGACTCAAAACCGCCTTAAGCTAGACAGATGAATTTTGGTATATAGTCTTTACATTAAATTTGTAGTTTTCAGTGAAATTTTGTACATAACCCTCTCTGTCTAATCAGCTGCCTCAATACAAGTAAACATAATAACTGCAAAACATAAAGAATTATATGACAAAAAATGTTGTACACAATTTTAACATATATATAACACGCCATTATTAAATCTTGAATGAGATCTGTCAAAGAGATAGTTATCTGCTGATCTGTACTTTTGCAAGGACTTAAACATGATAATTCAGCAGCGCAAAGAATTAAATGAAATTTGAAATGTGATATTTTTTAAATTGTTCTTCTGTGTCTAATTCTGGTTTCATTCGCTTTTCATATTCGGTTTTCTTTGCTACACTACGAAACATAATACTCTCATATTGCGAACAATGAAAAATAAAATTCAGAGCACTAGTGGTATTCATGGCTTTGCATAAATTTCACAATTTTATGCAAGAAGACTTAAGACATAATGCCACTATTAGAAAGAGTGAGAGAAAGATTCAAAGCAATCACTGCTGCTGATTAAAGTTCCATTCCTGATATAATTAAACTATTTTAACCTTCAAAAGCTCATGCTATAGATATTTTTTAATACCTGTAATACTAGTTAGTATACTGATGGTGCCTTCTAGTGGCAAGTGTAACAAAAAAATAACTAAATATCAAAATCCCGCTATGTTTATGATAATGAATTGTAAATTAAAGATTATAATATATAAATAATTCAAATTAAAAAGTCCTCTTTTTATTAGATTAATAAAAGGCTGTTTATTTCAGAAGACTATTTTTGTCAAATTTATTTTAAATTTGTCCCCAACTTTGTTGAAGTTCTTTCCTCTGCAAATTGTAGGGCAATTAAATTAAAAGACTCTAGCAATCTTTTGTAATTACAGGTGGTCTTGCGATTGCTGTTCCCGGGGAGATCAAGGGCTACGAGGATGCCCATGATAAATTCGGTTCTTTGCCTTGGGCAGACTTGTTCCAGCCCACCATCAAAATGTGTAGAGAAGGCATCCGGGTAAACGCCCATCTTGCCAGGGCTTTGAGCAAAAAAGCACAATACATAAATCAATACGAGCACATTAAGTAAGAGTTCTTGATGTTCAATCCTTGTAAATCCTGTTATTCATCTCTTATGAAATAAAATTCTCTACCAATAATATGTGTGTGTGTGTGTGTGTGTGTGTGTGTGTGTGTGTGTGTGTGTGTGTGTGTGTGTGTGTGTGTGTGTGTGTGTGTGTGTGTGTGTGTGTGTGTGTGTGTGTGTGTGTGTGTACGAAATTATTTATATATGATGTAATAGGATTGTCTGCGTTAGTAAAAGTTCATGTTAATAAACATAAATAAAACTATTAAACTAAAACTGCTTTAATGAATGTCATAACGAATTATCTGAAATCAAATACTTAATATACAAAATACTATACTAAATATACTTAATAATTATCCTTAAAACTAGCAATTAATGCTTATATTTAATACTAGTAAATAATAAACTTATGTTTTATCGAGTAATAATAAACGAGAATACATGAGTCTATCTGTCTGTCTGTCGAGAATACATGAGTCGGTACTCGACAAGTATTTTTGGAGAGTTGCAGTGTGATCTTCTTAGCTAAATTTGAGATTTTAATTAAAATTATAATTAAATTAAAATCGAGCATTCTTGAAAATTTGGCTTTTACTCACACAGGGTTGGTCTTAGGAAGTGTAAAGCCCGCCCGGATGCAATATCAGTCGTCCTAGTAGTTCTCAGGGCGACTGACTTGCACCGCATTTCATTTACACAACAGCTATTTTTTTTCTGTCACCTTTCTTCTCATATTTATAAATTTGAAGTGAATAAAAAAGAAACTCGAATTTGAAAAAGAAAAATAGGGCGTTCTAAAAATTTTTTAACTCATTTTTTTTATTAGCTTTTATAATTTTAAAAAATGGTAACAGAATTTTATTGATTTATTTTTAGTGTAATTTGTCTATACAGAGTTTTAACTGATTCTATAAACGATACGAAAATACATTTGAATAGGGAAATTCACTATGTAGAAGGTAAATCTAATACTCAAAGTAAGCTGTATAAAATGCTTCTATTCATTTCTCCTAAATTTTATTGAAACTATTTTTTAAAGATTCTAAGGACTTCGAAGTAAAGACGAGAAACAATAACAATTACTTATTTAAATTCTTAACAGTTTAAATTGTTTGGTTCTTAACAGTTTCAAGCAGTAACAAATTCTTAACAGTTTAAACAATTACAATTTTTTAACAATTTAAATTTGACCTGTACAAAAGGTCTGGGCACTAATATAATACCAAAGAGTGGGATAAATACAACCAATAGACTAATAGGAATAGATAATAATGGTATGGATTTTCCAACCAACCTTCAACGACCTTTTCTTAGAATAATATGGATATCATTAGAATTCAAATGCATCGATTTATATTCAAAATCGCAGAATGGTATTCATAATATTAGTTTATTTTTAATACAACTTTAAAAAATTAAGAAAACTAAGATTGTATTCATTTACACCACTCCATTATTAATGTGGCAGCATATGCAATACTTCTTTGACTTTCCTTGCAGGAAGATTTTCACAAATAACGCAACCGGCGAACTGTACAAACTTGACGATGTCTACACCAGACCGGATTTGGCGGATACCTTGGAAGCCATCGCTGCAAATAAATCCACCGCCATCTATGGAAATGTGGATGAAAAAGTCCCATTGGCTACTGCATTTCTTAAGGATCTTAGAGATGCAGGTATGCTGTTTGCTTAAAAAGTTACTTAGAAAAATATGATAACAAAACTATAATCTTGACAGGGTAAGCCAAACGGCAGAGATAAGTTCTGTTTGTCAGGAAATATAAGGAAGCATCTCATTGCCCATTCTTTCCTCTAATTTTGTAAGATTTGGAGCTATGAGGGTGGGAACGAATGCAAGTAATGAAAACTTTCCAACAAGTGTAAATCTCTTTTCAATTTCTAAATTTTAAACCCTCGTTATCGTGAGATGGCAATTCTCTTGATTTGAATTACCATTCGACCTCCAATCGAAGGAGAGGTATGAGGAAATAAAACTTCAACTTAATATCATTCAACCCCCATCTGTGCTGTTTGGCCGATCGGAATTTTCTCGCTTCATAAAACGCATTACTTATATAAAATTGTTCAAAAATTTTAACGTTTAAAATATAAAAATATTAATTCCAATTAATACACGTTGAAAATTAATTGCTTAATCACTGGAATCCCAATTTCATTGTAAATTTAATTTCTTAATTGCAGTAAATTTAATTTCTGAGTAGACTATTATTTTCCCACAGTGATCCAAAAGCTGTGTCGGTAAATTTCTCTCTGAAAAACTACTTAAGCTCCACTCTCCCACGGTCTCTTTTTCCTACTTTCTACCTTCCTGATAGAGTCGATGCGCTATGATGGTAATATCTTTAGCAAAGAAATCTCCATAAAAAAAATATAAGTTTGACTAGTTCTTTAAAATCACAAAGAATAAAAATTATCAAAGAGCTCCACGCCTATTTATCCAAATAATATTTTACACACATGTTTTTGAGAGTAGGAGTTTTCAGATATCTAAGGACCATTATATATAATGATATATAGATATTTTCCCAAAGTCGTAGGATGAGAACCACTTCAGTGGTTATTATTCCTATAAGAAACTACTTAATAATAAACATCATAGAAAATCTAAATTCTTAAATTTTATGCATGTATGCGTTCACAAAGCGCTGTCATTTATAACATGTATTGCTGAAGCGATCTTTCATTTGTTATATACTTTTTGTTTTCATGTTTATATTCGCTAACAATTGTTTCATGCTCTTTTAATAGCCTTCATAGACTTTCTAGGAAAGGATATGAACAAAATTTTGACTTCAAGGTCATCTTCAATGCCATCACAAGACAGATTCAATTCTTTTGACAATTAACCTCTTGTATTTATTAATTGGTATCCGAATTTTGGATTTGAGTTTTAGACGAATTGTTTGTCATCGATTTATATCAAAATTTGACATAGAACTGCAGTGCACATTACAAAGTTATATAGAAAATTTCACATATTTAAGACATTACGTTTTTGAGTTATCGCGTTAACATGCTTGTGAAAGTACAGACTGACAGAAAGACAACCCCTTGATGGGTTAGGAAGAAAATTTGATGAGGATCTACTTTATAAATACTAAACCCATGTACCAAATTTCATTCATCTGACTCTTTACATTTTATTGTTATTGTTAACTTATATACACTTGGACTGACATACTTCTTGTGAATGACTTTCATTTAAAATTTGATTGAAATCTAAGAATTTAATATAATGACAATATACCAAATTTGGTTCTGAGCGTTTTTGAATTACCGTATTCACAGGTAGTATAACACTAAAATTGTGTTTTTCGATTCTGGGTTTTTTAGTTTAGTTATATTAACGTGCCGTTGTAAAGCTACACTAGGGCTATTTTGGGACGGACCTCGTAATTTTGAACCGCGGTCAGATGACGAGGACGGCACCTGAGCTGGCACCCCCCTCTCCACGCCACACCACACCAGCGGGAGGACGTTTGGCATGACGGATTTAACCTGCAACAGGCCCCCTTACACGACGGTTCTTCGGTGGAATCGGGTCCCGAACCTGAAACCCTACGGCGCACAAGCCGTGACCTTACCACCGGCGGCCTGTTCGATTCTGGGAGATCTGCAATTGGACAATCCGTCTAAATCTCGAGTTCGGGCTCTTTTTTTAAACGATTTTTTCTCTTTGTATATTTTGAAAGGCAGAAAATAAAAATAATTAAAATATGAAGCTTTTTTTCGCCTTTTTAATAAAAGTATATTTTAGAAATAATTTTCATTAAATTTATATTTTTTCCATGCCTATAGGTAGCATCATCAACGAATACGACATGATCAGTTACGCACCCATACATCGAATTCCGATAACGAAGACTCTGAGAAACAACATGACCTTGCACAGCGTATCCACGCCAGGAAGCGGTGCTTTGCTGGCTTTCATGCTGGGCGTGCTGAGTGGCTACGAGGACCTCAATGCCGAGGTGGTCAAGAGTCGGGAAGCAACGGTCAAGACCTTGCACCGGATGATCGAGACTTTTAAATATGCCTATGCTCAAAGGATGTATTTTGAAGATAGCACATCCGAACACATGAGAGAGGTTCAATATTTTTTATGTCCTTGTGAATGTTTACATTTTAATTTCTCATTTACAACTTGTGTGTACCTAAACTTTCTCGCATACTCTGTAATTTTACTAATTATAAGGATGTCTCTGTGCGTGCGTGCGTGCGTGCGTACGTGCGTGTGCGCTTTCACAAAATATATATTTTACATGAATTCCAGCGGTTATTTGGTACTTGTTTATTTTTACGCTTTCACGATAAATCGCCAAATGATACAAATTGTCACCAATCAAAATCGACTATGATCTTGACGCAATATTGGGATTTTATATATAGCGGAGCTTGGCGATATTGGTGAAATATCAAAAGCGCCAATTAAACTCAATATCTTGGTGTTTTTGGTGTAACCTGAAAATCGCCAAATGAACCTGAGAATGCAACTATCGTTGCCAAGTTTTGGCTTCTTATAATAGAGCTTGATGATTTGCACGCAACCTGAAAAATCGCCAAATGATACAAATTTTCACCAATCGAAATCAACTATGATCTTGTTGCCATTATTTTGGCCATTCTTGGTAATGTAATTATCTTGGTAAAAAAAACGCCTAATAAAACCGTGAGTCATAAAAATAAACAAGTATCGTCTGCTTACAATACAGCTTATAGTAATACAACTTGTACTCTTTTCTTTCAGTTAGAGTCGAAACTTGTATCGGAGGAATACGCTGACAAGATCCGTTCACAAATCGACGACACAAGAACTTTCAATGATATGGCGCACTACGGAGTAAACGTCACCGTTCAAGAGGATCATGGGACGGCACATCTTTCCATAATTGCACCCAATGGAGATGCCGTATCTGTCACGTCCACCGTCAACGCTTAGTAAGAATTATTTAAGTTCCAGTAATAAACATTGTACGTTCTTTATAGATAGGCTTCTGAGTTA
The DNA here is from genome assembly GCF_947563725.1 of Argiope bruennichi. Classification (NCBI taxonomy): domain Eukaryota; kingdom Metazoa; phylum Arthropoda; class Arachnida; order Araneae; family Araneidae; genus Argiope; species Argiope bruennichi. The sequence continues at coordinate 48,324,193 of NC_079157.1, forward strand.
ATTCTTCCTTCTACTTTCATTTGTATTCCCTTCATATGGCCACTTTTGTGTTTAACTTTGCAATTTAGAGTATGCAATTATGAACTGCGCATAATCCCGTCGATCAATTTTGTCCAACCTGTTACGATGACCTGCAGTTATGGTGCAAACATCACATAGTAAAATTCACTCATCTAACTTTCCGCTTTTTTAGCTGTCTCGTTTGCTTACATACGATTAAATATACAATCAGATAATCAACCCATTATAGTACATCTAATCCAAACTCTGATACACATCTATAATTCTAGTGTAAAGACAACATATTGAATTTCATTTTTCTACTATCTGTTTTAGAGGCGCAAAATCTCCGCGCTATTCCACACAGGCGCCGATATTTTTGTATTTTACCGAAAAATGGGTATTTATTTTGCGAGTTCGCAAATTGTACAGACTAAGTCTATGGCAAAGGATACCGACGAGCTCTGATTGGTTTAAGCCTTGGCATCTTTTTGGCAATGTTTTGCACTCATAATAGTGTAGTTTTCGCTTATTTGGCTCAAACCTTGTACCTTTCATTAGTTTTATGGAAGATACGAGTGAATATCCACACGATCTAATTTTTATTAATATGATTGTTTTCACTAAATATTACTAGTAATACTACTAATACTAATTAATAATAATAATAATAATAATAAATATTACTAATAATATTAGTAATACAAGTAACTGATGTTGTTTATAAACAGAAGTATAAAAACTAAATGAAAGTAATTACTCAACATATGACGCAGCAATTTATTAATTCTTATTTTTCTATGATTTTCGTGCATTTATTAAATAAATTATGCAGCCATTGAAACTAGTTGCTGAACGTTTTGTTACTTTCCCATCAGCTACGTATGGGGAGATGATTACTTAATGCCCAAAACGGATAAATATGTAAGCTTTAACGGAATATGTGATTTCGTAGCCAATTTTTTTAGTTATATCAAAATAATATTAAGAAGAAACACACACAAAAAATATTTTTAATAAATTGTAATTTTTATATTTCCTGAATTTAGGTTTCAGGATTTGATCTTTTCTGCTGTATATGTGTTCCATATTAATATTACATGTAAACCGTAAAAAATAGGGGGGCGGATAAAAACCCAAATTTTATTTATTTTTATAAAAATATATTTCTGTATGGAATCTTTTTGGCAATGTTTGCCAAGGCTTAAACCAATCAGAGCACGTCGGTATCCTTTGCCATAGACTTAGTATGTACAATTTTGCGAACTCGCATTTATTTTTTACACATAAAGGAATATTATTTTTTATCATGCAATGTATGGCAGCATTACACATTTTCGAATTAAAACAAAAATAGTACAATTCATAAACAAAATGAAAATCAACATCACAAAAAAGGAGCAATTACCAATTATCCAAGAGTTCTGGAAGAGTGCATTTTTATTCACCGTATATCATTTGTCCAAAAATGAAATCGAAAAGTTATAGAAATGAAACTCTGAGACGAACAATGACTTGTTTTGAAAATTTTAAATGAATCAAAATACACGGGAGTGGTCTCTCCGAAATTTCTCTTAATTTCTATTAAATATATTTTTGTATTCTTAATCACAGACCATTAAGTTTAGTTTTAGTTTAGTTTAGTTATATTAACGTCCCGTTGTAAAGCAATACTAGGGTTATTTTGGGACAGACCTCGTCATTTTGAACCGCGGTCAGATGACGAGGACGACACCTGAGCTGGCACCCCCTCTCCACACCACACCAGCGGGAGGACGTTTGGCATGACGGATTTAACGTGCAACAGACCCCCTTACACGACGGTTCTTCGGTTGAATCGGGTCTCGAACTAGAAACCCTACGGCTCACAAGCCGAGACCTTACCACCAGGCCACCGCGGCCCTCCACAGACCATTAAAGAGCAATATTTACGAAGGAATCTGTTAGTGTGCGAACCGTGGCGATTAATTGTTGAAATGCGATTAATACAGATAGATCAGATAGTGTGTATTTTGGATACCTTTCTTCAGATCGAGTAAAACCAAAATTTGACGCAGAATTAACATGTAGTTACAAAATCATATGCCAAATTTGATTGTTTTCCCCCAGGTATCGTTAAAAACTATTAGATTATAGCAATTAAAAATTTTAATTAGCACTATATATTGATAAACTTGGAATTTTAAAAACTTTATTAACTGCCTTCGATACCAACTGTTCTCCTACCATATTTAAAGCATTGAGTTCGTAATATTAACCAACCTTGATAAAATGTATCTTATCACACCAAGTGAAAAGATTTTTTATTAGTACTTGTATAGTAAATATAGGCATGCTGATTGATTAGCAATTCACATTAAAGTGCTGAAATTCATATAGATGTTGATTCTGGGATTGTATAAAAGTTTTGGTTTGTGACATTTTTTGAAAATGAAGGACGGAGAAAGATAGGCGATGATTAATGATGTATCTAAATGTCATGACCTTTCATAAGAAAAACTAATAAAATCGGTACAGTGTTTGTTTATGGGGATCCTGGTGTTTGTTGTTTGTTTTCATAGATAATATCCAATGAAATAATAATTTTGGGATTTTTTTAGAAAGTGGATGATGGTGGGGAGGGTATATGACCATTGATGACTTATTTAGAAGTCATGAAATTTCAACAAAACACTTTGGATTTCCTAATTATCTGAAATATATTAATTTTATTCTTCCGCAGTTATTAATAATTGTTTCTCTTTAGTTTCGGAAGCATGGTCCTCTCTCCATCCACCGGCATCCTGATGAACAATGAAATGGACGACTTCTCATCCCCTAACATCACCAATTCTTTCGATGTCCCACCCACAAAGATGAACCACGTCGTGCCTGGTAGAAGACCCTTTTCTTCCATGAGTCCAGCCATCATCACAGATGCCAACGGAGATGTGGTGTTGACAATAGGAGGAAACGGGGGAACTCAAATCACTACAAGCGTAGCTCAGGTGAGCTTCTGTGATGTTCTTGATGTTTCTCATATCGTCATTCAAAATACAAAAGGTCGTATATCCAGTATTACTAACGTATGACGTTTGCATTTTGAATGCAGATATCTGAGGGCATTTTACTGCATTTGTGGTTAGCTCTGTAGTATATCAAAGGGAATCCGGATATGAATTTTGATTCTGTTCGTTTGACCAATAGTATCCGAAATTCGATACAAACTTACAGTTTAGGTTTCTATTCTGAATATCAAATTTCATTTTTCTTACTCGCCCTGCCTTTTAGTTATAGCTTTCATGTACGCACATGCAGACATACAGTCAATCCACTGAAGAATTTTATACAAACTTTGATGAAAATCTATAATTTTTGATGTTAAACTTTATCAAAAATTTATTCAATCTATCTTGTAATGCTTTTGAGTTGTCATGTTCCCGTTCACATAGACGAGCTGACACAAATATGGATTTTCGATCAAAATTTTATCCTACAATTTTGGAGCTAAAGTGCCAAATAAATACCAAATTTTATACTTTCAATGTGGTTTTTTTTTTCGAATTATAGTTTTAACAGATTAATAAGTCGGTCTCATTACTTTACACTAGAGACATAATTCCAAAAATGTTTCTCCGCTCTCGGTGCTATATTATTTCAAAAACGGAAGTTCATTAAAATCTTGAGATCAATCATCACGATATCTGTATATTTGTTAATGAGATGTTAAAAAAAATAGTTTTTCAGATGAAAAACGGGATACTCTAGATTTCAAATCAGATTTGAAATTTGGATTTTACAGCTTGATGCTTCAAAATAATTTATTAAAGGAACCATGAATACCAAATTATGCATAAGAGATTTAATTGAAATTTAACACAAAAAATATTTCGTATGAATCAGTTGGTCATTAAAGCCAGCTAGTTACTAATATATCTGTCCATTATTCATATGGGGATTTTAGATTTACTTAGTCTAGTATATTAGCCAATACCATGAGTCAAACATTCGCGTTATTGATGAAATGTAGTATCATCCGTAGAATAAAGCTTAGTGAATCTAGAATAAATCTTAATGAATCTTGATGAATAAAGCTTCTTTAACTCCAACTTATGATGACAGAAAAAAATGCTGCCTTTTTGAAGTTTTACAAACACGAGAATGATAAACGAGATATAATAGTTCAATAAAATAATAAAAACATATAAGGTTAGAAGCGTAAAGAAAAATGCCTTAAGATATTAAAAAAATAAATTTAAAAATAATTATTCCTAATAAATATTATTTTAATAAAATAATAGAGAGTGAAATCCTAATTGCTCTATGGAACAGCATCTGCATCAAACAGTTCCCAAAAGTACATACCTATTTTTGGGGCTGTTCAATTAGCAGAGGCCTTAATTCCAAAGTTTTTCATGGCAAGTCTCTGTCAATCATAGTCCAGCTTCTCGCCAAATGTGATAAAATCGTATCCACCATCCACAAACTGACAAAAGGCTCGCGATCATAGCTAAATATAAGAAATGTTAACAGACGCATTTTAAAGTTGCAAAAAATAATTCTGGATTGCATTTGGCGAAAACTTTTCCAACTAAATATTCAATTTTGGCGAAAGAATGTTGTTCTTAAGTCGAGGCAGGAAGACCTTAACTTTGTTGTTACAAACCTTTTCGTTTGCTGTCATCATTATCAGTAGACAGCATGGCAATACACAATTTTTCCGCTATTTTTCGATAATTTAAGTGGCAATTATAAATAAATAAAACTTTAGCCTTATTGATTAATGTCAATTATTTACGGGAAAAAAATCTAACTGTGGAGAAACTTAATATAAAAACATTCGGTGTAGGAGAAAAACCATATTCAAACATACAAAAGTTGCTTAAAAAATATAAATATTCTTTGATTATTAATCGCCAAAATAATAAATTTGAATTCTATTGATATTTTTGGAAGAAAAAAAATAGTAAAATAATGCAACAATTGCCAAAAGTACAATGTCTATCAAAGCAATATGTGAGAAATATTTAAAACATATTCGCAGCAACCATGTCTTCTTGATTTTATAGCAATGTTTTTATAATTACAGTACCATTGGCTTTCTTATAAGTATCTAATGAAAAGAATCAGACAGACTTAAAACACTTTAAACCCTATCTGTAATTTTTTTGTACTTCCTAGTGTACGTAGTATAGGAAAATTATCATAACTGTCAAAAAATTTGAACTCATCTTGATGAATCTTCACATTTCAGACCATTTTGAGTTCGAAAAATCACAATTTTTTTGGAAAATGTTCATCTATTTATTTGTCTGCGACAAATACAGGGTGTTCATTAATTATTGTCGGGGTTTCCGTACCTCATAACTTTCGAATAAAAAATATTACGCAAAAACCGATTACGTATTCGTAAATTACAACTCAAAGACTTTTATTAATGATATTAAAGTGTAAAGCTTGCACAGTTTGCACTTTGTAGGCATTCAGTTGAAGGCGATTCTTTGAGTTGTACTTTACGAATACATAATTCTTTGAGTTGTAATTTATGAATACATAATCGCCTTCAGCTGAATCCCTACAAAGTGCAAATTGTACAAGCTTTACACTTTAATATCATTAATAAAAGTCTTTGAGTTGTAATTTACGAATACGTAATCGGTTTTTGCGTAATATTTTTTATTCGAAAGTTATGAGGTACGGAAACCCCGACAATAATTAATGAACACCCTGTAGAACTCAAAAACGCATTGAACTAGAGGGTTGAAAATTGGAATAAGGTCTTTATATCAAATTTGCAGATTTCTTTCGTTTGTTGGACAAAATCCTTTTAGAGGAAATCTGTCCTGTCAGATCGTCCGAATATAATTTTACTCGATAACTAGGAGAAAATGAAGGCAGCTAGATAGATAACAAAAAATTCAGTACACAGATTTAACGTCTATAGTGTAGACACTTATCAAAGTTTCAGCCGATTCCGACAAGTGGTTGACCTTCTGTCTGGCTGTGCTTTCAGAAACATGTAACCGCGATAACGCAAAAACGCAATGACTTAAATATATCAAATTTGATATGGCATATTGCGACTATCCATATTTTGTTTCAAATTTTTGCATCAACCGGTTGGAAAACACGCTTCTAAAACACAAATTCGACTTTTTGGATACTATTAGCCGCATTACAGGAATTAATCGTCGAAACATTCGTCAATTATGACACGGTAGATTCAGTAAAAATGCTAAATTTTCGCCGTGGGCTAATATTGCGTAATTATTGGGGTTAACATCTCTGGGGGTAACATCTTTTTTTAGAAAGTATGCGAGAAAGCTTTGGGGTGAACACTCTTATTTTTAATATTTGTTTCAATATCTAATGAAAATAAAAAACTTTTTGTTAATAAACAAAAAGCAAACGATAATATCCTAACATATTTGGATAATCCTAACATAAGAAAGCTTGTGAAAAACTTTCAGTAGTTCTTAATAGTACCTAACGTAAGTAAATCGCACATAATTTTAATCATAACTCTTATTAATTGGTTATTTTAAATTTTTAACGTTAGTTGTTTTAATGAGGAAAAAAAATTTACACATGTTTTAATTAATATTTTTTCTTTCAGACTATCATTAAGACTCTGTGGTTAGGAGAAAACATTAAACAAGCCATCGATGCGCCAAGGTTTCATCACCAGCTTGCACCTAACTACATAGAACACGAAGAACGTTTTCCAAAAGTAAGATATAATAATCGACTTTTTTTTTATTTATTAAGCACATGTTAATACTTGAAAATTAAATAAAATATTAATGAAAATGTAAAATTTAAATTTGAATAAAACTCTGAATAAAAATTTTTAATTGATTTCAAGAAAAGTAGTTTTGTAAGTTCGAATTATGAAAATTTCCACTCATTGAAATATTTAAAAAAATGTACTGATTACAATATCCTCATTACTGCGATAGTATTTAAGGTGTCGATGATCAGACTGAGTCAATGCATGATTTACTCAAGAAAAACTGGGCTCATAAAGAAATGGTTTGTTTTTAAAACAAGATTGTCATGATGGTCTTTGTAAAAGTAATTGGAAATTTAATTTGACCTTATATCTATTTTTGATTTTTTTTTTTTTTTTTTTTGCTTTATTGTCGTTTAGAATCAATTATAAAAAAATAATTGTAATTATTTTTATTTAATTAACTTTTTTCTTATGACTGATAGTCTTCTTATGAAATAATTTCTCAATAGAAAGATGTTTCTGTCCCCTTTCCACAGACTGCAATTGTTAGAATGTCTTTGACATGAGCTGTGTATGCACAAATATGAGAATCTACTTCTCTATTATTTTTTCTTTCTTTTCATGACCGTTATTCTTTATGCGCATGCGCATTTGTTAAATTCTAATAATAATAGAAGAGTTATTATAAAAACTGGAATATAAATATAAAATTATGATCTTTTTATCATGAAAGTTTTCATATGCAATAATTTCATGAGGAGTTCTGATTTCTTATTCTGCTTAGGTCTTCTCTACTAATAATAAAGATGAATGTGTGCATGTGTGTTGGCGCTGTACAAGGTAGACCTTTTGACCTAAAACTACTAAATTTGACATATATATACCTCCGAGGGTGGAAATTTACACGTCAGAGCAATTTTCAGAAATTTTAATTAGTACTTTAATTAATTAAAATTTAAGCTATATTTTGATGTTTTTCCGCTATAACTTCCAAAAATAGGATTGCAGAAAAATGTATTTTACCCCGTTTCAGACTTTAAAAAATTGTTTTTTCAATGATATCAATTTAATAATCTTGCAAATTTTTCCTGAGTTTTTTTTCGATTTATTAAAAAAAAAAAAAATGCCTAGATTTTTGCAACAACAGATTTCATATTAGACCTGAAACTCAAACCGTTTTCATTGTTCCATTAAATATTTAATAGTGCGTTTTTCTTCCATTGGTGAAAGTTAACCCTTTCTAAGGCCGTGGGAAGTATGCTTCCCACCAAATTTATCAATCTTTGTATGAAATTATGTAGGTTGACATAAGTTCTGACAAACTTTTTTAGTAAATCAGAAAGTTAAATGCTTCAGTTCTTTAACTCAGACAAAATGATGTGTCTTGATTTGTTACTTAATTATTAATTAATTAATTAATCAAATTAAATTTATCTAATAATCTAAATGAATCCCTTTTCTTATTTTAATTTCAAGCCTAAAAATATTTTAACATAATATGACTAGAAAAAAATGGCCCTTTAAAGGGTTAAAGAAAAATTATCTGTTTAGAAGATGAATTAAAAAGTAAAGTTACAATACCGCGAAATTTAAAAGATAAGCATTTTTAATAGCACTATGATGTCAAAAGACGGATTTCCAATTGGAAGATTCATGTACACAATAAATAGAGCATTGTAAGACAATTAAAATAAAACCGAACCGCTTTAATGCCTAAATTGAAATCGAAATCATGGACATGAACATTTTTTAATCAATTTAACTGGAATCAAATATAGTTAATATTCCTTGCAAACCCTCTGACTACCGAAATCGTGTAAGATATAAGAATCATCACTTCCTTTTATCCATTTCAAGTGTGTGTTTTTTTAATCTAGGATCTTCTAGAAGATTTGGGGAAGATGGGACACAAATTGCATCTTCTGGGAAGTGGCATGCTGGGAATCATCATGGGTGTGATCAGAGGAGAAGATGGATATGTATATGCAAACTCGGACTACAGGAAAGGGGGTGATGTGGACGGATTTTAATCCTTCTCGCCGAAATTTGTTTATTTCTCATCAAATGGAGCATGTCCCGTCCTCCACCATCGCATATTTTTCACCGCTTTGTATATATTTATTTATACATTCCCGTGTGCCAGTATTATTTGTGATAATAGATATCAATTTAGTTCCTAAAATAAAGTATTATACATTCCGTTTGTGTTTAATAAAGGAAAAAAACACGAAGTAGTGCATTTTTATTTTTCATTCAAGTTGGTTGGTTTGGATTTTTTTTTTCATGGCATAAGAGTCAGAGTTGGCTATGCTGCGCTAAGACACATGGTATGTATATATTACCACGTGATTAAATGTTAAATAAAATTATGTTTCTTTCAGGCTAAAAGATTGATAAAAACATTTTGTTAAAAGAAGCATTTATAAAAAGGAACGATGCTTTAAATAAGATAAAAGTCTCTGGCTAAAACAAAACGTTTTATAATTAAAAAAAGCAATGATATTTATATAAAATGGCTAAAGTTAATAGCTCTTAAAAATTCGATAATATTTCCGAGCACAAAGGTACCTTCTCGCCAAACAAAAGATGTTTGTGAGTTAGGCGAGTGTGACCAATTCGTAGTCTAGTTAATTTTACATCAGTCCATCGAACCGAAGCAATAGGTCAATGAGGCGTAATAAAATGCATTAAATAAAAAAATGTCGGCTTAGTAAAATGCACTTTGTTTTGGATTTCTTGATTCCAAGATTCTTGCCAAATCGAAAGTATATAACAATTATACATGTCAGTTAAATCAATATATGGGCAAGGGCCCTGTAAAATATGCGTAGTCGTCTTGGCATCAATGTCAACCGCTTCATTGCCGGTTTTTCCAACATGACTAGGAATCCATCTGAATAAGATGTTATATCCTTTAATCCAAAGATCTTTTAAACAGAAAAGTATCAATTGCAATAGGATGCTTGCAGTTTGCAAAGTTACACAGAATCTCTAAAGCACTCATACTATCTGAATTAATACAGTAATGAATTTACTGTAAATAATACAGTAATGAATTTTTCAGTAATAATACAGTAATGAATTTCATTACTGTAAATAATACAGTAATGAATTTTTTAGAAAGAGAAATTCTGTCGAGAGCTAACAAAATTGCAGATAGTTCCGTAGGCAAAACAGAGCACGAATCATGCAGGCGATAACAGTTTGTAACCTCTGGAAAGACAATAGCACATGCATTATGGCTAAACAAATTGAGAGAGATTTTTCATTCAGCATTTTTTGTTAGTTGTATTACTTTAACCTATAGGCACTGTGTAGTCATTTGGCTAAAAGTTTTTATTTCCATGTATATATTTCATATGATTTTTCCAAAAAGCAACAATGATTATTTGAAAATCCTTTTATAAATGTTTTTTTTAAAATATTTGTAGAAAGGATTGATATATGGCAATAGCGGTATTATGGGATTTGTGCCATTTGGATATTGTTTAATTCATATTGCAGCCATTTGGAGCATTTTAATTTTAAAATTTCACAAAAAAAAATTTGCAAAATCTTTAATAAATTTCCTAAATTATGTGCAGTTATTCAAGACACACACGTACGTGTGTGTGTGTGTGTGTGTGTGTGTGTGTGTGTGTGTGTGTGTGTGTGTGTGTGTGTGTGTGTGTGTGTGCCCAGTAACAAAAGCATGCCATTCTGGCTGACTAGTATACCACAATTATGACTTGGGAGGGTGAATGTTTAGATATTCCTTCTCCATAAATTTTCTCTAAAAGAAACTTCGAAAAACTAAGCTTCAAAAGAACGTTAAGGTCCTTCTCACATCATTCATGGCAACATTTTCTGAAATGAAAACGAAAATCTGGTCTGACGATGGGGGGAAATGCCTGAACCTGCTGTTTGTACGTAACTCTTGATAATAAATTCAATTTGTTCTTTACTCTCGATTTTTTTTATGATCCATCATCCATTTTTTATGATCCATGATTACCAGCCCTCTTATAAAAAATTTTAACATGCGGAGTGATTCAAAAGTTTAACAGACAAGAGTGCGTTTCTCGTCTATTTCAACAATAAAGCAACATCTCTTCTATTCTTCTTATAATAGATGTATACCCTATGACCCTATTATGACAGGCAAGAAAAGATGTAAAAAAGCCTAGATAATCGAAGAAGGTTGTAGATAATAATCAAATTTGGATAAATTCCAACGATGAGATAGATGCCTGTCCGTTCATTCATTTTCGTTTGCAATAATTCAAAAAAAAAAAAAAACTGTTAGATGAATAACAGCATATGCTTCGCAGATCTGTATCAGAGTTTTGACTTTGTGCAGGTTGAGGTTCGAACTTGCTACGTTAGGGCTCATAGCCGAGTAACATAACCACTAGACAAAAGAGTACTCTCTTCTCCGGAAGTTATCTGGCTTATAATGTTACCACCACAACAGTCCCCCACCAGTGAGTCGGTAGAGTTAATCGCGCCAGTTATGGCGAGCGACGAACGTGATTATCACGCCAGGCGTTATGGCGAGCGACGAACGTTGTTATCGCGCCAAGTGTTATGGCGGGCGACGGCGAGCGTGTGTGAGTGGTTGCTGCCGGTAGATGGAGCCACGACAGCAGAATGAAGGATGCGGTTGTTCAGAACCAGGGTCACCAATGTGCAGGTTGAGGTTCGAACTCGCAACGTTAGGGTTCATAGCCGAGTAACATAACCACTAGACAAAAGAGTACCCTCTTCTCCGGAAGTTGTTATCTGGCTTATAATGTTACCACCACAACTTCATCGACCTGTTGGTTGAATATCTGCATACTTGTGTATACAGAATGGCAGATATTCCATTTCTGTGCATTCACAACGGCAACATAAATAAAATCCGATACGTCATCTTGACATCAAAACTGTATATCTGCACTCAAGCCATCAAAAGGGAAGGATCATATTCAGTTCGTTTTTTTTTTTTCATTGTATAACACCATATTAGCATACGAGTAAGTCGAAAAGGGAATACTCATGCTGGTTCCTCTGTCCTTATATCTATGTTTATTATACTATTTAGAATGAAAAAAGATTATAAGTACTGCATATATTGTTTTTACTTTCTCTTATACAAAGAACACATATCTTTAGTGTAATACATAATTAAAAAGTGTATAACATGCGAGAGTCAGTCAAAGAGTAAGGTGCACTGCTTAAGAAAAGAAAACAGGAAATTTTAAGATACAATAACTTTATTTGTATCCTAATATTTAATGCCAAATCTATATTTGAGCACAATTACCTGCTTTATTTAAACATTTGTCGAAATGTTTCACATTTGTTTTCTGTTTTCTGCAAAGAAATTTCCTCCACTGTCATGCACGCGTGATGTGATATTGAGGTTAATATACAAATATCAGAATACTGAATCTGTATTTATGCTGGAAATCATTAAAAAGTGTCATGCTATGAAAAGTTTAATAATTAATTGAGAACTAGTTGCCTTTGGCGACATGCTAGCTAGTTCGCCAGTTCCAAAATTTTCAATTAAATACTTATGTACATTGGTTTCTTAACAGCTTCTTCAGCAAAATATTTTTAAGGTTCACATTTTGACTATCATATTACTCATACTACAACCTGAGTAAAAACTTTAAGGCCAGTAAAAAATTTTGAGAAAATGTAAAATGAAATAAAAGGGATTCAAATAATATTAATTATTAAAGTTCATTGATAAGAAATAAATGCCATAAACATAATTTGTTAATACATAATTATGATAAGCATGTGGTTATTTACAAAGTTAGTATTTCTGCCTGAGTAAGAACTTTAAGGCCACCAGTCATTTTTTAAAAATAAATATAATATAATCGTGTAATTACCATTGCAACTACTAGCTTGTGACAACGCTGCGATTTTCATATTTGTCATACGTTTCTTCAAAGTATTGGTGATCTTTGTGAAGATGGCGAAGGGTAAAAAGTTAACTGATAGTGAAAGATGACAGATCGAAGCTTTGTCTTCAACAGGAATGAGTAGTCATGCTATTGCGATAAAGAGAGGAAGATCAAAGACTGTAGTCAACAATTTTTTTTAAAATTAAAAGACAATTATGGTAAAAAGAATACTGGGGGAAGACCTAAAGCTTTGTCCTCGTGTGATGAAAGAAGAGTTTACCAACTTGCATCTACTGGAAAGTACTCAACCAGGAAACTGATTCCGACGACAGGTTTAAAAGTTCGTCAAAAACGATTTATAACACAATTAGAAGATCTGGAAGGTTCACATATACAGTAAAATTGACTAAGCCTCGGTTACTGCAGAGACACAAAATAAAGCGTTTGAACTTTGGCCAGAAAGTCATGCCCTGGAACAATCAATGGATAGAAATTATTTTTTTCTGACGAAAAAAAATGGAATTTGGATGGACCAGATGGCTGGAATTTCTACTGCCATGATATAAGAAATGAAAAAGAAATATTCTCCAAGCGCCAATTAGGTGGAGTGTTTGTCATGACTTGGGGCTGTTTTGCTTACAATGGTGTGGGCTCAATTGCATTCGTTTCAGGTAGAATGAATTCACAAGGATACCAAAATGTCCTAACAAATCATCTTTTGCCAAATGCTGAATGTCTTGCTGGCGAAAATTGGAAATATCAGCAAGATAATGCATCGATACATTCGAGTAACAGCACAAAAAATTGGTTCCAAGTCAACAATGTTGAAACTGTGAAATGGCCAGCTAGATCACCTGACCTTAACCCAATCGAGAACCTTTGTGGTGACTCAGCAAGAAGAGTTTATGCAAATGGGAGACATTTTACATCAACAACAGAGCTGAAATCTACTATCGAAGATGAATGGTATAAAACCGACCCCACCCTTTGTCAAAAACTCGTTTCATCCATGAAAACAAGAATATTTGAAGTAATTCGAAGAAATGGCTCCTACACAACCTTCTAAGAATTTGTAATTTTTTTCTTATATGTTATTTTCTATATTGGCCTTAAAGTTATTACTCAAGCTCAAATATTCATCTGTGTGTTCTGTAATATTTTCTAATAATAAAATATTTGAAAATTAATTTTTCTACTTTTTTTACTTTTATTTAAGCTCAATAATTATCAATCAAATGGTATTTTAATTCCTCAGTTTATATGTTTCCATTTTCTCAAAAATTTTTACTGGCCTTAAAGTTTTTACTCAGGCTGTATTAGAAGCCTTACGATATTTTATTCATTGTACTAGATATCGCTCTAATTTTTTGCCAGCACCCGTCAGATTTAAATTTGAAATGGAAGATATAATTCCTGAATTTAAAAAACATTTTTCTGGAACCAAATACATTTTTTTAAAATATGACTACATAAAGAATCATTTAGCCTTCTAATCTTATATATATATATATATACGACATAATATTTTTTTTATAATTTATCCTATATTTGCAAGAATTATCCAATAAAAAAATTTCTGATTCCTCATAAAATTCAGTTTTACCTTCAAAAGTGGTAAATAACATTTTATTTTATTTCATTCATTAAATTCACTTCTAAAAATAATTATGGAAGTTTTAATTTTAGACAGCCCATCGATCTTATAACTCATATTTAGTACAATTATCTTGACTATCTGAAGTTTCAATTGTCTGTGATCAAGCCTGACCAAGTTAGAAAGCTTTGAATATAATTACTTTAGGGCAATCAACAATTACATTATTTTAGACAATCAGTCTTGAGGAAAGTCCAAGCTCTGAATGATACATTTTCTTCAAGACGGTCGATAGAGAACTCAATAAATTTTAATAAAAAAGAATGGAACTTTTTCTTTAAAATGTTGGTACCTCAAAAAAATTTACTAAATATGATTCATAAAACAGAGAATCTGTATAAAAATTTAAAATTTTTAATTCATCAGGACATTTATTGATTCAAATTATATAAAATATAATTATTTTTTTCTTTAGATTATTTGTATACTAGATATATTTGGGAGTTATAAAGTTTTAGAAATTAACTCTAGGTCCCTGATTAGTGTGGATATCCAGTATATATATATATATATATATATATATATTGTTACGAATTCTGTAAATTGGTGTAATTTGTCTTATGATAATGAATGTTATATGTATCCCATTGTATTTCAATAGCAAGTCGCCAAATTGGCGAGATATTGGCTCATTGGCGATGTTTTAGGCAACTAATTTTTGTCGCCAAATTTGGCGACATTTCGCCAAGTTTGGCGACGGAAGTTGGAAACCTTGGCGACAGAGAGAATTTTCTAGAGGGATCCTGATTTCTTGAATTCTCTCCAAGGTTCTGGATTTTTCTAATATGACATAACTTCCTGTTAGTGACGTCACTTCCGGCAGAGAGCATATAAAAACAAGCACGAAAGATTAGGAGTTGTATTTCCCCAGTTAAAATTAAAAATCAAACTGTCCCGTGGTCTAAGGAATGCAAATATTTAGGCGTTATTCTAGATAGTAAATTAACTTGGAAACCCCACTTTATTTACACAGCTAAAAAGTTTCGAGACCTAACTCGTAAATTTTATCCCTTAATTTCTCGAAACTCCAAAATGAGTAGACAAAATAAAATGCTTATTTACTCTGCCTACTTGCGTCCAGTATTAACTTATGCCTGCCCTGTGTGGGGATATGCTGCCAAGACTAATCTTAGACTTATTGAACGCCAGCAAAATAACTTAATTAGAAATTTCTGCAATATGAAATACTACATGCCCAATACAAATATGTACTTATGCCTAGACTATCCCCCTCTTAAAAAATTCATTAAAAATCTAGCCACTAACTTCTTTAAAAACATGGATAAGAATGAAAATGAAGCAATAGCTAAAATCCCTAAATATAAACCATCTACAAACTCTAGAAGACCCCGTAATATACTACTTTAATTTATCTCAGCCCCTTAGTTTTTCTTCCTAACTTTTATTTTTTCAAACTCAAATTATACTGTTTCTCAATAGCCAATTCTAGCTCACAAGCAGTAAAAACTTACTAAGCCCAACGGCAGCGTACCCCCCCCACACCCTCACCCTAATATCAGCCAATCACAATGAGTCCTGACACTCGTCATCTCCAAATTTCGTCGAAGACGGCCACGGCAAAGTATAGACAGCAAAGCACTGTGAAGTCTCTCCTTACAGTGGATAAGCCCCTGCCGGGGCTAGGCGCCCCGTCAACCCAACCATCAAGCTGCAAAAAATTGTGTGGATCGTCAGCAGTTGTGTGTGAGAGGAGTCGCCGACAAGTAAAGATTTTGGGGAGGATTAGACAGCATGCAAGCAAGCTGCCGAACTAGCGATTGATTATAGGTATTTGTAGAAGAAAAATTTTGTAACAATATTTTTATAAACTAGTGAGCTCCGACACCTGCTCACATTCGGTAACCCACCTCTATATTGTTCTATAGTATACCCGATGTTTTTAAGTTCCAGTTAGCAAGTTTTTAAACTTCACTGATCATTCATTCAATGCTGGAATCTTAATCTCTTTATGATGGCAACATACGTTTGCCAATTAGCCTACTTCCAATTCAAAACTCAAAGTAGATAAAGTGAAGAATAGTGTTCCCCCGAGTTTGTCGCCAATATTGCAACCAATTCGAAAGCTCTTCTAGCAACCCTAATGCTGTTTTGTTTACTACTTTTTGCAATGGTTGAGTTGTACATAAACTACAACTATATTATGAAAAATGTTAAGTTAAAAATATTTAAAAAATATCGATTAACGATTTTAATTTTGTTCTTTATTATAATTAAAAGTTTATTAAATAAAGAAAGTTAAGATTATAATTAAAAGTTTTCTTCTTTCTTTTTTTTAATGTGAATACGAACAGAAAATATTTATTCTTTTGCAATTTTTAATTGTCAGTATGCGCTTTAAAAAAATTGTCTGCTTTCTCACTTTAAAAGACGGCTGCAATGGAATTCTTCGCAGTTCTCGTAATTCTTTTGGTATTCTAACGGTTGGTTCCCTTCATAATTTATGTCGTGAGTATTTCGAACCTATAGAATGCATGAAGGGTGAGTGGAATATATTTTTTTAAGATTTGATGAAGTTGGAAAAAGGACGTTTGTTTGAAATTTTGTATGGAGAATGTTCCGATTGCTTCTTTCTCTGTTCTTTCTTTTTTTTTTGGTTATGTACTGTTTCTGTTATCCACACAGTCCTTATGTTCAATGTGCTAGCGAATTTACTAGGTTCCCGCTCTCGCTACTAGAGAAGCCGTAGGATGTTTTTTTTTTAAGTTAAAAAATTCTGCCCGGTGCTGTAGAAGGCACCGGGCAGTATGGAAAAAAAATATATACTTATCAGTAAAAAGTCCTAATTATATGGCGGGAAATGGTAACCGTAACTGTTCCGCGGAAGTATTTGCTTATTTTGTCCGCCATCTTTATTGGCGTCTTGGCATTGTTGGCGCAGCAGGGGGCACACTATAATTCACTTTTACCCTCAAAGCCTTATAATGAGAAAATTATTTGCTTATATCTCGAATATCTAAATAGCGATTCAATTTTTCTTATTTTGCCACCAATATAACAGCTTCAATATCAGCTTTTCTTTTCAAATTGCCGGATTTTTACGACTTTTCTTCGCATTTTTTCTTTATCTGATATCGTTGGACGTCCCATTATTATTTAAAAAACAATGAAGGGTTGATATGTGTATTGCTTAAGAATTCAGACGATTACTAGCGAGCAGACGAAAAATGTTCATCACTCGAAAAAATAAACAAATCGGAAGGCTATTCATTCGTGTTGCCACAAATGGCGTGTCTAAAAGTAAAATTAACAAATAATATTGTTTTAAACTCACTTGGTGTTAATTAAAGCTTTCCTTTTTTGTCACCATTTCATCGTCAAGTGAAATACGAATATTTATTACAACGTAATGAGAATTTTTACTAAATATTTCAAACAATACTGGCAAAACAAACCAAAAATGTCATGGATCAGGTGTTTTACTACCTACCAATCACAAAGCGAATAAAACTCAATGTTTGTATAATAGAGAGAAATTCCTCCATATAATCTTCAATTTGATTATATTAAATGGCCAAGTGTTTATGTTGCTTATTTTGTCGGTCATTGACGGCCATAGCCAAGGCTGCCATATCCGCTGCGTTTATCATTGTGATACTAATCATTGTTGCCGTCTTAGTCTACTTCTTTGTAATAAAACCTCAAAATACAAAATAATTTCTCAATACATATCCGTCTTCAGACTTGGAAAAAAATTATCTGCAGCTGTTTCGACAGATGCTGCTCCTTGCGTTGCCATTGGAAAGTAAGTAAGATTTAAATTTCTTATTTTTATTTTTATTAAAGACTAGTCGCAATTTGGCTTTTGGTTCACCGGAGATAATATTTATATTTAATTTCAGTTAAATCGTTTAAATAAAACTTCATGCCCATGATTCCAGCAAATTTCTAGGCAATTAAACCGTTTTATTTTAATAGTTTTGCATGTATTATGTTCCTTGTACAGTAGCGTAAAAAAAAGGAGCTACCCAACTTTATTCTGCATCGTTCTTCATACAATCATTAAAAAGGTGTCATTTGAAAAGGCTTAAGGTACTCTTAAAACTGTTTTAATTAAAAATTACGTAAGGGGCCATCTGTATATTTAAATAAGAGAAACTTCAAAATTTCCAATTGCAACCCCACTTTTTCTCATCATTTTAAAATGACATCAAAAGTTATTGCCGGAAATCAAGTTTCAATAATTTAGGTCTATCCGCTTCGAAATTATAGGATAACAAAATTTTGACTCTCTAATGTTTAAATTTTGAACTTTTATACATATTTAAAAATTTATAAGTTATTGACCTAAACTCCTTTTCTTATGAAAATATAAGATACATTTGCATATTTGCTACACATTTTGCATTTATATCTAACGTGAAAAAGTAACTTTTAATTTTGAAAAAAATTGCAAATATAGAGTTAAAAAGTTTTTTAATTGCAGCATACTTAAATTTTTGCTTAAATCGAAAGATACCATTTTTCAGCGACATGTAAAATTTAAGCTCATTAGTATGTGTAGTTTTACCTTTACATTAAGTTCTCTGTACTACACATAAATCGATGCATTTAGGGCACATTCAAAAAGTTCAAAATATGAACAGCTTTTAAATTGGCATTGAAATGCTGCTGTTCATGCATTCCTTGAAACAAATATCGTTTTCTGCAGTGTTGTGATAAAAAAATATATTTTTAAAAATTCGAAAAATTTCGTTGGTAAAAGATATGAATTCAAAATAAAAAAAGTCCATTGACATAATATTTTATAAACAGTCACTACTTTTAAATGTGAAGGATAGTCTGTGTCCTTGTAATAAGTTAGAATTTTTATTCGCCACTTCATGTAATGTTACTTTCAAAATATAATAAATTCTAGAAAAATGGGAATTTTATTTCGTAAAAAATACGTTGTAAGCTTTCATTATTTAACTTTGCAAACAATATGATAAATTATTTCTCTCAATAATTTTTGCGGAACAAACTCCATGTTTGAAACAAGAAAAGCGTCATTTATGTTTGTTAAAATATAGATCATTCAGTACTCAATATTTTTCACACAATTCGAAAATTTCACAAGATTAATCTGCCGTAATTCTGATTATTATAATATTGTATATTATCATAAATGGAATAAAAAAAATTCAGGTATCAAAACGTTATTAGATAAAGCATTTAGTATTAAAATTTCGGATGCAAAATACATATTACATTTATTCCCTACATATATGGAAACCAAGATTATCAAATAACTTCAACCGCGAGTTCGCAAATTGTACAGACTAAGTCTATGGCAAAGGATACCGACGTGCTCTGATTGGTTTAAGCCTTGGCATCTTTTTGGCAATGTTTTGCACTCGTAATAGTCTAGTTTTCGCTTATTTGGCTCAAACTTTGTACCTTTCATTAGTTTTATGGAAGATACGAGTGAATATCAACACGATCTAATTTTTATTAATATAATTGTTTTCTCTAAATATTACTAGTAATACTACTAATGCTAATTATTATTAATAATAATAAATATTACTAATAATACTAGTAATACAAGTAACTAATGTTGTTTATGTACATAAGTATAAAAACTATATGAAAGTAATTCTAAACATATGATGCAGCAATTAAATAGTTCTTATTTTTCTATGATTTTCGTGCCTTTATTAGATAATTTATGCAGTCATTGAAACTTATTGCTGGACGTTTGTTACTTTCCCATCAACTACATATGGAGAGATGATTCCTTAATGCCCAAAACGAATAAATATGTAAGCTTTAACGGAATATGTGATTTCGTAGCCAATTTTTTTAGTTATATCAAAATAATATTAAGAAGAAACACATATAAAAAATATTTTTAATAAATTGTAATTTTTATATTTCCTGAATTTAGGTTTCAGGATTTGATCTTTTCCCTGTTTATGTGTTCCCGATTAATATTACATGTAAACCGTAAGAAATAGGGGGGGGGGGGGCTAAAAATATAAAAATATTTTTCGGTATGGCATTTTTTTGGTAAAACATTGCCAAAAAGATGCCAAGGTTTAAACCAATCAGAGCACGTCGGTATCCTTTGCCATAGACTTAGTTTGTACAATTTGCGAACTCGCACTTCAATCTTTCTCAAAGTATCGAATAATATTTTAGTTCACCACTGTTTTTGTCCGTATAAAATTACGCTTATTTTTTTAATGAAGAGCAAAAGCGGATCAAATGCTACTGAGAAAAAATAAATTTGATTTACTAATTAAAGAGTTTTTTTAAAGATCTTTCGGAAAACTTTCAAACTTTTGTGAAGGAATGCAAAAATTACACCTTTATCTATTCTCAAACTTTTAAGAATAATTCTCATTTTTAATAAGTTATATTTAGATGCATTATTAGGAATTGCAATTCTTTTTTATTGATTTTATATCTCCATTTAATGCAGTTGGCTGATAAATGTTACATTTTTTTTATATGCCGATTTCGTTAAAATCGTTTTTTAAGCAAAAAGTTTTCTAATATAAAATTCCCAGTCTGACATTGGTTACTTCTGAAAGACAACCTATGAAATAATTATTCTTATAATTATATAAACAGCAATTATTTGTATTATTTATTTAATTTTGATATTAATTATTCTTATTATTGTATCTCCTTTCGAACTTCTATTGATATAAGAAGCAGCAAAATATGTGATGTTTGCTAGTTAACCAGTGGGGTGGTCTTCCCAAAACTTTCTCGCATACTCTCTAATAAACTTGCCAAGCCAGAAAACGCCTTGTATGTACAACAGTTACAAAATATTAACTTTTGGTGGGAGTTTAGCTTGGTTTAGTTTAGTTATATTAACGTCCCGTTTTAAAGCAACACTAGGGCTATTTTGGGCTGGACCTCGTAATTTTGAACCGCGGTCAGATGAGGACGACACCTGAGCTGGCACCTCCCTCTCCACACCACACCAGCGGATGGACGTTTGGTCATGACGGATTTAACGTGCAACAGACCCCCTTACACGACGGTTCTTCGATGGAATCGGGTCACGAACCTGAAACCCTCCGGTTCCGAAGCCGAGACCTTACCACCAGGCCACCGTGGCCCTCAACTTTTGGCGTGAATTTAGCATCTTAACTAAGTCTATGGTGTCGTCCTCGGCACGTTATTTGGCAATTAATCCCTGATATACGTTAATAGTATCTAAAAATCGAATACGTGTTTTAGACACTTTTTTTTTCAACCGCGTGAAACAAAAATTTGACACAAAACTCTGCTTTTAGTCATAAAATGTACCAAATTTGATTTATTTGAGTCATTTGTTTTTAAATTATCGGGTTTACTTATTTCTGAATGTACAGACCGACAGACAGTCAACCCGTTGTTGAACTTCGCTTAAAATTTGACAAGTTTCTATATTATAGATGTAAAATCTGTACAACGAAATTTATCTATCTCTCTTTCCTCGTTATGCAGTTATCGTGTTAACTTATATTCGGACAGCCGGACAGATTGATTTCCTCTGAACAGAATTTGATTATAGAATTTGAACACAAATTTAATATAAAGATCATATGCCAAATTTCAGCCGTCTAGCCCAGAGCGTTTTTGAGTTATGTTTGTCATAGATTGAAATACAGACACGTTCCAAAAATCTGTTTTTAAAACTCAGAGGGGTCTAAAAATGTAGAGATTCGTCAAAATCCCAAGTTCGAATTTTTTTTACGATTACTGTACTTTCTCTATACTACATATACGAGAAAGTATAAAAGCACTATAATAATGGTAACGAATATATGAATGAGCATTAATAGTGATGTTCTGGAGTTTGCTGTAGCAGTATCTTCACGTTTACTGTGCCATTGGCTTTATCCGTGTGCCAAGTTGGCACACTTGGTACAAAATGTCTGTACAGACCTTGAGGAAAACATTAAAAGTTAAGTTATACAAGTAATCTAAAAGACATTAGTGATTTCAAAATTTCTGAGTTATTTTTTAAATGCTATGTAAAACTTGCATTATAATTTATTACTTTTTAAATTTCGAATTGGTTAAATAATTTTAATCCTCATTTCATTGCAAAAGATATTAAGTATCCTAAAAGACAAATTACTTTCTTTCCAACAGCAAATTATAACGTAATACATATCAAAATTCTTTGAAAGCATACTCAACTCAAAACTATAAAGAAACGTGAAGGAACTCATACAGAAAAATCTTCATTAAGTTCTAACTTCAATTATTTATTGATCGAGATGGAATAAAAATGGGATTTTCAACAACAAAAGTCGTTATCCTCTAACTTGAATTAAAAATTAACATGCATTCTGATAACTGACAAAAAGTTGGTACCAACTTATAGTAAATAAAAAAAGCAAACGATAATATCCTAACGTATTTGGATAATCCTAATATAAGAAAGCTTATGAAAAACTTTCAATAGTTCTTAAAGTACCTAACGTAAGTAAATCGCACATAATTTTAATTTAATTCTTATTAATAGGTTATTTTAAATTTTTAACGTTTGTTGTTTTAATGTGTGTTGAGAAAAAAAAAAGAGAAAAAAATTTACACAAGTTAATTAATATTTGCTCTTTCAGGTTATCTTTAAAACTCTGTGGTTAGGAAAAAACATCAAACAAGCTATCGATTCTCCAAGGTTTCATATCAGCTTGCACCGAATTACATAGAACATGAAGAACGTTTTCCAAAAGTTAGATATAATAATCGAATTAATAATTTTTGTTTGTGTTGGATCGTCACCGAGAGATGGCGCCCTTTAATCATCACAAACATCATAAGAACTATCACCATTCTACCAATATTGTTTATATTAGTAAAAGCAAACGTTTAGCAGATATTTAAATGTAATTTTATTAATAATAAAATTATCAGCTGTAATTGCAATTGTACCCGACTGTTTTTTTAACTATGTTTCTTAATAGTTATTCTTTTTAAATAAATCGTTTGTTACTTTTATTCGCTTATTTCAGTTTCATTCAATCAAATCGTACAATCTGTTAAATACATAATAATGCTTGATAATTAAACTATTAACGAAAATTTAAAAATGGATTTGAATAGAAGTAAACAAAAAAAATTGAATGATTTGAAAGAATGATAATTTTGTAAGTTTGAATTGTCTAATAAATTACAACTTACTAAAATGCACATAAAATTACATTGACTACAAATTCCTCATTTCTACGATTGCATTTAAGATGTTGAAAACCAGACTCAACCAATACAAAATTTTCATTGGGAAAAATAGGCATCACCATGAAATGGAAACATTTCTGTTCGAAACGGTTTTACAAGAATGACCTTTGTAAAACCAAATTTTAGATGGCTTTAATGTCCCCTTGTTTACTAGAAAGTAAAAATCAAATCCAGCGAATGAATATAAAGAGACACTGTGGGAAACGAAAATTTGATTTTTTCAATGTTCAAAAATTATATGATTTAATTAAAAAGTGTAGTGGAGTTATGCGTTATGTGGAACGAGATCTTAAGAGAAGTAGCGGCTTACAAATTTTAAATGTATCATCCTCCATTCACAAACACAGCATTTAAAAGCAGATTTATAACTATTCAAACTGCTGAGCACATTGGAGGATATAGGCATTTTGTGACGACATTTCACATAATGAGACTTCTTTCAATAGTTGGTCAAACACTGTTTGAAACTTTAAGACATTTCTAACTTAATTAACAAATCAATAGTTTCTTTTAATTTTTTTAAAAATTAATCATAATTATGCTTGTTAGTATTATTATAAGCAATTGTTATGCATCATAGCATGATTATTTAAATTTATTAGATGAAACAAACTTAAATATATTACATATTGTTTTACAGGGCCTATTAAATAGAAAATATTACTAATTAAGTGAATAATTAATATTTATAATATATTATAAATATTAATTAAGTGAATAATTAACATTTATAATATATTATAAATACGTACTTAATTATACTTTATTCAGTAATTCAACGTAAATACAGATTAGGGACCTAATATTTTATAATTCTATATTTTTTGCAAATTTATTTACTTGTCAAGTAAAATTTTCCAATCACCCTTTCTGTGGTCCTAGTGACCTCAGGCAGCTAATTTGAAATCCGCCACTAGTTAAGAGTCACTTATAATGATATGACAAGATTTGAACAGAAAAAATGGCTGAAAAATTTCCTTAGTACTGTGGAAAAAGTAATTCTGCTTCTGATAACTGCATTTCTATCCTTTCTGAACAAATGGGAGTTGACTGTTTATAATTTCGCACGCATATAACACAATAACCCAGAAACGAAATTACCTAAATCAATGAAATTCGGTATGTAATCTTAGGATGAAAACTGCAGTTCCTTGTCAAATTTTAACTTCAATCGGTATATGATTGAGAATGGTAGAAAAAAAAAAGCGTCCAAAATACATTTTCATGTGTTAGATTCAGGGAAAATTATAAACTTATTCTAAATATCAGTATTTCGTATTGTTCGCCTATGCAATGCAAAGTTCACAATTTTATATGAGGAAAAGAGGAAAGTACGCGAGAAAGTTTCGAGGAAATAATTCGCACAGATTTATTCTACATAATTTCTACAGAGGCTATTTTAAGAAATTTCTTGTTATTTCGAATCGTAATTGTGTGGCGAAGCTTGTTCTAAATCTCAATACATTAGCAAAGGTCTATAAGTGTGTTGATGAAATTAATAATATGATATCATCTTAAACCATATAACTGGTGCGCTGGGCTCTCGTATGGCCATCAAATTACCGTGTTTATCATAATCTAAATATAAAGTAGACGTAAGTAGATACAAAAATTAATTGAATACAAAAAAGTCTCAAGTAAACAAGGTAGTCTTGCTGGAAAATAATAATTCATTCTTAAAATAAGAATTCATTTTAATAATTAATAGAGAAAAGAAAAACATTTAAGAAGTTGATTCTAATGATTAAAAAAAATCAATACAAGAAACATCAAAAATCTAAGCAAGCTAAATATGCCATCTTACACGATATAATTCTTATTTCTTTGATATAATCTAACCACAAATTCATAAAAAAATACATTTCTCAAATAATATTTATATTTTAATCCTTTAAACTCGGAAAAGTAATTAGATGCATAATTATTCATTTAATACATACTTTTTTATTACACCAAAAAAGAAATACATACTATTGCCAAAAGTTGAGTTTTCCTGAAAAATGAATCTACATCTTTTTACCATTCTGTAGGAGATTTTAATTATTAAAATTTAAAAAATAAAATGTCAAAATGATGCACTGTTTTGAATAGTACTTGAGAGAAGTCATTCGAGTGCAAAGGGTTATTATTCTACTGGTCTTATTTCATCTTAGCATACAACAGACACCAATTAACACTGCAATATAGGGTAAAAGTGAATTATAGTGTGCCCTGCCCCCTGCTGCGCCAACAATGCCAAGTCGCCAATAAAGATGTCGGACAAAATAAATACTTCCGCGGAAGAGTTATGGTTACCATTTCCTGCCATATAATTAGGACTTTTTACTGATAAGTATTGTTTCTATTTCCATACTGCCCGGTGCCTTCTACAGATGCCAAATTAATTAAGAAGGCGCCGGGCAGAATTTTTAAATTAAAAAAACATCCTACGGCTTCGCTAGCAGCGGGAGCAGGTACCTAGTAGCTTCGCCAGCACATTGAACATAAGGACTGTGTGGATAACAGGAACTGTACATAACCAAAAGAAAAGAGAACGGTGAAAGAAGCAAACGGAAGATTCTCCATACAAAATTTCAAACAAACATCCTTTTCCCAACTTCATCAACTCGTAAAAAAATATATTCCACTCACCCTTCATTCCATTCTGCCGGTTCGATATCAAACCACTCTCAATACAAAATTTCAAACAAGCATCCTTTCCTAACTTCATCAACTAGTAAAAATAATTATAATTATAATTATATATATATATATATATATTTAACTCACCCTTCATCCATTCTACAGGTTCGAAATACTCCCGACATAAATTATGAAGGAAACCAACCGTTAGAACACCAAAAGAATTACGAGAACTGCGAAGAATTCCATTGCAGCTGTCTTTTAAAGTGAGAATGCAGACGATTTTTTTTTAAAGCGCATACTGACAATTAAAAATTGCAAAAGAATAAATATTTTCTGTTCGTATTCGCATTAAAAAAAGAAAGAAGAAAATAATTTGTAATTACAAGCTTAATTTTGTTCATTTAATAAACTTTTAATTATAATAAAGAACAAAATTAAAATCTGTAATCGATATTTTTTTAATATTTTTAATTTAACATTTTTCATAATATAGTTGTAGTTTATGTACAACTCAACCATTGCAGAAAGTAGTAAACAAAACAGCATTAGGGTTGCTAGAAGAGCGTTCCGATGGGTTGCAATATTGGCGACAAACTCGGGGGCACACTATTCTTCACTTTATCCCAATATAGTATAATGTTTGTGCATTTTAAAGGTTTCAGAACAAAATATAAAGTATGAAGAGCGACGCCAGAAAATTTTATCACTTGGAGCATTTAATGTTTAGAATATTCTTCCATACAAAATAAATTTCCGATTAATGAAAATTTCGTGTATAAATAATAATAAAAATAATCGTATGTAAATAATATAAATAAAATATAACTTAATATAAATAATATGCTACCAGAAAAATAAAATTCAAAAATAATTAAAATGACTTAAGGCATTGATTCTTCACATTGATTCCTCCGTCGATTTGCCTATGATACAAACAAGTTATCAAATTCGGTAAAACATTAATTAATGCCGGGTTTACACTCGGCGAGTTATAAGATGGCTAGTAGGCAGTGCATGCATAAAATGGGACCGATTTATGTTTGCCATAATTTCATAAGACAGTTTCAGGCATTTCATTCTTGACTTTAAACTGAAATTTTGGCATCCTTGAAATATTTTTTTTCACTGCGTATCGTATTAAAGTGATGGATATTTACACAAAGAAATAGGGTAAAATAAAATAAAAAAGATCAACATACCTAAATTTGGAAAACTATAGAAAAAATGGCAAATAAAATGAACACACACACTTAACCTCGCATCAGAAAAAACAAAGAGCAAAAAATGTCGGAATTAATCTATGATAAGTGATTAATTTTTTTTCACGCCAGAAACACCACCAAATTCTACACACGCATGCGCGGCAAGAAAAAAAAATACAATACAGTTGTTATCCCGTCTGGATAATATCTTGCCATGTGTGCATTTTTCAGCCTTTCTACGCATGCTCTGACTAGTGTAAACCCTGCATTAGTATGGTTCTTATTTCGCCAAGGATGACAACAGTTTGAAGTCGTCAATCAAGATGGCTGAACGGATAAACAATATTGTGAAACAATTACAGTTACCTAACTTTTTTTTTTTTTTTTTTTAGAAAATCATAAGCTTTATTGGTCACGATTATTTTATCTAAGAAGAATTCTTTTCGAAACTTTAACAATTTCTGAATTCTGAAATAACGCACTTTTGCAAACCGGCTGGCCCCAGTCTGTACTTTAGACAAAGTTCGAACACACGATGCTTCCTGCACATAAAGACCGCACCAGTATTTTTTAACTTACAAAAACACTCTACGTCCTCGCTAACAGCAGGAGCAGAAACTAGTAACTTCGCTAGCACATTAAACATAAGAAATTTTTTTTACCTTTAAAAAAATCGTCCTACGGCTTCGCTAGCAATGGGAGAGAGAACCTAGTAGCTTCGTTAATTCTTTAAACTTAAGGATTCTGAGAATAACATAAACAGCACAAGGAAAAATAAAAGTATCCGTTCCTAATAGCTTCTCTATCAGATACTGATGCTCTTCTTAAGAAGAAATTTGAAGGAATAAATATATTTACTCGGTTCAATTAATTCTTCATTTGAGCAGGAGACAATTTCCATTTTTAAAAAAATAGCAGAACTTTTCAGTGATGCTAATACCGTTCTGTCAGCGTCATATATATTTCAAAATACAGATATCTAATTCTCAAATACAGTATCCTTCATAATATTTCCGATTATTTCAATTATCAGACATCGGATTAAGGAACACTCATAGACTTATCGAATAATCATGGAAAATCCACGAAAAGAACAACTCACAAAAAATACCGTTAGAATGGTCAGATAATAAATATTAAAATGAAAAAGTGTAAAATAAAGACAAATGATTCAAAAAGTCCGAGCAGATGTTTTTTGTTTATTTTTTATCCTGACAAAATTCTTAAACAGAAGATTTCAATTAGAATAGCATAATTCAGTAAGAATTGCAAAAGGATATATGTTATCTGTTCATAGTTCATTTGAAAAGGAACACAGAAATTATTATTAACAGTAATAATACTTTCAATAATAAAATGTAGTTTAATTAAATTCTTTAATGGATGTTTATTTATCGATTATTTTTAATTTTCATTTCTTATAAAACTGTCGTAGTAGATGCACAGCTCAACAAGCGAAAAAAAAAAAATGTAAGCAAATCAGTATAGGGTTACTAGGAAAATTATTCCGCTTCCTTTTCTGGGTTACCATATTGGCGACAAACTTGGAGCACGCTAAACTAGCAACCACATTTCAAAAATTTCACTTGTATAAAACTGTACTGTTATTTCATCCATTTCGATCCCTTAATGAAATTATTCAGAATGAATATGAATATAAATAACTACCAAGAAGGAAGCAATGTTGTTTTATTAGATGCGTATGTTAATCATAATTTCGATTAAATATTTTATGTCTAATATTTTAAGAGCCTTTGCATCAAAGTATTTTTGGCATCACTATGACACATTAAAATCTTATTTTAACAATTTTACACCTCTTATTTTATTGCTAATGGAGTCGAGATCCAAGGCATTAAAGTGCCATTAACAACTTAAGTGACTGGTTATTCTATTTTTAATTGCATGTTGTCTTTCGCAGTAATTTAACTTTACTCTCTAATTCTTTATGTAAACTACACAATAATAAGCAGGATTTTTCTTCCCTTAGCTTTGAACAACACTAGAAAATTATACAATTAAATATTTAACAAATCAAAAATAATTTGAGTTTATGTGGAATAATTGTATTATCAGAAATTTTTAGATGTAATTTGAAAAAAACAAAAACAAATTTTTAATTCACAA
This sequence comes from Argiope bruennichi, assembly GCF_947563725.1. Taxonomy (NCBI): domain Eukaryota; kingdom Metazoa; phylum Arthropoda; class Arachnida; order Araneae; family Araneidae; genus Argiope; species Argiope bruennichi. Next base: position 48,353,584 of record NC_079157.1, read on the forward strand.
AGAAACAACAATTATATTGCTATCATTAAAAAGACAATTTTTAATATTTTAATATGGATAAATATCCGTTTTATACAATAATATTTTCAGAAGTTATCGAAGAAAGAAACAAAATCTAAATTTTTAATTAATTAAAAAATTTTAAAAAATCTCGTAAGAACACATTTTTTCTAAGAAGTATTTAGATCAAACGATTTGGTCTGTAGGGAGCACACACATTTACATTTTGCTTTATTAATAATAGAAATATTATCGCTATAAAGTAATGTTTTATTTCCTAAATCATTGCTTCAATTAATAGAAAAGAAGAATTCATTTACTGGCATTACTGATTTCCATTTAATATATTGATTTCATAAAATTCATTTTCATTAAAGGTAAATTCAAAAATTCTTATTAAAGGAAATTCAATAAAATCTAAAGCATCGAATAAATTTTTTAAAAGCTTATGAGTAAATTAAAAAATTACTAAAGATACATCAATGCCTCAAAAGTTGCACACAGCATATTAAAAATTTGAATAAACTATTCAAACTTTAGTATAATTAACCGTTTTCACTCGGAAAAATAATTCGATCAATAATCATTCATCTAATACAAGAATTTGTTTATTGTTCCGAAAAATAAATATAATTGTTTTAAACTGAATTTCTTTGAAAAATTAATCTATATCATTTTACCATTCTGTAGGAATTTTTAACAGTCAAAATTGAAAAATAAATAACTAAAAAGTCAAAATGATACAACGTCTTGGATGGTGAGTGAGAGTCACCATCAGAGTGCAAAGGGTTTAAACACTGTATGAACTCGCCGTCTAAATTCTACAGTTATTGTTATGCCTTGTTCATATTTTCTTCCAGCTCGTAGAATGACAAGAATTTATTCGTATGATAAGGATGAATTTTAGATTTAAATATTCGATATTTAAAAATTTTAATTCTCTCAAGAGAAATTCTACGACTTCACCAGCATGCATTCTTTCTCTTTCAAATATTGGGGGATGAAACAAAGATTGACAGGCGGCATTGGCAATATGTAACTAAATCTTTACTTTCACTGGATTATTACCGGAATCGGATCTCTTTAAAATAAAAAGAACGAAAACAATCGCATCGCCTGATGTCTTTCGAAACGAAACTCTCGTGAAATATAGATAACTCTTTGTTAAAGAGATTTCGTTCAGAGAATCTATAGGTAAATTCGTGTTCAAATTTAAGACTGTTATATACTTCTCGCAGAGTTTCCTCTTTTATATCATTACCTGCTGTCATATTAAAAATCTGAAATCTTTAAAGGTAATTTACACAGAGAAATAAACTGGAATTGCATCCTATTGAACATATATAACATATACAAGTTTAAACATATATTTAAACAGCAACATAAAATTCAATATCAAAAGCAGAGAAAGGGACAATTGCGATTTACCTGAGATAGGACGTTTACAATCGCTTCTATAATCGTAACAGATTCGGTTGCCAGCGTCAAATCCTAGTCCACCATAAAAGTTGAAATGAATCCTTGAAACATATTTGACTTCGAAGAACCTGGCAACTTGAATTGAAGCATTTGAATCCTAATAACTAAAACAACAGTAAAATGTGTATGAATTATACAAAATAAAATCTATTATAAATGCTTATAAATCTATAAAATAAAATATATAGAGTGAACTTACATTTTTAATCCATTTTAAAACCGCACTTATTTTAATCATAAATAAAAAATAGATTTTTTATGCCTTTTTATGACATTTAATTTATTGTTTGTTTTAAGACGCAAGGACAATACGTCTTATGCTGGGTTTACACTCGGGCAGTTATGAGACGGCCAATAGGCAGCACATGCGCATAAAGGCTGAAAAATGCTGTTCGGTCGATGGCAGGTAATTGTCCCGATGGGACAACAACATGCCGCTGTTTTGTATTTTTTTCTTATTGCACATGCATTTATAGAATTTGGCTGGGGGGGGCATGAAAAAATTGATCACCTAACATAGATTAATTCCATTCGACATTCTTTTGCTCTTTATGATGCGAGGTTGTGTGTGTGTGTTTTCATTTTATTTGCTTTTTTTTTTCTATACCTTTCCAAAGTTAGGTATAGTGTCCTTTTTTTATTTTACCATGTTTCTTTGTGTAAATATCCATCATTCTAATATTATACGTAATGAAAAAGAAAAATTCAGGGACGCCAAAACGACGATTTCTGGCCAAACATGGAATGCCTAAATCTATCTAATGAAATTGTGGCAAACATAAATCAGTCCCTGTACCTGCGTTGTCTTACTGGCCATCTTATAACTGGCCGTGTGTAAACCCGGCATTACTGCATCAAACATTGAGATTTAGTTGCGTATGGAAAATTATCGCCGAACGATCCTCGACGAAAAATGATGACATTGAAGCAATGTTTAGTTTTGAGACATATAATGGTTAAAAATTACAGCTCGCCTATTGACTTATAGTTTTGATGTTGCTTGGTTTAATATTTCCATTCAGAGGAGAATGAGCAGCTATAAATTTCAAGGAAGGCTGAATTACAGGTAAATGAAAAATAAATTTCAAGACATTATTACGCTTGCCAAGTCAGTGTTACAAAATAACTAATGAAATAGGCTTTGAGGATAATCATGATAAATACTATATTCTTCAAGTCATTCATCGCAATACTTGTCCAATTGTAAGAAATATCAACATATTCTTCAGCCACTTACTACAGCTTTGAGTTGGACACTTGCATCATTACTCAAGTTGAAGATCTTAGTATTTATAATATTTTGATAACTACCGGTGTCCTGGCCTAGGGGTAGCGCGACTTCCCCGTGATCGAGGCATACCGGGCTCAAGTCCCGGTTCGGGCATGGTTGTTCTTTACCCTGTGCTCTATCTGTGAGGTGTGTGAAAGAGCCCCTTGTAAAAAGGGGTTGTGGAAGTGAATGTGTGAGTGTCATCATTCGAGCACCCGAGTTCAGACTTCTGACCTTGGGTGCTTAGGGTTCCTTACGCTCAAAAGCTACTGCAAACCTCTCTCTCCCCAATCTCTTGGACTTGGCTTGAATGGAGTTCAATCCAAGGAGAATAAGCAGCAGCAGCAACAACAATAACATATTTTGACAACCAGTACCAGTGGACTTCACAAAACCGTCTCGCATATTCTCCAGTAAAGATCTTATTCAATTTCCTCCGAATAAAATTGTGGACCTTTGGTAAAAGAATGAATACCTTTCAAGGAATTAGTCAATGATAGTTACAAAATATCGATCTGTGGCATGAATCTAAAATTTTTAATTGAATCCATAACGTGATTATGTATTTTGGGTGCCTTTTTTCCCACCGATTGACACCCCAATGACACTATAATCACAAAATAACATACCGAATTTCATTGATTGAAGTTTTTGCAATTATGGGTTACGCATACGGAATAACAGACCGATGGATAATCAATCCTGTGACAGATTTGGTTCAAACTTTCTTAAGAATCTACATTTTGGATGCTAAAATCTAAAGCTTAATGCTGTGTATTAAATCTTATCTAACTAGTTTTTGCTTTCTTGAGCTATCGAACTCACTCATAATTAAAAAAACCGTAATCAACAACTTATAATCATGTAGAATTCGTTCAAAATTTAATGGAAATCAACAAATTTGGTCTTAAATTCATATAACAAATTTTAGTAGTCTGCCTCAAAGTGTTTTTGTTATCGTGCACACAGACAGGCAGACAAAATGCAAAAAATGGGTTTTGCGGATTCAGGGAGGTTTGAAATATGGAGATAATCTAAACTTCTAATTCTTTTTTTTTTTTTTTTTTTTTTTTTTATGAATACAATATTTCCTTTTTACTTCGTACGCGAGAAAGTGATAAATATTTTGGCATTTATTGCATTTTCCACTTTTAAATTAATTTATCAGCAAGAAAATATCTTCTGTCTTTATTATAGGCATCTAATATATACTTTGTAGTGACAAACATCGACAAATTATTGATGCAGCTGTCTCAGCTTCAAAATTTTCAGATGCAAATCATTGGAGGAGTCTATCAAGGATCGTTTCAACTAGGGTTTATACAAAAACCGACTTTTTGAAAAACCGGTTTTCAAATTCGATATTTCTAAAAAAAAAAAAAAAAAAAAAAAAAAAAAAAAAAACGGTTTTAACCGGTTTTCGAATTTTTGTCAAAAAAATTGAACAGGGAAAAATAAAATATTTTTTCCTATTATATATTTTTTATTTCATTTTAATTTATATAAAATAACAAAAAACGAAATCAATATCAAAGTCAAAATATAAAAAACACAAAATAACGAAAACTCAAAAAAAAAAAATTTCAAATAATATTTATATTATTTTCACTTATTTTAATTTCTCCTAAGAAAATAGGATTTTAAAAAACATAAAATATCCACTGAAAGGTGGCTAAGTTTCGTTCTTATTTTGGACACAATATTGCCTGAAATTGAAAATACTCGTTCACTAGTTACTGAGTTTGGCATCAAATTACAAATCTAAGTTTTTTGTTCTTTTATTCGTTTGTTCAAGTAATGAAAATTCAGCTTTCAGTGCCTTTGTATTTGTAAGTTTTTCTTCAGGGTCTTCAAGAAATTAAACAATTATATTATATCCGACAATTATTTTATGAGCTGCTTTCAAATGATTATGTAGATTGCTCGTAGATGATCCTTTGCAGCTCAACATTTTATTACAATGATTTCAGATTGCTTTGCCTATCCCGAACTTTTTGAAATTATCCCAAACTTCAGACTAACTTCCCAAACTTTATCTAAAAATGGATTTAAAGTTATTAAATAAATGTTTTCGACGTTTATTTTACAATTTTATTATGCTAACTATTAATATTAATGCAATTTAAAATAATCTAATCTATACATTTTCTATGAATTTTGAAAAAAAATAAACACTTCTTAATCTAATTCTGATGCTTGCTAAAGGCATAATTTATGTTAAAACGTTGCGAAAGAAAATATGGAATATTTTAACACCCTGTGCTTTTTTTTTCAAATTCCAATTTTATTTTAATTGAATATTTTGTATTGATATGGCTAGTTCAAGTGGTGTAGTAAAAAAGCTTTCAGAAGTGGTACGAAGAAAATTTTATATGATATCATTAAATACTGTGATCAGGAAGCAGAAAACGGGGAATTATTTATTCCTTTCACACGTTCTTCGAAACGAGCTAGTCAAATTGCTGACGTTTCTATTAGCACCGACTTCATACGAGGCCGTGCGCGAAAAAGATAAACAGAAGTAACTATGCAGGAGGCCGAAAGGTTGAATTCGTGACGTCACAGTCGACAGCCTCTGCTTAGCTCTGTTGGTGATGTAGGAAACGCTATTCCTATGCAGAAACTAACTATTTCGTCTTTCGATAGTAATTTTTCCATCTTTTTTTACGGATTCAAACTAACCTCGGAATGAATAGCCGATAAAAACTAAGAATTCATAAAACCTCTTTAACTAAACATTTATTTTCTTGCTGATTAAGAAGACCTTTGAAATGAATAGGGGATTTGTATCTTTAAATCCATAAGTTTCCTTTCAAATTACAGAAACACAACAGAAGTACAAAGTTTTTGGCAGTTACTTATTACTGAAAGAATTTTTAATATCGACGATCAATTAAAATAAATATTTGAAAGAATAGTACAAGTAAAATAAAACACTTTTAAAAAGGCTTTGACACAAATTTCAATTGCAAGAAAGGAATTTTGATAGTAGATTACCCATTGTTTAGAGGAAAAGTACCAGAAACCAAAAAACATTCTTTTTTTTTTTCATATTCATAGAATAGCATATGCAAAAAACTGATATTTCATTAAAAAATCAATTTTAAAAAGATTAGTTCAAAGCAGGAAATTTTGATGATGGATAATCCAGTGTTTTGAGAAAAAATATACAAAAACGATAAATTATTTAATTTTATTTACATAAATTTCTAATTAAATTGTTAGAAACAGCTTTCCGCATCACCCTGGGGGTACTGTTTCCAGATGCACTACCCCTTTTCAGAAATATTAAGCGAAGGCGGGTTCCCCAGTAGGTCTATTTCCTTCGTTTGCTAAAGTTTATCCTACTAAGAAAAAGTTGACAGTTTTCTTTTCAAACTTTCAGCTCTAAGCTGGTCATTCTTAATATAATGGGGCACAGCTTCCACAAAAAATGTAAGATTAAAGCTAACTAAAATTAAAAAAGCTAAATTAGCATTAAGTTCAAGGATCTCGACAAATTTAAATTATTACCTGTAATAAAAATAATATAAGAAATATTTCATTAAACTATTTCAAATAAAAATTCTTCATTCTGTATGTTTAAAAAATAACTGTGTTTCTGAACAATTTTCTAGCGATTTCCTCCAAAAACCTATAATTTTCTTTAGTCCACAATTGAATTTTAAAAATTATGTATACTTTACATAAAGAGAAAAGTCCGTTAATTTTCAGCCGAACAATTTCGTTTTGCTCAGCCCGCACAAGCGAGTTGATTTTGTCCGTACTTTAGGCTTAGCCGATCTCGGAGAGTAACACTAATTCCTAACCATTATGAAATGCTTACATTTAAAAGAAACTATTGAAATTTTTAAGCTTTAGAAGAACCTAAGAAATGCTTAAATTACATAATGAAATAAACGATAATGTAGAGATAATATAATCAACAATTAAAGCATCAAATTAGACTTGTCACCACGTGATTAAATACAAAAACAACTTTATATCTAAAAATATTGCAATCAAAGTTAACTCTAAAATATAACTAGATTATATTTTTGTATGCAACTAACATAAATTTAAAAAACTTACTTTAGAATGAGTTAATCCAAGAATACACCGGAATTTCGGTATGTATTTCCTTAAATCACGCGCGCATTCCAATCGCAAGCACTCAAATGGAGGCTTTACGCTGTGACGTCACAGCAGCTAAATTTCTCATGTTAATGGCCTCCTCTAGGTAGCGCTCTTGTCTTTTTCGCGCACGGCCTCGCTTCATACCGATAGACAAAACATCCGACGAGAAGCAAGCGATGAACTTTATCAAACCTAGAAAAAAAAAGTGAAAAGGGATGTTCATGAAAAACATAAATTGACGAATTCGAGGCGCAACTGTGCAGTGCACAAGCACTGGCCAACGCAACTTGCAACGTTGAAAAAATGTGTTTGCGGCCGTTGCATAGAATGAATAGCAAATCAAATAAGTTCAAAATTAATTTTTACATAATAATATGAATTCTTAAAACCGGTTTTCGAATGTGATAAATTTACTTTAAAAAACCGTTTTTTTAAAACCGTGTTTGAAAACCGTCAAACCCTAGTTTCAACTATATAAGTTACACAGTTTCTGTGTGAAAGTCCTTGAAGGAATCAACCATTAATGGGAGACTTCTTATGTCAAAAGACAAATTTCATTTCAGCAGGATAATCTTAATCTTAAACAGCTTTAAAGATTTCTTTTTGCTGTATATTGTGAAACCTTAGAGAGTAATCATTTGGAAACTTTCTCTCATGCTCTCTAATAAATGTGTTACTACTCTCTCTCCCCTCCATCTGTATAAAATTATTGAGCTTCTGCAAGATGCTATTAGTGATTAGATTTTTATTTTTAGTGTTCCACATAGGAGAATTTTCTGCTCTGTAATGTAGAAAAAGAAACCGAATATGGATTTGGGATGCTTAATTTTTCGACTAACTGAAACTAAATTTTGACAAAATTGTAGTAACAAGACAACAAATCAAATTTCCTTTATCTTTGTTGCCTTTTAGAATTGTTGTGCTTACATGCTGCTAAGGTGATGTGCAATCAACCTCCTTAGAGAATTTTATTAATTTGTAGGTATCGGAGGGCTATTGGGATGGGGAGGATGGAGGATGTTGGGAGAGCATTAGACTGAAAGGTATTGTTACGAAATTTCCAGGATTCGTTTGGATAGTAGAAGTTATATGGTGTGGAGAAAGCTCAATCACCAGGCGGCAGAAGAAAATAAAACAACTACGTTTATTTACACGAAGACACACAGGACAGCACAAAGACGACAACTATATACAGCACAGAAGACGATTATCTTCAGCCGAGACGTGCAGCATACAACAGCATACACAGCAGCATACAACAGACTCTACTGCAGACAGTAGCACACAGCTTAGTTCAGCACTAGCTTCACTCCGTCGCTGCTCCGCTTATCTCTGGAAGGCCAGTTCTTTACCGTCGGTTCCGACTACGACGACCCTGGCAGCCACGGCCGCCTCCTTTTATAGATCTCAGGAGGCGGGGCTAGAAGCCTCTCAAACAATCAGGAACGTTCGAGGTGTATCTCGGGTCCTACTGGACGGATCGGGAAAATTCTCGATGTTTCGGGTATAATCTATTTTGACGCCAAAGTCGCCAAATTCGTCGCCAAGTCGCCAAATGGTAGCGAAGTTTGTCGCCAAGCTCCGGGACCTCCGACGCGACACCCGTACTCCGTCCAATGCAGATGGCTGTAAAACATTCTTTCTTATGATGGAACCAACTATGCTGGGAAGCCGCATCACAGATTCGTAACAATATCTATTATGAAACCAAGGCTTAACTTCATAATCTGGAAGCTGAGTTCTACAATCGAAGAACAGACATGACAAAAAGTATTCTAAAATACTAATAAGTGTTAAATAGAAGAAAGAAATTATAGCTAACTTCTTAAGAAGGGTAACTAATTTGATTTAAATGTACTTAATAACACCTGGATTTTGTGGTATCTCTTGATAAGTATCCGAAATTTTAATTTAGGAGCCATAATCAGTTGAATTCATTTTAGATCGGGACTGCAAGACTTCTCCCCGAGACAAGGAAGTATTAGAACGTTGTAGAAGAGATCTATTTTGGCGCCAAAGTCGCAACATTTTGTCTCCAAGTCGCCAAATGGTCGCCAAGTTTGTCGCCAACCTCCGGGACCTCCGACGCGACACACGGACTCCGTCCAGTACGGATGACTGTAAAACATTCTTTCCGATGGTGGAACCAACTATGCTGGGAAGCAGCATTACAGATTCGTAACAGTATCAACCCATATCTCTTTATTTTACTCAAAAACTAATTTTAAATCAAAATTTTAATTTAATTTTTAAACTCCCATTTCAATAGCTTCTTCATCAAAATATTTTAAAATTTCAAATTTTAATAGTCATATAATTTACTCATAATATTATAAAGGTCTTCAGCCATAAGTTAATATGTATCTTTCTAATGTTTGGTTAGCTCCCGTAGAATTTATGCTTTCAATTAAAGTGGAAATGATTAAACTGCAATTAATATAATAATATTTTTTACTGAAACAAAGATTTTTTTTTTTTTGTAATATGATTACTGAAAACCGAGTCACTGAGCATTTAAACCTTATGGGCACTAAAGAATATATTTCTTAATTTATGTAATATCCCAAGAATTTTTCAACCAAATTTTCTCAGATTCATCATGAGCAGATCGATTCATTAACAATGTTTCATTTTAAATGCATCAAACACTAAGAAAAGATCGTTTAAAATAATCGGTTGAAAACAGGTTCAAAAAACTACTTAAAAAAACGATGTACTTAAAACTATAAGCATATACAAAAATATATAACATAAATACAATTTAATTACAAAAGCATACAACTAAACTAAAAATAATTTAAATCGTTCGCATCCGTTGATAATACTTGTCAACAATCAGAACACAATGCGCATGCGTGAATTTTCAACGCCAGTTACGATAACGCAAATGCGTGAATTTTTCTACGCCAATTGGGGTAATGCTATGCGGATTAGAAATTTTTAATTTCCTTTATTTTGTTTTATTTTAATTCAAAAGTACTTCAGAATGGATTTGAAAGATCGATTCATTAACAATGTTTAATTTTAAATGCATAAAACATTAAGAAAATAAACAGAATCGTTTGAAATAATCGGCCGAAAAATGTTAGCCCTAACCTCATTTGCTGTTGGGGAAAAAAACTGAAGCCTTACTCATTTGGCGGTGGGGAAAATGAAAGGATTTTTTGGCGGGAAAGTTAGTTTTTAATTAATAATTAAAATTCTAACTGAAAAATTTTAAAAAGGGACCCCAGGTGCACATTCCTGATCTCCAAGGTTTACATGTACCAAATTTGGTAATTGTAGGTCAAACGGTCTGGCCTGTAGAGCGCTAACACACACACACATATTAAACTTTATTATATAGAGAGAGAGAGATTTGATATACGTGCGTAGTGTGAAAACTGAGGAGTTTCAAAGATGTTCAAGAAAAACTAAAATGGGAACCAGAAAACATCGCTGCAACATCAGCAGCAGAAAGCGTTGTCAAATTCGAAAGATAGATTGAGAGCAAGGATAATAGGCATAAAGTACATGAAATATTACCAGAAAACATAGGGTTGCAAGTAACGTTTATTCAGTGAAAATCGCAAAAACAGACGTTGAAAAGACAATGAACCTGGAAATGAGAACAGCCCTTTGAAGCGAGGATTAGGAACAATGCACAAAATGTAATTTAAAAGATTTAGTAATTTAAATAAACTAGATAATTTTATTTATTCGTGATATGTAAATTTTGTGGAAATAATGGATATTGTTTCATTGGCTGAAACATCGATTTTTGTTTTACAGAAATCTTTCATTGAAATTCAATGTTTGTGCAATCCCTTGGATACCAAACAGTGATTTAATTCAAGCAATTGTGGGCATTAAATATCTACAGATGAAAGAATAATTGATTTTCACATCAATTTTCTTTTGTTTTCTATTTAATAGAATTCAAGTATTATGTTCAATACAGTATAATAATATTAGTTTAATTAATGTATTTTTATACTGTTGATAATTTTTTCCAACTTCTTTGGCAACTGATTCAGCCAAAAAAATTGTTTGTTGGAAGGAAATATTCATTATTTCAAATAGACCAAGGGGGAAAAAAGGTGTTTTACGACAACTGAAGTGACGTAGAGAGATTTCTAAAGGTGACATATTAATTTTTTAAGTACTAAATGCTGCATTTCTGAGTCTCTGTTTTTATACAAAAACTTATTGTTTTTTGTTTTGATTTCTTTCAATATAAATTATCAAAATTCTTTTTTTTCAATCAAAAACAAATAAATTATTCTTTTAAATTCTTCACTGTTATTATTTAGCATTTTTTAAATATTCAGCGTATTTGTTGCTCATCCACTTTGAATTGAATACCAATTCAAACCAAGTCCTAAGAGATCGAGGAAAGAGGGTTGCAGTAACTTCTGAGAGTAAAGATCCCTAAGCACCCGAGGGCAGAAGTCTGACTTTAGCTCATATGAAGATAACACTCGCTTGCATAACACCTTTTTCTCCGAGGGTGGGTTCAATTTCGCATACCTCATAGATAAAACAATCATGCCGGAACTAAGACTCGAACCCAGGACGCCTAGTCAAGGAGAAGACGCGCTATCCTTACGACACGGACCACGACACCGGCTAATCAATGTATTCTTAATATAAGGAATATAAGCAATGCCTTCTTTGATTAATGAAACGGACTTATGTCCTTGGGCAAGGGTGGTATCAGAAAGGGCATGTTGTTTGTAGAGGGGTGCAATAATTTATTACTTCAACTGAATGAATATTGTGATTTTAATAGTTTTTTTTGTTGTTGTTGTTGTTTTCCTAAAGATAGAGAATTGTGTTGATAAAATGCCCTCAAGAAAGATCCATCTTCGAAAAGCAGCCAAATGGAAAATGAAAAATTTATCTAAAAGATGTAAAAAAAGGGCAAAGATTTCAAGAGGCTCGATTGTCTGGAAGAGCCTAAAAGGAATCATTTTCATCTTCTGTCTGGCATTATTCCTTTATCAGGCCACAACATTCTTTCTAATCTACAATGAATATCCCACCACGATTAAAATCGAATTTACCTATCCTGAAGAATTCGAATTTCCCGCAGTTACCTTCTGCAGCAGCTTCCCGTAAGTAAAAAACTTTTTTTTTAATTTTATATGACTTAGATGTGAGTGAGAAGGCTTTAATTTTCATTTTCGTTGTGATACAAAATGGCATGAATGCTATAATATCTCTTTTACCATTTCAATTCCATGTAAAAAAATTTCTTTCTTTTTCTTGCTCATTAGATGCAAATTTTTGGGAAAAAAGACGATTCATTTTTTTTTTTTTCAAAATGTGTTTAAGATTCACATTTAAAACACTGTAAATTCCTAAATCATTTAATTTGACTCTTTATTTGTATATTAACAGAAAGTATTGTAATCGTAAGAAAATCCACTTCTTAGACAAAAATATTCGAAAGAAAATTTGAAAGTACTAGGGGGTTCCTCTCCTCACTAATGCAGTTCCTCTCGGGTCGCTTCGTTTGCTCGCCATCTACTAAACCACTTTAATTTGACAACAGATATATTCAGATTCAATTTATTCCAAAATATGATAAAACAATGAAAGAAATCAAAAATGTAAAGCAAAAAGTACACTCTCAAAAATCACCTGCATCAAAGTTCTGTAAACACAAATAACCTTTCATTTAAATAACTATATACATCCACCAAAGAAACAAATTTAGAAAAAAAAAAAATTGTGCTTTTCTCACAATTCTTACGTTTCACGTTGTATGCACGTGAATTATATGTTATAATGTGAGTATTGCTATTCAAAAGAAAATGAATGGTCGAAATGCCTTTTTTTATTTAAAAAATAATTAGAAATTTTCGTTTATTTTGTTTTTTAATTACTTGAACTTCCTCCCATTCTCGTGCCTGGGGATTTTGTATTAGCCCATGATAGTTAATTTTTTAATAAACACAGTCACATATAAATCAAACGCAAACTGTATCACCATTGCTTTTTCTTTTTTCGATATTCACTGGAACACACTAAAGGGTTATATTATTTGGCCACTTGAATGGCGCTACAAAATTATTACGCGGAGCGTTATGTTGCCTTATTGGCGCCAAACAAATTCTAAATCTAAATGACGGTACTATGAAGATTTGGACGCTATTTCCGATACTGAGTCCATATTAAATAAAACTGCAGTTGGCTTTTGCTAATATTATTCTAATCAATTAAGAGCAGCTGTCCACAGTATAGTTGTGTGATTTTATTAGAAAACTTAAAACATTTCACAATAGATGTCGCTGTCATTCACCTCATTGGAACATTTGCTATTTTCAAAGAAACAGACAGATGTTGGCAACATCGGTTTCTAAAATGACTCCAAGTTTAAAACTCGATTGCATGAAATAACCAATATGCATGTGAGTCAGGAGACCTTAAAACTTGGAAGTTGTCGGTAAAACTTTCACTGAGGGCCAGGAGAGCATGTTTGGTAGGGTGTTGTATTCGCATACATTGGGTTGTGACTTCGAACCTCGCCAGCCGAAGTCTCTCCGTGTACATGGTGGCTGGTGTACGTATACATCTGTCGTGGCCCCAAAGCCCTCCACTGGTAGTACTGGATCAGAGGTGATCGTTCTCTGATTCAAGTCTAAATTACGATCTGTGGATAAATGTATGAATGAAGTCTGCCAAGTGAAAAAGACTGTGACGTATGAGTAGCTAAGACGTACTCTTGGCCCTAGATGGCACTACTGAAAGAAGAAATGCGAAAACTCGGCTTAAAATCGCTGACTTCGTCAGAGGGCTTGTCAATGGCAAGTGCCTTGAGCAACAGCAACAACGTTCTATGAAGAAGTTACTGGACATCATGTCAAAGGAAGCCGGCTGAAAATCACAATGATTTGGCATCATTATTTAAGCATTAATGTCATTACATATTTCACTGTAATATTATTTTTTGTGCACTCTGCTGTATACATTTATTTTATTTACTTATTTTTTTCAGCATAAAAAGAAGTAAATTTTGTTCTGAATATCCAGATTTGTGTGAAACCCCGGAAAACATCACGGAAATCTGTGAGATTGATCCTTCATTTTGCAAGGGCGATCCATCGAATATTGCAGTACGTATTTTTAATTTTAAATTCTTCTTCTTATTGAGTTATATAATTATGCTAATGTATTTGGAAACTAACTGGATTAATTTTGAAAAAGTGTTTTTGTAAGGAATTGTGTAATCTTATGTCTAATTTTCTGAATTCATTACAGTACGCTAGTATATATACTATCACAAACACTGAGTAATTTTAATTTACAGATATAAAATAGCATGCGACGAATACACCAAACTTATGCACACCATAAATGAAAGTCTGGCTTAAAATAACTTTATCCGTATCTACCGCCATCGCTACAAGAAGTTGCCAAAATTGAAAGAAATTATCTTTCCCATTTATACAATATGGAAGTTTTAAGATAATCTAAATTTCACCATGGCTTAGCATTTGCGTTCGCCTTCAAAATTCACCATTTTATTATAAAAAAAAATTCCTTTCAGATTCCCAAACGTACTAATGATTCGGTATTGGAAGTTTTAGATGCCATTCGTGAAGTATATCTTAATGGTAATATTACAAAAGAGTTTTGGGAAGAATGGGCTTGGAGTATCAGCACATACAGCATTATGTGCTGATACTCCAAGGTAAATTTGGATATTTTGTGATTTTTATTTTAGTACGGATAAAATAAGGAAATAAAAGATATCTAATTCTAAAAATGTATAACTCCAGCGAACATAGTATTTTCTGTAAAGTTTTGAATTTTTGTTATGAAAATTTTGAAGTTGTGGCAAACATAAATCAGTCCCTTTCTTCGTATGCGCTACCTACAGTCTTATAACTGGCTGATTGTAAACCAGGCATTAGTAACAACAGATTTTGTTGACTAATGCTGGAGTATATGTAAGGTTTTAAAGAATATTTTGAGGCAGTAAATTATTTAGTTAATTTTTCATTAATAAAAAAGCATGAGAATGAATCAAATCAGTAATTGTTCATTATTGAAATCTGCTTTAAAAGTATTCGTTTTTAATCGTCTGCTTTCATTGTATTCATATAGCATTTTGCTAATGTGTTCTGGCAGCAGTTCTTTATATTTATTCTTGTTCTTCAACAGTAAAAAATATTTCATATACTCTTGAAAGCTTTACTTTTCTTGCCTTTATTTCAATTTGAGATATAGATTTATGATTTTTGCTTCATATTTTTCGCTACTCAAATTCTATACTTTCCTTATTACTTATCAGATGATGCACATAAAGGCGACGAGAAATTTTAGATTTAATTATATTAATTCCTTAATATAATTAAATCTACTGTAATATTCTTTTAAATCCAATAAAAAGTACTGCTAAAAATATTTAAAAAGTAAAACAGATATATTCAACAATTAACTTAAAGTAATTGAAAATCTCACTATTATCTAGCAGTAGAATATTAATAAATTTCTTTTTCAAAATCGTCTGCAACTCTTCAATTATTTACTAAACTTTCAAAAATCTAAAATTTGGAGGAAAAAAATTACATAAATATGAATTTGGTATCCTTGTAAAGGTTCGCACAGTTGCAGATGGCGTTCTCATTTTCTTCACTCGAGATATTTTGTTATGTTGTCGAGATATTTGGCTATGTTGCTGCTTGTTGAGCATAAGTTTCATTTGCTTTCCAAAAATACAAAGCATACAGCAAAAAAAATTTTATTGGATCCATTTTCCATCACTAAGTGGGGAAACATTTCATTCTTATTCAGGGGTTCTATTTGGATAGGAATTCTTTCGTTCCGCAAAACGGTCGTAAGTTGTTTTCATGAATTTTGCATTCTCTCTGTAAGTGTCCCATTTTATTGCATTTTCAACACTCTCGAATTTCATCAGGGAATGTTGCTCTACCAATCAACAAGATTCTCCACTATTTTTTACCGCTTTCAAAAGAGATTCGAATTTTATTTAATATCTCTTTCTTTATGGGTTTCAGAAGCCTTCGGAACAACTTTGCTGATTTGTACTTCGATATGATCAGTCAAAGCTTATTTCAGATCTATTCCGTTTCCTCTGCCGTTGAAAGTTCCATGTCTTCGTTTCTGATAGCATCGACCAAGTACTGGGCTGCAGTAATCAACGTCAAACATTGCACTTCAATGCGATCAGCCAAAGTTGATTTGAGATTTATTCCATTACCTCTTTCGTTGAAAACAGCATGTCTTCGTCTCTAATAGCGTCAACCAAATACTGGACTGCAGCAATCCAACACCAAACATTGCACTTCAATTCCATGAAACAGAGGAGCTGATTTCAAATCTATTCCGTTTCCTCTTCCGTTGAAAGTTGCATATCTTCGTCTCTGATAGCGTCAACCAAATATTGGACTGCGACAATCAACACCAAACATTGCAAATCCCACTTCTGACACAAATTATTTTTGAATTCAAATCTTTATTCAAAGTTAATAACTAAACCATCTTTTGAAATGGATCAAAAATCTTATCCAATGAAACCTTATTCATCCCTGTAGTTTAGAATTAGTTGAAAAAATAAATGTTGATATTTCAAGATATTTTTAAATTACATCTGGTATTATTATTTATGTTCCTACATAGAAAGAGAAGTTTTGGTTTCATGCATTCGCTAAATGCTATTTCTTTTAAATGATTTCTATGTAGGGAAATGAAACCTGTATTCGTTATGGTGTCAAGAATGTATCACCTATGTTACACGGAAAATCTACTTCTTAATAGCACAGATGAACCAGACAAAATTTATTTAGGTAAGTATTTGATTTTTGTTTTTAAGAAAAAATATAATTTTTTTCATCTGTCAGGATTTTGATGAAATTGAAGACAGTCGGTTTTATAATCATATTTTTTTAAGGATACGTATAATTTTTTTAAACAATGAATATACAAATATGTCTAATATAATGAACATAATGCCAAATTCAGACTATTTCCAACTGATTCTAGTTGCCTCGATTAAAGATTTTAATTAGATTTTTTTCTATCATTTTTTCGAAATTTGTTCAAAGATTTCGAGCGAACAATAAAAACGAAATATCCAGTTGATTTTGTAGGTCGAAATGGTTTAAGTTTACATAATTAAATTACTTTTATACAAATATTTGAAAACTTTAGTCCTAACTTTAAGATTTTTGCAATGCGATATTGTGATACTTGAGGCTGCTTATACCAATTCTGTTACGGAAAGAAATTCCTTGGAGCTTAGCTGAATAAGTAATTACTTTGAAGGAGACAACACCATATAAAGAACAACACCTTTTTTTTGTTTTAATTCTTCACTTCATCTAATGTCTTTAAATTATCTTTTATAGATTCTGAATATCACCAAGATAGCATCAGTTCGTACGATTTAAACATCCAAAAAAGTGAATCTTTGGATTTTTTTTACCCACCCACTGTGTATTTCTCTATCCATTCTCCATTCGTTCCTGTTAATCCACTGTCTGAAGGAAGGGAATTACAACTGGGCCATAAGTACAGTATAATCATACGAATGGTAATACATGCATATATATATAGGCACCTTAATTTTCATCTTTTGATATCACTTCTCATACTACCGAAATGCATCATCATTTGGTGCACAACATTTTCTTTCTAGCAAGGATTTTAAATTTCTTATTCTATAGAACTGTTTCCAGGCAAATATGTCATAGGCCTTTATAATTGCACTCACTGTTTCTTGCTCTCTTAGAACTTTTTTAGTTATCAATCAGTTGTCGAAAGAACTGTTAGGAAGTACGAAACAGCAACCGCAGAAAAGACAAGACAAAAGAATGGAGCGATAGAGCACAAAATATAAATCGTTATCTAAAATTCAGACGGAAAACCGACCGCTGTCTAACCTGAAACCTTTAGGGTCTTGCCAAACATTTAAACCTAGGGAAACTTAACTGTTTCAACCTAGATATTAATTTCGTTATTCTTGTTTCCACCCCTATTGTTGATGCCTATGGCACCAGAGCTTTCACCAAATAATTCTAAATGCAGTCGCGTCCTTCTAAATCTATTATGAGGTTCAGTGGTTTTAATTATCTAACATCTAAAATATATTTTCTAACTCTCAGGAAGCAAATATATCATTGGACACATAATGACATCTATTGACGAACACGAAAACCTACACGAAGACAAAGATATTTGTGTTACATTTCTAATTCAACATTACAAAACTGAATAGCTAAGCATTAAAAAAAAAAAACACGTATCGAAGTTCTAGAAAAACTGCACATGCGCCGGTTTCCATGGCAACCACAGATGGAAAGGGAAAAGGACGGAACAGATATAGTAATTTCAAATTTTCAAAATTGTCGCCTAACTTTATCAAGTGATTGACCTGATGTTGCTTATCTATTAATAAAATTTTAGTTTTGCTTTCCAGGTTATTTCTTAATACCAAACCATAGTTAGTTATAAGTTTTGGAGCGTAACTTTACTTTCATCTCCAAATCACAAGTGGCTCCCCTAAGCTGCAAAAGTCGGTTCAAAGGTATGGTTTCTGGGACTAACTCGTCCCAGAAACCACGCCTTATCATACATAATCAGTGGATTAATCACCTCACGCGTATAATAATCAGTGGATTCAAGAAAAATCTCCAGAAATGTTTTACTTCTCAGTTTCTTTTATCATTCGAAACATTTCTTAAAAGTACAAAATATTTTTACAACAATTCTATACCTGTAGAAATATTAGCTTGGACTTTCTGAAGCAGCATATATCTTTTACTTAATGATACCACGAATACGGCTAGATATCTACTTCAATTTTAAAGACTAAGTCTTAAGATATCTATCTAAGTATACATTTATTGAGGCTTTAAAGACTAAGTCTTAAGATATATATCTAATTGTAGATATCTACTGAGGCTTTAAAGACTAAATCTATTGAGTCTAAAGATATCTGCTAAGACAATCTAATTGTAGATATCTACTGAGACTTTAAAGGTGTTAACGCTGATCTTTTCTAACTTCAAGACTCAAGATAAAATTCCTGTTTTAAGGGGACTTTGAAATAAGCAGAAGTTGATGAAAACGTGGAATTTTGTTTTTATCGTTTTAAAACCAAAATATATGTTTATATTCAACTAAAATAGTGTTATGAGATATATGATTCAATAAAATAAATATGTGGAGCGTTAAGAGGGAAAAAAGTACATCGTAATGACTTTTCTCAAAATGATATTGTAATTAGATTTAAATAACTTTTAAATGTTATAGGTATCTTAATTTTTGAAGAAATTAAATTGATAATAAAGATTTCGGTCAAGTATTAAAAAAAAATAGGATATGCATTTTATGTTTCGAGGTTGTTGTTTTTTTAGTTGGTTAAAAAGACAATTTTAGTTCAGAGACACAAAATTCCTATGAAAATGCAGCGAGTGTGCAAGAAAAATATTTCTAAAAAATTAGCCTTTATTGGGAATTAAAAAATCATACCTAATTTTATTCCTATCAAATTTACATTGTGTAATAAGAAGAAAAATGATAGAAAAAAATTAGAAATCAAGTCGCTTGGAATGTTTGGAAATTTTCAAAAAATATATATTTTTTATTTCTTTAAAAATAATATATTTCATTTTAAAAGTTTCTTTAAGAAATTTTTTATATATATGCATAAAACGTTTCATAACACTGATTGAATAATTCCCAAAAGTGTCTAATAGAGTCCCCTTAATGTAAATGAAATTCATTGTTAATCTCGCGATTCCATCAGTTTTAGATACTTTTAATCTGGGTAGATAATCGTGAAACTCGAATTTCGGAAATTTTAAATTTGTTATGTTATTCATTTAATGGATCGTTTAACTTTTATAGAATTCACCTCGAATTCGCAAGAAAAAATACTATCAACCATAATTATAACATAGAGAGATTATAGTTTTTTTTTAAAGAATCATAAAACTTTTCTTTCATGAAGAAGATGTACTACTTCCGCCTCCATATAAAACTAATTGCACCGATTAGGAAAAATTGTGGGAGAAAAATAACGGTCAAGGTCCGAGATCTCAAGAAGTAATTTTGTTTTTTTTCTGCATACCATTGGCATTTCTTCTCAGAGGCACTAGCAGCATGTTAGAAACTAATAACTAACCGTTCTCTCAAATGAAATTCTTGTTTCATTACTTTCAGATGTGCGAAGAACTGTGTCTTCATGATCTGTTTGAACCATACAAGAACATGACACCAGCATTTAAAATACTAGAATACCCTCTGGAATTGTGTTTGGGTAACGTACTGGTTTTTTTTTTTAATTCATGAATTTAATTTCTTTTTATGTTTTTGTCATCTGCTGAAGCAAAATTTCATTTCCGTATAAAACTTCCATTTTCCAAACTTTGCTTCTTATAAATTCATTTTTATTTTTGTTTCCATTTATTAACACATTGCATATGGCGCTCAACGTTGTTCCCAGGGCCCGCGCATTTTTTAACGCTCTAGAAGCCTGCTTGGCGAGCAATAAATAGAATGCGTATATCCACATTTTTAATTTGCATTTGGTATTATATTTACGTAAAGTATTTTTAAATATTATTATATATTTTATGCATCAATTCATTATATAAGATGTTTTACATTTTTAAAAAGCTTTTTTCCTTATAAATTAAAATACTAACTTTGAAATAACAAAATCTACAATAAAAAAACACTTTATAAGGTACGGTAAATGATTGGCGCAGATCCACCGAAGTACTGGCTAAACTGACTGATTATTTCCACTTGCTTGGAATGTCGACATTCAGTTACTTTGCTAATTATTTGTCAAAAGAATGTGTAAGGCTTCGTTACCCTAGTAATGTAACGAAAATATTTGCCTCTGATTGGTTAATCATGGATTCAGCCTTAAAACGAGATATCTCGTTACCGACCACAACGTTCGGCCTGCTAAAAACGAAAAATCTCGTGACCCATACGCAGTGTGTTAATTTCGATTTCCTCACATTCATACGTTTTAAAAATGATTGCACTGTACTTCTTAATTATATTTCCTGATTTTTGACATTTGCTAAGTTTTGAGGAAAAGGCAGACGTGTTTGGATATACTGGATACATATCTCATTCAACATAATTACGTACGAGTTAAATTTGTCAAGTAATGTCTATTTATTGCAAAACGGCTTATGTTCTATTACTTGAGACAAATAGTAGTGTCCAAATTTAAAATCTTGAAAATTAAAAAAAAAAAAAAAAAAAAAAAAAATCTCTCTGAATTATGACAGACAGCAAAAAAAATTCAATGTGTAGAGCTTTCCGTTTTCATTATACATATTAACAATTCAAAATCTTGATATTATAGCACGTTTCAAAGAGTTATTTTGTAATTCCTACATTCAACAGCTTGAATTAGAACTATATTCAGATTATCAGCTGGAAAGCTGAAGGCATGAAAAACAAAATGCAAGAAAAAAGTTTTTCTACGACAATATAATAATTTCTAGTTTTTCAGTTATTCAACTTTCCATACATTATATTAACACAACGCGGTGATGAAATTACAATTTTAAATAAAAATTTGATAAATAAATAAAATTTACTGCATCTACCAACTTCGAAAATAACTCCGATGTAATAAATCGGCAAAATATACTAATCATCTTAATATGTAAAATGCTGTGTGGAAGAATCTTCCTCGGCGAACAGGGCAGAAATTTTAAATTTAAAAAGTCAATTGCCACATCGTTGTAGAATTCAGTACAAGGGACAATTCCAATAGTACTGAAGGTTTAAATCGTAACTGAGCAATTAATTATCTAATCAATCGCATGATAATTTTTTGCTAGATTTTGAAACATTGAATGTAGTCAAATGATAAAGATGATGTCTTGAGCCTGCAACGCTTTTTCAAATTTCCACTCCACGAGAGGACATTTTACACCGAAGTGTTAAACGAGCATACGGTTGATTTGCATTATATATTGTTTCGAAATTTCCGGGGTTCGTTTGGATAGTGGGAGTGATATGGTGTGGAGAACGCTCAACCAGCAGTAGAAAAAGAAACAACGACGTTTATTTACACGAAGACACACAGGACAGCACAAAGACGACAACTATATACAGCATAGAAGACAATTATCTTCAACCGAGACGTGCAGCATACAACAGCAGCATATAACAAGACTCTACTGCAGACAGTAGCGCACAGCTTAGTTCAGCACTAGCTTGACTCCGTCGCTGCTCTGCTAATCCCTGGAAGACCAGTTCTTCACCGTCGATTCTGAGTACTCTTCTCTGTCGCTGCCGACTACGACTACTCTGGCAGCTGTGTCTGCCTCCTTTTATAGGTCTCAGGGAGCGAGGCTAGAAGCCTCTCAAACAATCAGGAACGTTCGAGGTGTATCTCGGTTCCTACTGGACGGATCGGGAAAATTCTCGATGTTTCGGGTATAATCTATTTTGGCGCCAAAGTCACCAAATGGTCGCAAAGTTTGTCGCCAAGCTCCGGGACCTCCGACGCGACACCCGTACTCCGCCCAATGCAGATGACTGTAAAACATTCTTTCTTATGATGGAACCAACTATGCTGGGAAGCCGCATCGCAGATTCGTAACAATATCTATTGTGAAACCAAGGCTTAACTTCATAATCTGGAAGCTGGGTTCTACAATCGAAGAACAGACATGACAAAAAGTATTCTAAAATACTAATAAGTGTTAAATAGAAGAAAGAAATTATAGCTAACTTCTTAAGAAGGGTAACTAATTTGATTTAAATGTACTTAATTACACCTGGATTTTGTGGTATCTCTTGATAAGTATCCGAAATTTTAATTCAGGAGCCATAATCAGTTGAATTCATTTTAGATTGGGACTGCAAGACTTCTCCCGAAGACACGGAAGTATTAGAACGTTGTAGAAGAGATTGCAAAGGAAGTTGCAGGTGAGAAAATAAATGTATGTAATATGATTCAAATTAAATTCATGTGACTTTAATTTTTTGTGGATGACAAATTAATGCTAGAATCATAAGAAGTGTGGTATAATTCACTTTTTATTAATTCATATACAAAATATAAAAAGAAGAGAGATATTGCAATCATCAGAAAATTTTGCCACGATCTTTCGATGAATTTCCACCTAATAACATATGCGAGAGAATCTATGATTTTTAAACTAAAAACCTCAATTTCCCACTTACTTCCTGATGCTCTAAAATTTTAAATTTCTTCTTTTGTTTCTTTTTATGTAACAGTAGGATATTTTAATTCTTTCAATACTTGACTATCAATTAATAGATAACGAAATTTTTTGTTTCATTCTCGTTATGGTATCTGGTAGTTAATTTTAGAAAAACTGGTTTGAATAATCCATTTTGTTTGTTTGTTTCTTATGGCACTTGCCACTGACAAGCCCGCTGTTAAAGCGATTTAAGCCTGAGGGGGAACGTCTCTTATTTTTTATAGCAGCGCCAACTAGGGCCAAGAGTACGACTTTGCCACTCACGCATCATTCATTCGCTTGCACAACCCCTTTTTACAGGAGGGCACATTCACACATCTCACAGATAGTACAACAGAAGAACAACCATGCCCAAACCGGGACTCGAACCCGGGACGCCCAGATCACGGGGAAGACGCGCTACCCCTATGCCAGGACGCCGGCTGAATAATCCATAATATTTCTAAGAATTATTTTAGAAATAAAGGATTAAATATGGAAAATTATCGAAATAAAAAAAATTCTTTGTGTGAAAAAAAAAGTATTTTAAGAAGCTGTTTTAGTTAATTTTATTAAAACGATGTTCTTTCTTTCCCTTAGAAATCTGAAGTACGTCATCACTGTACATGAAAGTGCAGTAGTCAGTCCTAAGGTAACCATAGTTTTATTTTAACTCTGACTTCTTATTGTATAAAATTAAAACTAGTGCCCTTTAGTACTAATTTTATTACAAACTAATGGGTCTGTGCTTGTTAGATGAACATCAAAATTTAAAAAATAATAAAAAAAATTTTGAGAAATATTTAAAACTAATTAGAAACTACTTGTCTTTTATAAAAGCATCAACAGCATATTATTCTATGAGTTTACAAGTCACTAATATTAGTAAGACTGAAATTGTGAAACACTCTTCAGTCCTAGTGAGCTTACATTAACTTGACTACCAATGTACGCTACCTCACATTCGCATCTGTGGGTATCATAAAGAAACAGAAGAGCATATATGAACGGATCGCAAAATCAACTAGTATTGGTAGTTTATGAACTTCTTTAGTTTTCCAGATAATTAAAATAAATATGCCATTCTGAAATCATATCTCTATTTGTAATCGTGATTAGGTGCCCTTTTGACATATGTTTGGAATACCTTGTATACCCTCGATCCAGCCTTGGAGGATAATAAATCTAAAATCGATTCTCTTTCGAAGACATACTGCTATTTATTTAACAATATTTTCTATTATTTTGTATTCTAAAATATTAGCCCTTCATATTAAGGTTGAATAAGGAATATTTCTAGCATGATTTTTCATACTATTGCTCGTAATCAATCACTTTGAATAGAATGTCACTGCTGCAAGCAGCACAACTGGTACGGGCAACAAAATTTTAGGATGATTTTTAAAAAAAAATTGAATAACTTGGTGCTTGTGAACAGACGTCAGTTCGTCCTCGGTTTTCGTACATAAATTATGCCTCCTGGGAGGGAATAAAGCGAAGTTTTAAAAATTCAAAGTGTCTTCTCTCCCTTCGGCCACGCTGCTGCTTAAAAATTATGTGTTTACTTTATATATATGTGCATGTGTGTGTAAACAATATATATATATATATATATATATATATATATATATATATATATATATATATATTACCCTATATCTGTATCATCATTATAAAATTCATTTTTTTTATTTATTTCTCTTTTTGCAGTGGGCTTTTGATACTGAAGAGTAAGTTATTCAAATTTTAAAATTAAAATGCATACTAATTTTTTAAAAATATAAATGATAAAAAAAACAATTTAAAATATTTTTAATTTAGTTTTATTTCTCAATAAGAATCTTTTTTAAATATAATACAGTCCATTCGCATGCCGTCACAGTCGCATTATTAACGTTAAGCTTCATATTCTGTATTCTTAATTTAACGTATCCTAAATTAAATTTTTTTCTAAATCTTTAAGGATTTTGATAGTAAGATTCGGTGATCCTTTTTCTTTAAATAATAATATTTAAAGCGTTTTTTTTTTTTTCAATGAAATTTAGAGCAGAATATACAGTACTAACTTATTTAGAATTAATTTCTTTTTATAAATATTTTGAGAAAATATTTCCCGAAAGTTGATTTTTTTAAGTATTTCTAATCAAATTAAAGTCAAGAATTACCTCAATTGTGTCAGGAATTGGAGTTCTGTTGTGATTTTCTGAGGATTGCTACCAATTTTTTTTTTTTTTTTTTTACCGCACAAAAACAATACTAAAATAAAAGGAAGACACAAGCACATATAAATTGTTCTGAAATATAAATTGTTCTAATAATTGTTCTGGACTAATAATAAAAACAACTGTAAAAATTTTTCAAAATATTATCACACCAAAAAATGAGTGAAATTTAGATTAGTATTTAAAGAGTGTCCCACAATGCAGGATCTAATGTTTATAGATTCGGACAGAACACATCAAGACGGGTATTTTGATGTATAACATGTGAGATTCCCGAATATAGCGTCATTGTCTAATTAAGGTGTGAGGCTTGTGTCATGAAAACTTCAAGAAATGAGAAAAACAATCGAGTAAAAATCAATGTTAATTGAGAACTTTCAATGCAACAGATTTTCGAAATGTCAGCCATTCGAACAAATGTCATGGCGAGGTCTGGTATCGAAGTTAGCAATAGTTTTTAGCAAAACGTCTGTTCCAATATCATTGACTTCGGTTTCAATTGCTGCTCTCAAGTTGAAGGTTGAAATACATTGTATTTTTCAGACGTCCCCATATAAAAAGTCGCATGGGTTAAGATCCAGGGAATAAGGTGGCCACTCTATACCATTGCCTGTTTTCGTAAAGAAATCTCTGAAAAGTCAATGATGGAAATATTCAGAATTGTCAAATTTTTTTCACCACAGCCGCTGTTGATTGCAATTCATGATAAGTCAGCACCATGAAAACATGATGCTCAATCGAATATTTGCTCATTTCAGAACCACAAAGATTGCGTACAGTACACAATAATTTCTTAGCGTGAACTCGCTACTCATTCTTATCAAACCTGATTACTAGTCATATATGCCGCTGCAGGAATTTGCATATTCTTTTCCTCTCATTCGTTTCCACAAATTTGCATAGTTACCTAGGGACGCATCTATTTTGCGCATTCGTCGTTTGCATCGGAATTTGGAATACAGACTACCGGATTTGTAATTAACGTTCTTCGTGTAATTAGACTATGACGCTATATTCAGGGACCCACATGTTATCTATCAAAATACTGGTTTTGACGAGTTCTACCCGAATCTGTAAAAATTAAATGCTGTATACCTTGTGGGACACCCTGTACAAACACGAACTAAATCTAATTGAATAAAACTGTGTCAGATATAATCGGAAGAAAAAGAATCATAATTCATATTCATTAAGCCATTTCCTTAACAGACAGCCAATTGAAGTACAAATTTTCTTGGGAGATCGTCAAGTCATCGTACTGCGCCATGTTCCAGAATATACTGTAAGTTAATTTTTCATTGCTTAATTTGCAGATTGTAAGGAAATAAATGCGAATTGCATGAAAAGTTAGTAAAATTATTTCCCAGGTAGCACAATATTGTACAATATTATATAATATTATTCAATATTAAACAATATTATTCTATATTAAACAATATTATACAATATATGCGAATATTGTTTTATATCATAAAATATTGTACAATATATGTGTGACAATATATAAATAAAAGGAATAATTTGTGTTTAAAACATTTAGGATTTTTGTATGCTCATGCAAATAAGTTGAAATTTAAATATATTGCTAATAAAGTCATTTGTTTCATGCAATACATTTTTAGGCCTCATTCTGTTCCTTACTTGCATTGATTTCTCTTTAATTTGACGAAATTATTATCCTTGCTAACTTCGTGTGCTGCAGGTCCTAGAATAAGTTAAAGGGGGGGCGTAGTGCTCTTTAAATGCATTTAATATGAATTAAAATTATTAATTAATTTCTTTTATGATAATCCAAAAATGATGAAAATTTATTCATATCATAGTAGGAAGTATGTCAGAATCTTCATACTTTTAACTCTGTAAATATAACGATGTGGTGGAATGAAGATCATTATGACTCGTGCAGCGGAAGCTAGAGGGCCCATGTTTTAGGGAATATTTTTTGTAAGATCACATTTCACACAAAACACGAAGACAGGAGAAGACTTTCATGCAAGCATCTTAATAGAACAGCATTTCATCTCCTTATATTTACAATCGCAATGCATTATGGGATGTGTATTTAATCAGGCATCGCCATCTATTATCCAAAGGAGAAGATAGAGTAATGCAATTCTACAATTTAAATTGATGTTATTTCCTCATCGATTCTACTATAGTCCAGTTAGACGGTGATATTTAGAATAAGCTAATTTAATGAACGTAGCGATATTTTGCTGCACATCTTTCTTATATTCTCCTTATTATATATAACAGAAAAGCGGACGATTCATTTCGACAATTTCATTCTTTCAATTTTGTATATCGAAAATATTCAATTCTGTATATTTTGTGTATCTATTACTTGTATATCTAAATAAATCAAAAAATTCCAATAAACGATGAATAAGAAAAGTATATTCAAGTAACGTGTAAAAAAAATAAAACTAAGATTAATTTGGGTTTTTCGCTGAATAGCATTTGATTAGAGAAATCCGTTGATTTCTATTGAAATTTTTCTTCGAAATATAATTTTAAATTTAACCATTAACGCTTTGTTTTCTAATAATCTTTTATGTCTCTAGTGATAGAGGTTGTATTGGTTCATTCAAATGATTTTACAGCCCCAAGCCGGCTATTGTGAACAAAAACTGCATTTGTGTATCGTGATTATTTATAAAGACACCACCAAATATCCCACAATTTATTTTCAAAGTTTCCATTTAAAGCGATATAAGAATGTCTGAATTAATGAGCATTTGAATTCGTGAATTTTTATTGATATCGAATATATTTAGAAAATCATAGAAATAAATAATTGGAATCCCAATCTCGTGCATTAATTCCTAAAGGACGTACTTTTAATTATGCTAGTACATTTATATACCCATATCTAGCGAAAACATTAGTTCTTATCCTCATTTCTTTATATCGCCTGCCCTAGTAGTATACATATATCATTTAATATTGTACGATCTTAAAAAATATTCCCAATACTGTATAATATTGTTACGAATCTGTGATGCGGCTTCCCAGCATAGCTGGTTCCATAGAAGGTCCCAGAGCTAGGCGACAAACTTGGCGACCATTTGGCTACTTGGCGACGA
Source organism: Argiope bruennichi (assembly GCF_947563725.1). Classification (NCBI taxonomy): domain Eukaryota; kingdom Metazoa; phylum Arthropoda; class Arachnida; order Araneae; family Araneidae; genus Argiope; species Argiope bruennichi. Next base: position 48,381,956 of record NC_079157.1, read on the forward strand.
ATTTGGCGACTTTGGCGCCAAAATAGATTATACCCGAAACATTGAGAATTTTCCCGATCCGCCCAGTAGGAACGGAGATACACCTCGAACGTTCCTGATTGGTTGAGAGGCTTCTAGCCCCGCCTCCTAAGACCTATAAAAGGAGCTGCAGCTGCCGGGGAGTAGTGGTGAATTGAGTCGTGAACCAGACCGGAGAGTTGTAGTCGGAAGCGACAGAGTGAAGAACTGGTCTTCCAGGAATTAGCGGAGCAGCGACGGAGTCGAGCTGCTGTATATGCTGATGTATGCTGCACGTCTCGGCTGAAGATAATCGTCTTCTATGCTGTATATAGTTGTCGCCCTTGTGCTGTCCTGTGTGTCTTCGTGTAAATAAACGTGATTGTTTTATTTTCTACTGCCGCCTGGTGAATGAGCGTTCTTCACACCATATAACATCCACTATCCAAACGAACCCCGGAAAATTTCGTAACAATATTATACTATATTAAATGCTATAATATTATACCTGGGGGATGTGCCACCTGGCTAATCTTATGAAACGAAAATATAGAGAATGGCAATATATTTGATTTTTTAGGAGTATAAATATAGAGAAATATCTAAATTTTTTAACTAAAAAAATTGTTAAGAGATAAAATGATTCTTAGCCAGTAGAAATCATTATAATTTTCAAAATAACACTTATTTAGTGTATTAGAACAATTACAACTTCTAAATAAAGGTATGTTTTTTTCCACATTGCTATTTAACCACTGATTTCGTATAAATGTTTCTTAAATGTGATTTTAAATCCCGTTATGTCAAAAGCCCGATAATATTTATGTAAATCTCTGCAGCTGAAAGTTTCTTTAGAAAATGGAAAGCATTCAATTTTGAATATGGAAAGCATTGGAAATTGGAATCAAATGGAAAGCATTCAATTTTGAATATGGAAAGCATTGGAAATTGGAATCAAATGGAAAGCATTCAATTTTGAAGCAGTTTCATAGAAAACTTTTTATTGGCAGTTGAGGCTGACTAATTAAAAACACAACATCATTTTCTTCGGATATTTTTTCAACTTATAAAAGTTGAAAAATATATCTAAACAAATTGACAATTGCAATTCCCTGTTATTTATCTCCTGCTTCTAATACATTTCAATGTTGAAATGAAAAAATATACTTTTCAAAAAATATATCTTTTAAATATTTTATGATAAAGCTTTTGGTAATTTATTATTTATATAAATTTTCATGATTGTTTCATTAAATAACAGGTACAGTAACTTTCTTGTTGTTTCAGACTGGTGATCTCTTCAGTTTTATTGGAGGTTTAATGGGCTGTTGGCTAGGGGTCTCCATATGGGCTTTCGCTGGAATAGCAGAAAACGTTTTTCGAAGAGCTATTCAATGGATGGAGCACATCAAAAGATATTTTAAAGAAGATCTTCCTGCAAAACATGCAGTTTTTTCTACCAATGGGAATAAAGAGCTCAATATCAAAATTACGTAATTTATTTAATTTTTGTAAAATGTTTATTGGAAATAAATTTCATAGACAATTATAAAGTAAAATTTGCTGTAAAATTGACTAATATATCTTTGCAGCTCTAAAGAAGTTATGGTACATCATTTTCTCTTTTAAATTCTTCAAATTCTGTATTATATTTTTAGATTATTCATGAAATAATCGAGGCTTAAATAAAAAATATCTTTTGTAATCTATCTCCTTATTTATTTCACAATCTTTTTTTAGTAAACAAAATATTCAGTTAAACATAAAATATGATTCAAAAGGTCTAATAGCTGCTTCAAAGCAGTTCCAATGAAACAGTAGAACAGTTGTAAAAATTCAAAAAGAAACATAAAATTTAAATACAACACCATATATTTTTAATTTCAGTTTTTCTATGTCCCAAACTGCTTAAGGTGCCTTCAAAATTTCTCAAAATAAATTACAGAAAAAAAATTATATGGAAAATGTTTTTAGTATCCATATACTGCAAATATGGATACTCAAAGCATTTTTGAGTACTAAACCATTTATTTTTACCACCTAGGTTTTTAAGATTGATCAAAAAGATTAGAAATTTGAATCTTTTTATTTTGTTAATACAACAATGTTTCAGTTGAGTTATTAAAGTTATAAGCTATCATATTTCTCTAAGGCTTAAACTACTGTTTACTACCTGCGTACACATGATCTGTCATTCGATATCTTATTTAAGGTAAAAATACGAATTCACATTATTATCCTGTCTATTATATCGGAAATAAATTTTCACGTATACAATATTATGGATAAAAGACCCTGTTCTAAAAACAAAAGTTAGAAAATTCGCTCAATCCATGGCGGAATACAAAATTACCCAAATCTCGGATATTCAAAACATCATCCTCTACTAATTTCAGGATTTGTCACACATTGAAAAATGGCATCCTTTTAATTAATTCTAAAATTGCTGGAAAAATGTCTTCCTGTTAGAGTTCTAAGCTAACTGGTGTCACACTCTCTGAGGTCTAAGTTATCGTTTTCATTAATTTTCCTGCTTAAATAGGAATAAGTCAATGATATCTTTTTTAATTTCAAAATAGTCATTCAGATTTGTATCTAGTCTATTCTATTAAATAAATTAAAATATATACATTAAACCCAATTAGAAATAAACATTAAGTTTAAATACAATTATAAATAGAACAAAAAAAAGAAATGATGAATCTGACCGGAAGACTCTTTCAATGGTCACCCTCAGGTGTGTTTTTATTCTGTGTGCGGTCTGACCTTCTTTCAAGTATTGACTCTTCGCGATCCGAAAAACCCAAGAAATTGAAGGTCTTGAAGATAAGAATTAATATTAGTAAATCAATATTAGTAAATAATAATATTAGAAAATTATACCAAGATTAAAGTAATCTTTATTTTTATAAACATTGTTTGAATTTTGGTTTGAATATATATATATATATATATATATACACACACACACTGTTATGAATGGCAAATGGCACTGCCAAAAAAATGGAATTATCAAAGTTCGGTCGGTTTATGGCGGACGAAAACATGATCAACAACCTCGTCTGCTCCTTTCGGATGCGAATCAGATGGCCTCGGGGTCAAATCTGGAAGAAAATGAAAAAACAAGTGCATAGCTAACTTAGGTTAAATAATAATCAAATGTCTACCTAAAAATGAAATATGTTTTTTCCATCTTCGAACTGGTAAATGTAATTATGGCCAATGAATCATTTAAACTGGTAATAAATTACAGTATGTGCTATCATTCGAAACCGCATATCACTGTCATTGGAGTTATTCACATGAAATGTTTGTAAATGTGAAGCCTTGGTAATGGTATTAGTGACTTCTTGACTTTCAAATAATAGTATCTCAGAAATATAATTTCTAATTGCGTTAGACGTGATCTTCTATTATCATTCATTTTGCTGGCGCCATCTATTAATGGAATATAGAACTAAAGCGAAAATTTTAAAGAAATGGCATTTTTTTTAAATTTCACCTTTTCCAGAAAATACTTTATTCTAATAAATAAATTAAATTAATTATTTTTAAAAATTAAAATTTTAAATTAAGCTCAAATCGATAAATTAAATCAACCACTTTATTTAAATTAACAAATTAAATATTAATGACAGCTAATAATTTTTAATATTAGGTGTGATTGAAATAATAAGTATTTGGAGCAAATGTTTTGAAATAATGATAGCAAAAGCATTCACTATTCAAAAAATCGCTCATTATGCATCCCTAGTAGTTACAATTCTTTTTCTGCGACGATGAAAGCAGAATCTTCAGTTAAGGAGAATTGAGGTTCAAATCTAATTAAATAGATAATCTGCATATGTGGTCTTTCGGACTTATTAAATTTGTTGAAATGGTTCGAAATTCCTCGCGGAGATATGATAATGAAGTTTGAAGAACCAAATGATGGTTCTTATCATTATATTCTAAATTCCGGAAGTCTGTCCTCAATAGGGATGACGAATATTTTACGAGCGGTTATTACGTGATCAATATCATAAAGTCACAAATACCAGTGATCAATACTTTTCAAAGAAGGGGGTGATTCAAATCCTTGACTCGATCTTACTGGTGATATTTCGATCACAGATTTGGATCACGATAGAAAGTAATAATCGATACGATGTGTCCAATGGAAGCTCTCGAACGGAACAGAAAAAGGGAAATCTGTGAATGGGTTGAAAAGTGAATGAACCAGTTATTCTTGTAATTATCGTATCATTTAACTGCATATCACTGAAATTTATCGGAGCGGTGACTTCACTGGAAAGTATGAAGTCGCCGCTCCTGAGAGTGACCTTGACTTTCCGATATTCGCATTTGATGATGCACTATTCCATAAAAATCATTTTTAATTGCTTGTGACATGACTTTTCATATATTCTGTTTACTGCTGGCGCCATCTGTTGGTAGGATATAGAACCAACGTAAACATTTTAAAGAAATGACATATATATTTAATTCAAATTTTTCAGAAAATGGTTTACTCCAATAAAAAAAATTAAATAAATAGTTTTGAAAAAAAATCAAATTTAAGAAGTAAGCTGAAATAGATAAATTAATTCAATCACCCGTTATTTAAATTAGTAAATTAAGTATTAATTACAATTAATAAATTTTATATTTAATACTAAGTGATAATTTTTAATTTATAATATGATTGAAATAACAGATATTTGGAACAAATTTTTAAATATAAAAATAGCAAAATTATTTGTTATTCAAAAAATCGGGGATTATGCATCTCTAGTCCTCAATGCGAGTTCGCAAATTGTACAGACTAAGTCTATGGCAAAGGGTACCGACGTGCTCTGATTGGTTTAAGCCTTGGCATTTTTTTTGGCAATGTTTTGCACTCATAATAGTGTAGTTATCGCTTATTTGGCTTACACCTTGTACCTTTCATTAGTTTTATGGAAGATACGAGTGAATATCAACCTGATCTAATTTTTATTAATATAATTGTTTTCTCTAAATATTTGTTTTTAATTAAACATTATTTCAAACCAAATAGAAAACTATTTCAATCGTGAAAAACGTTTCTATTTCTAATTTATGAAAATAGTAATACAAGTAACTAATGTTAATAATACACAGAAGTATAAAAACTATATGAACGTATTTACTCAACATATGATGCAGCAATTGAATAATTCTTATTTTTCTATGATTTTCGTGCCTTTATTAGATAATTTATTTAGTCATTGAAACTTGGTGCTGAACGTTTGTTACTTTCCCATCAACTACATATGGGGAGATGATTACTTAATGTCCAAAACGTATAAATATGTAAGCTTTAACAGAATATGTGATTTCATAGCTAATTTTTTTGTTATATCAAAATAATATTAAAAAGAAACACACACACAAAATATTTTTAATAAATTGTAATTTTTATATTTCTTGAATTTAGGTTTCAGGATTTGATCTTTTCAGCTGTATATGTGTTTCAGATTAATATTACAGGTAAACCGTAAAAAATAGGGGAGGGGGATAATTTTACATATTTTACTTATTTTTATAAAAATATATTTCGGAGTAATAAATAATATTAAGAAATTTAATATAATTTTCAAAACTTTTATTAATTATTCTAAAATTTTTATTAAGAGATGTTAAAAAGAATTGTTTTAATATTTATTTTTCAATAACTAAAGTCATATATCCCCAACTCCACTTGAAAACAATTTCTTTGGACATTCAAACAATTAAAATTTTATAAACATGTGTCTTTAGTATTTGTGACTTAAATATATTAGTTCAGTTCTTACAATATTTTTTCTATTTCCACAAGCGAATACAGTTTGAATTTTATCTAGAGCAAATAATATATCTTCATTCCCTCAACAATGAAAACAGTTTAATAAAGTTACAAAAAATGGCATAACATGTCAAATCATTGCTATGTACTTTAAACTGAAAAATAAAATTTTTATTTTTTTAGGAACTTTTTTAAAAACTCTTTTTAATTGGAAATTTTTTTATATTTTGCAATTTATTAATTTCAGTTGGAGTAATAGTAGATACTAACTATCAAAACAAAATAGATTTAGTACAGATTTTACTGTTCACATAAATTATTTTATTGAAAAAATATATGCCGACTTCAAACATGAATATTCTAAATACTTAAGTCTATTTTTGCCTCCTTTGTGAACTATATTTATGGAGTATATCTAAAAACCTCAAAATGAAAAACTTATTTAGGACATGATCTCTTTTTACAAATAAATTAAAACATTCATTATAGTTTGAAGACTTTTGTACCCATTTATGTTTTTAAAAATGATTTTTTTTTTTTTTTTTTTTTTTTTGTATCTCAGTAAAAATAATTCATATGTATAAAATGTTGATGGTAGACTTACTTTTTAATATCTCATAATAATAGCATAATACTGATTATTTTTACAATTCTTAGAATGAAAGATTTTGTGGATTAGGAATACATTTTTCCTAATGCTTTTTCTCTCTTTGGTTAATTGATAGATTTATAAATGATATAGAAATACAGGTTTACAGAAAATAATAAAAACTATAAATACTTCATATATTTCATTTTCTTATATTTGAAATTTTAAAAAAATTAATATTCTCGATATTCTAATATAAAATGTTCTTATCATTTTTAAGTTCAGGCACTGTGTTAAATCCCTTCTTCACTTCACTTTTCATCCGTTGGCATGACTAGTCAATTTAATTATATGGATAAAATTTTTTTTTAAAAAACTCTAACCAATTACATTAAATAGATTTTTAATCATAAATATTTAGTGTTTTATATTTTAAATAAGTACAAACTATGTTTTATGTAAATAACTACTTCAATTTTCAGCCGGAAAGGAAGATGCAAATCCTTTGAGGCTATGTGCTTCTTAATGCTTTTTAATCCCTAGGAACTAATTTTTCAACTTCTATTTTTTATGATAAAAATTAGTCTTTTTTTTCTTCTATACACTGCTTAAAATCATGTACTTAGAAAACAGTTTATTCCAGAAGTTTGAAGTATTGCAGAAAATAATAAAAGCTAAGGAAAAGAAAGTGCAGGAGAAGAATGAGTAAGTTTGTGAATGAGTTCAATGAATAGGAGTAAGTTTTAGAATGCACATGTAAACAATTACTTTATAAAAAGTTTGATATATAATAATTTTATGAAAAGTTTGATATATATGAATACATATAACATCAATAAAAAAATTCAGGACTCTTTGGTTTCAAAGGTATGTTTTATTCATCTTCTAAAAATATTTCAATATACAACAGAGCAACTTGTAAATACTTTTTCAACTTCTTTAATTTTTAATATATAATAAACTGAAAAATATTTAACATACAACAGTTTCATGGAAGTGCTATTTAATACCATAATAGCATTAAAATTTTATATCATATTAATACTAATTATTTTAACACCATGCAAATCCTGTTAAAATGTTCTAATACATTTTTAAAGCATGTACAATATATATATATATTAAGCATGATAGTAATAAAATAAATATAAATTAATTTGGAAGAGATACATTCTTTTCAACACAATGCGTCAAACTATGTTTTGTTTTTCGATGTTTTTTCGGTAACTCAGAGAATATTCCATAAGTATGTTCTTTTAGGGCAGGTGGTAATGCTCGTTTAACTGGCCTTCCACCAACTTGAGTTTTCCTACCAGAATAAATAGATTTTCTTCTTGCAATTGCTGTAGGTTGAACAGGAATTTGATTGCCTCTCGTTCTGCTGCACTTCAAAACTCTGCTTGAGTAGTTAAGGTTTCTAAAAGGAGGGGAAAACAAAAGAAGACATCTAAGTAAATTTCTGCCAACATCATTATACAACCGAAGAGTTTAGCGGAAGAAAGTCCTACATGACATTTTAATAAATTAAAGAAATTTAGCTTTAGAATGTATAAAAATACAAGAAAGCTACTTATAAAACCCCTTTTCATACTGAAACTCTCTTATTAAATTTTCTATAGAAAAATATCCTACCATATTATAAATGACGAATGTATAAGTTTTTAAATTGCTATTTGACACTTTCTTTCGCTAAACTCTTTAAATGTGGTGTAATAAAAGTTGTCAGTATTAACCCATAACATAAACATTAATTATACTTTAGAGAACATTAAAATAAAATTAATAAAAACCCACACACTGTTTAGCTAAAATTTTAACAATACATTTTTAGATTCTTGTATTGAATGTATATTGTAGTAAATGCATCACTCTTTCAGTTTCAATTTTTACAGCAATAAAAATTAAAAGAAAAACATCAAACAATTAAGAAATCTAAAGCTAAACACACTTCAAAACTGGATTAAAAAAAGTTTAGTCTTTAAAAATAATAAAATTAATTTGCTACAATATAATATAAACATTAAATTGTTACACATTAAATCTTATTTTCTATCTTGCGAATTTTCTAATGTAAACTTAACAAGCCTACAAAAATAAGTTTAAAAAAGTACCTTCCAAAGTTATGCAAGGCAGACACCAATCCAGTTTCTGTTTTTCCAAACTTGTTAACATTCTTCACCATTTTTTTTTATTGCTGGCTTAAAAACATCAGGATTATTTTTGTAACCGGATTTAATCTGATTAATTATATCATCAAATTTTTGTAAATAATCACCATCATCATCATCTGTTTCACTGTCTGAGTTTTGACATGTAGCTGCAATGGGCTGTGAAGTAGTGTTTATAGTTGGTAGAACCATGTTGTTATCATTGCAAGCTGTGAAAATGTATCAATATTTCTAGGTGAAAGCGTGTCATTTGAAGAATGTTTAAGTGTATTATTATTAAATTGTGAAAGTATATCGTTAGATGAATGATCTCTTAGATTAGATGAATGATCGTTAGATGACAGTGGCCCATTTTGCAATACAATCAGTGGCCCATTTTGCAATAAACAGCATTTCTCAGGGAAACACTCACAAAGAAGTTTCACTCCTTCATGAAAAATATTAGTTTCTTCTGCATTTGTGATGATGCAGCCAATAGGTATTCCACCAGCTACACCTGGAGAAATAAAAAAATAAACACGATGATTTAATCTGTCCATGTGGCCAGATGCATCAAGCATTATCATTTCTTGAACGTTGCTAAGTAAATCTATACTTCGCTTCATTATCGGCGTCACTACAGCAATCGCCAAACTGTTCTTTACTTTTGAAAAAGCAGCTTTACAGAATGGCTGTTGATTGTATGAGGAAATATATTTTTCAACCTCCCTGTCAATATCGCTTTCTCTTCAAGATCCATAAATTTTCCTAAATTCATTATTTAGCAAGTGATTTACGACAGATAATGAAGGTAGCTTAGAACTGTCCATGAATGCTTCTGCATAATCTTCATTACTCTGAAGCTCCAATTCCATTTGCAACATCTGTCTTGCAGTAGCTGCAGTATGTCCCAATTCAAACAATTCTATCAGACGCTTTTGCGTTAGGTTTGATAATGGCCTGAACTTTTTAACAGCAGCACTGTCAAGAAAATGATTATGCAAGTACAGAAGCTCACATAATGCAGGAAACTCTATAACTTCTGGGAGTGGATCTTTGTGTTTTGGCAGTGAAAAATACCTGTAATGAAAATAATTTGAATATTTTACCATGCATATATTAAACATCTAAAATAAAAGCAGAGAAAATTTAAGCTTTCCAAAATATGATAATTCATAATAATATTAGAAATAAAAAATTATTATTGAAAATATAAGAAATAATTATTGATACTGAAAAATAAATAAGTAAATGAAGATATTAGGTATTGATACATATAAAGAAAAATGTAATCTATTTTTTAAATTAGTTTTATAAGTATGTAAGTGACAAATAAATCCAACAATCACACTAAATAAAAATATTTGATTATATATTATTTGTTATTATTATTAATCAAATGTAAATAATTAAAACTTACCTTTGAATAGTAATTTTAAGAACTGCAGGGCATCCAATATTTTTACTTTCTTTCACATGTTTTGATACCTGTAAAAATAGTTTTAGTGTAATCATCAATAATGAGAGCACTAAGTGTTGATGTCTAATTACAGTAGAAGAAAATAATTATTTATAAAGCTATGAAGTACTGCTTTAAAAATTTTAAATAATAATAAACCAATCTAGTCTTTATTTTTTATTTGAACAATATTTAAAATGTGTTTAAAGATCATAAATTTATTAAAATTATTTAAAAAAAATCAATATTTTATTTCAATTCTTAACCCTTTATTGGGTGCAACTGGCTTATCAGGTACAGCTTTTAAATTCAAGTTAAATTAGTGCCAGAACTGAAATTTTTTTCTTAACATAAAATACGATATTATTCATGGAATGTGTGTTATAAAGATCAAATTACACACACACACAAAAGATTTTCTTTTGTTTATCAAACTGGTCAGAAGATTGAAAAGAGAATAAAAAGAACAGATATTTCCATACTAGGAAAATACATATAAACTATGCAATATTTGCTAAGTGCTTTGTAACAAGGCAGCCAAAAATATCAGTCTTGCCTTAAGCAAAATGAACTTTTAGATCACACCTTAGTTAAAAATACATTTCAATATATGATACAGAGTATGGAAGCTCTAAAACTTAGTAAAACAATTTAACAAAACATGTATAATATAAATACTTATTATAATGGAATTTGATACAATTAAATATATTTGTAGCTAAATAGATATAAATATGTCTCTTGCCACATGCTAAATAAACTTTAAATCTAACCTTGTCGTTATATAAATGATAAAACATAAAGTGTCTAAAATAATACACATAATGCATTTGAAGCAGTAAAATATAAAATATTAGTTGTTACCTGTTGCACATTGTATTGGCATCTAAAGTCACCTTTATAAATATTAAGGCGCCCAGTTGATTTATGTGTTCTCTGAACACGCCAAACTGTTTCCGATCTTTGTTCATATTCTTTAATCCATTTCTAAAATATGTGTTACAGAAATGCAAGAAATAAGTATTCAAAAGAAATGTATAAACTTTTTATATATTTATAAATCTTAATATTAAGTTAATAACAAATATCAAGATTAATAATTAGATTGTTAATAACTATATGAATCTAAATATCTTAACAAATATAGCACATTTCCAGATAGACCTCTTATGGTAATAATTTGAATACAGAATTAAAAAATAAATATCTCCTTGTGTTATTTTATTTTACATGAATATTCAATAAGAATTATAATGATTTCGATTCTGTTTAATGTCATCTAAATATCTTAATAAATATAGTTTATTTGCATATAAATATTTTATAATAATGATTTTAACATGAAAATTTAATTAAAAAATTGGCCGATCATTTCCCGTAAAATAAAAGCTTGATTTTTCAAGTCTTATTTTAATAATACTTCACAGAAAAATTGCTACCTGTGCTGATTCTTTATTTACAAGATCAGAAATGCGAAAAATAGCTCTATTCTCATCAATCTCAATTATTTTATAATTGTATTTCTCTGGAAGATTTAATTTCTCCATTTTGAAAAATGACAGACAAAAAAGTACGTACAAGTAAACAATAATGCAACAGGGTTACTACAGCATAGAAAGTCTGTGTGAAAGAAATCGACCAATCAGAGCACGTCGGTATCCTTTACCATAGACTTAGTCTGTACAATTTGCGAACACGCGTCCTCAATAGTCTTCATCAAAGTTTTAAACGGCCCTTTAATGCAATAATCTTTCTTCTTAATCTTTTGCCCTTGGATTTTTTTTTCTTTTATTCTGACCATATTATCAAACTTTTTTTAATCATACAAAAGTTTTTAATTTTGAAATATAGAGTTTTTTATCCTTTTATTGATTTTCAATTTTTATTTCACTGCAACCGTCAATTATTGTTTTGATGCATGTGTTTTTCGTTATTTATATCTCGGCAATCAAAAAGAAGAATCTTTGCTTACTTTTCTTTTGCTAATTATTATTTGAGATTAAAATGACAGATTATAAAGAAGAACAGAGGAATGAAATTGAAGCTTTAGAATCTATTTATCCAGATGAATTGAAAAGTATTTATTTTATAGTAATTACTGCATGTATCATTCTTTATTCCTATTTTTGTATCTTTTATTTTAGCAGAACTATTATAGATGTCCTTAATAATATATTTATTTTAGATAAGTGGTATTATTATTATTATTATATATATAATATAAACTGGATGTCAATCATTAATTTAAAAAAATAAGAAGTTTTTGTTAGGCTCGTTTATTTCCTTAGACATAATTAAATAAAATATTTCCCATTATCTTTTTAAAGATAATAATAACTAAAAAATTTGTAAAAATATTTTATTTCCATAGTTATATCGGACGACCCTGAGTATTCTTTTACAATGGACATCAAAACAGAAAATGCAACGGATGATCCCGAAGAATATGGTATACTTTATTATATTATGTGTCCATTATCTTTTTAAATAGCATAAAAATAAATTAATTGTTTTTAATTTTTTTTATTTGAAGTTTAATCTTGGGAATCAAAATAAGATTGTTAATTTGTTGGGTTAAATCACAGACATTCTTGCAAAATTTCATGACTAATGGATTATTTTGTTTCATTTGTTTCAAAGCTGCAATATCTCTCAAGTTTACATATGTCCCAACATATCCTGATGAAGCACCTATTGTGGAAGTTGCAGATTTAGAGAATCTTTCTGATCAAGATATAGAAGATCTAATGGAATTTTTGCAGAATATAGTGAGTATATATTTTCTCTTAATGTCTTTCATCTTTTAAAAATCAAACATAAAGGTTACAATTGTAGCAACAAAAGTTACAATTAAAATTATGAAATATTGTTTTATAATTGTGTTGCAATTATTGTATTTGAAAACGTGAGAAGGACATTTTTTTGCATAAAAAACAGTGAAAAACACTCTTACAATGATTCTATGAAATGAACTTAATATTATTTATTATTAAAACATCTTTGAAATAATTTAAATTCTCCTGGGAAATCTTGCAGAATGAATTCATCTACAATATTTGATATCAGTAATTGAGTTCCTTATTACAAGATTAGTAGTTATGTTTTACTAAAAATGTGAAGGGATCAAATTTCATAATTTTTACTTCATTAATATTTAGCCAATATACTAAAGGAAAACTCAGAAACTTTTTATTACCTAGATTTTAACAATGAAACTGAGATGTACTTTCACTCTCTTTTGAAGTAATTAAAGAATAAATATCAAGATTGGATTCCTTAGAACAACTATGGTTTTAATATATATAAAAACATTTTGGTGTTAGTGGATATTTTCCAAACTCCGAATTTTATTGTCATGTAAATGAGAAATATTTCCAAGATGGTTGCATTATGTATAATGGACCTGAGCATTCTTGGCTTAGTCTAAAAATAACCAAGTAAACCAAGGACTGTAAATATACACAAGTACCTAAATTCTTTTCTCTCATTAATAACTAAAATACTCGTCACACATCTACTCATCACACATTATGAGTATGCATGAATAGAAAAGAGAAATAAAGTTCTCAGCTAAGTAATTAGATCAGAATTAAATCTTTGAAAGCACAGTGAAATATTGATTATTTAATAGTACAGCAATTGTACCAACCCACAGCAGAAATAAAAATCTGGCTAATATAGCATTTTTGTTTAAATTGAAGTAATTTACATGAATATATAATTAATTAATTGAGTGTTTATACTAAATGTTAAAAATTGTTTCTTAAAATTATGTAATTTTTTTAAACAGATACAAGAAAATTTAGGAATGGTCATGGTGTACACTCTTGTTTCCGAGGCATCTGAGTGGCTGAGTAAAAGATTGGTGACAACTATTTCTGAGAAAAAGAAAGCAGAAGAATTGAGAATACAAAAAGCAGAAGAGGAAGAAAGAGTAAGAATTTTGGAAGTTTTTTTTAATACTCGAGAAATGGTATTGGCATTAATACTTTTTAACCCATAAATGGCTAGATATTTGATATTGTATTTCATTTCTATAGGTTAACAATAAGTTTTCTATTGTTTCTTTTTGCAATGTCTAATAAAACAGTTTACCTTCGGAATTTCCTAACATTTTTGACTGACATATATCAACCAATAAGAAGATATAGAAATCAAAATCTCTGTCATTTTGCTTTTTTTTTAATATCTTGATATTCTTCCTTATTATAAAAAATATGAATTAAAAAAAGCTTGTTTTTTGGTTTTTAATAATTTAAAATATTTGTATTTTTACCTTAAGAGGGGAGATAAGCCTTCCCTCACTTTTTCCAAATTTAATTTTATTTCATAGTTATCTTAAACATATTTTATAAGATATTTACAGAAATCAGTGCTTTAAATTAAATTGGACATTAAAGTATTGACATGTGCAAATGATTCATATAATATTTAAAAAATTATTATATTCTTTAAATGATATTTTATAATCAATAAATACTTGTCTGAATGTCTTTAGATAAAATTAGTTATTTCCAGTCTATTATCATTTTTGCGATACTGGGTATGAACCTCTATATCTATCCCATGATCTGGCATTTATAAAAACACAGCATCAAATTAATAACAAAATTTTTTATAATTTCCTCAGAATTTCATTTATTGAAATACAAAAAAAACTAACACATCATTATTTCAGCCTTGTGTAAAGGTGGCAAAGGTGATGGAATATGGCAATTGTCTAAGGGAGTGAAAATTTATTATGAAAATTTTATTTTGAAAAAAATAACTAAAATATTAATTTTGTATGTATCGATTTTTTTTTTAAATCTAGGACATTTATTATTTAAAAAATTGATGAGAAGTAATTGTTAGGGGGCATTATCATATGTCTTAATTTGATGTTACAAAATGTGATTTAAATATATATCTTCTAAATGTGTTTTTAAATTATACTTTGAAAAAAATATTCCTTTATTTTATTATTTAAACAGTTAGTTCATTTTATACATCATTTTGTGTGTTTGTTTCTTTGCTTTAAAATACATTTTTTAAAAGAAATGCAGTAGAATTTTTAGCACAATATTGAGGATTATTCTATGAAACAATAAAGTTTTTAGAAGCCATACTATGAAATGATGCAGGGAAATATAAATTAATTTTTCTTAGCTCTTTTTAAAAGTTACTTTTTAATTCGATAATTAAATTGTTTAATAATACACATCTAAATTTGTATATTTATATGACATTTTCAATACATATGCATAAATTATGTTTCAATTAACTTGAAATTATGTCTAATGTTTATTCACGATAATTTTCCAAATTTTTTTAACAAGATCACAGTCAGTATTGTTGCAACATGTTTTCTTCTCACATTTTTATCTTGGTAATATGTGTTGCCACACATACCATCTGTAAATTGTATCAAATGGCATGCATGATTAAAAATCATGCAAAAATTTTATAGGGCAGATCTTTGATTATAGAATTCCCAAATTTGAAAGGATGACTTCAGAGGTAATAAGCATTGAAGAATGAATTAACATTTTAGAAAATATTAATTGAAATATTAATATTTTCCCTCAATAGCTTGTACTTTATATTTTCGATACCTGTGTTTAAAGACAGTCAAGTTACAACATAATGAAATATTTTTAATATGCAAGTAGCGTTGTTATAATTAGTGCAAATTTTTAAAAAGAATATAAACGCTAATAATAATAATTCTGAACTATTGTCATGCTATCATATTTTGAAATGTTTTAAATTCCCTTATCTTTTATTTATCTATTTATTTAGATTTTAAACTTTATTTCTTTTTTATAGGTATATCTGTTTATTTCTGAAGGTTAAAATAATAAATTTTCATTTCAGTTATTTTTTTGTTGATGATATAAATTTACTAATTCAGTGCAATTTCTTGTACTTTATATTTATTTTTAGAATCTTATATTATTTTGAATTATTAAAATTTCAAAGTTCTGTATTTTGAATTGTCCTGATTTACTAGATCTATAAATTTTAAAATTATGGTGGACCTCACTAGAGGGTAAATGGATCATAATACAACTTCCTACATAATAATATAAAATTTATGGGATAGATGAATTTCTGTTTAATTTGTTATGGAAAAAAGCATATAGCAACTAAAAACTTTGCCAACATTTACCCTTAACATTAAATTTGATGTTAATAATTTAATCATTATCAATTCATTTTTGTAATTAAAGAATTATCTAAAAAAGTTTATTCTTAAAAATATCTTTGTATCAGATTAATTTATAAATCATGTTCTTTTAGACTAGATTTGAAGGTGTACGAGTAACTGTTGAATCATTTATGACATGGAAGGCAAAGTTTGATCAAGAAATGGCTGAACTTAAAAAGCTTCAAGCAAAAGAAGAAGTAGCTTCAAAAAAACTAACTGGTACTTATTTAGGATTTTCTTTTAAATTGGAATCAGTTTTTTTTTTTTAATTCTTTAACATACATGAGTATCATAACATACGTGAGTATCATAAATTTCTTCATCAAGTTCTCTATCTGCTTGATCTAATATTTATTATAAACTATTTGTTATTCCTGATGTTGCTCAAGATAAAAACATTTTTATGTATGATGTTTTCCATATAAGAACTTAAATGTATGCCATTTTCGGATTTATATAAATGGTTTAGAAGCAGAAAATTTTATATTAAAAAAATGCTATAATTAATTTTTATCAATTAACTAATTTTTTATTAGTGAAAAAAAATAAAATATTTCTATTCTGAGAAATATTAAATATATCTATTAGTGAAATTTCTCGTGTAAATTAATACTATAAGTGTAATAAGGTATTTAATGTAATTATTTACATATGCCATGTAATTTATCATTTCAATCTTTATATATATTTGAGTCATTCCCAATACGAAATGTACTTCATGATTATTTCACGTTTACCAATCAAATTTGACTTATTGTTCAAGTTATGTAAAGGTGTATTGAATGCATTAATTATATAACTTGGATAACTCATTATATATACAGTGGTGAATTTAAATATTTTGTGGACATGAGCAATGCAGACTATGAGACTTCTCTTTTAATAAATAATTCAGTTTTTTCAGTCAGTAATGGTTTCAGTTTTAAACACATTTCAACAATTCATATCCCAATGACTTATTTAAGGTGAATTTTTTTATTTAGTACCTAATAAATATAAGTAAATGTATATACTTATATTTATTATGGTTTGTAACTCTATAGCATTCATGAACACAATATTATTTAAACAAAATTATAACTTTTATTTTAGGAAAATCTAATATGTTAGTATTATTTTTTAAAAGTTAACGGGCTGAAAGGAATTGGAAACTGATCCTTTTATCATTAACATCTAAGTTAATATTATCTTAAAATTTTATAATACATAGATTTGAAATGTATTTTTGTTAAATTTGCTACATCTTTTATCTACCAACGTCCTTTTAATTGAACTACCTGTAGTCCCATTCCCCTTTTTTACTCCAACAGCCCTAGGAACTACCTAAACAACCCATTTGGAAAACCACCATTGTCTCTCTCTCTATATATAAGCATGTTTTCAGATCATAGTTTCAATATCATTTAATTGTTTGTAAATAATTTTAAATCAGTATCTTTCTATTATTTTCTTCATAGGAAGAGAACTTTTTGAAAAAGATAAAACCTTGGTTGACTCTGATCTCAAGTTCTTGCAAGATGGTAAGCGTTGCTACCTAATTTTTTTATATTTCTGAATTTGTTCTATGAAATGTGTAAAAGTCTAGGAGTCTTCATGTCAATTTACTTATTTGGTTTATAATGCAGTCATGTTATATTTATTATTATAAAAAGGTTATTATATGGATATTGGTTAAATAAATATGAAAATTTAATACATCTAGTTAATACTTTAATATAATTTTTTTTCTTTGCACAAATTGATTTTATTACTAGGATAATGCAAACACTTTCTATATTTTTACCATTATCTTTTCTTCTTTTGAGTTCCTTCGGAACACTGAAAATCAGGTACCTTGGGATGAAATAATTTAAAAAAATGGATTATGTTTTGGTAATAGATCTGTAGTCTGATAGTGGACCTTTATTTATTCAAAGTATTATATTTGCTGCACATGAATAATTTTTTTTCTGAACCGTTTGTTTTAGAGAAAGGAAGCTATAACTATATGAGTTGTAAGATAAATGAATTGACTTTATTTTGATTAGAATATAAAGCTTTGGTTTTGATTAGAATATAAAGCATGAGTTTTTTTTAAAATTTATTTTGATTTGTATGCATTTGAATACAGTAAATTTATAATTGTTTGTATAGTTAATGTGGTTTTTAATAGCAAACTACTGTTGTTGTTTTTTTAAATGCCGTTATAAGATAAAAATAAAAAAATTTCAGAAGTATAGAAATCTGCTTATTTTAATCGTAGCTGTTTTGTGTATGCCCTTTGCTATAAATAAATTTTTAAAAATTCAGAAGCATTTTCATGTATATATTTTGAGAAGGTCATTTTCGAATTGTCCATGCAATTTACTTATCCACTGTAAAAGCCCTTTCCAATTCCATGAATAATTGGGATTTTACTTTACTTTATATAGATGTATGTCAGCATCAAATTTAGATACAAAATGTGTGTAATTTCAGTTGAAATATATTGATTGTCTAATCAAGGAATGAAATTAATATGAACTTTATAAAAACAAAATAGTGTATTCTGCCAATGTATTGGCCAGTGAAAGAAAAAAATACTTTTTTCAGTTTACTTCATTTGATCATAATTTTCATAAAAAAAAAAATTAAAGAAAACGGCTAAAATGTCAAAAGAAATTATTGAAAACAAATAGTTTAGAATAGTACTTATTATCTGGATAACAAGATCAAAAAACCTTATGCAGTTAATGTAAAAAAAAAATAAAAATATCTATGGTTAGATCTCTGGAAAGCATCCATCATCCAAAATTGTTTTAAGAAAGCTTCATTTTCTGAAAAAAAGAAAAAAGAAGAAGCATTGAAAACCATTAATATGAACAATACTAAAATTGTTAAGACAGTCTATCCATAGCTGTTTGTGCTTTCTGAGGCCCATCAAACTATTGTTTTCATTTGAGTCTGAAGATTTTTTTTAAATTTAGACATTCATTCATTTACTAAAAAAAAAAGGATTACAAGTTGGATGGAAAAGCATTCATAATGAAATTTAATAGCATTATTCAACATTTTCTAACTCCATTTGATGTTTATTTATTTCCACAGATTCTTGCATTTACAACTAGCATGTGCACATTAATTGTTTTATGCATACATTTCCCCCTTTTTTATATACTTGCTTTGTTTTGGTTTTTATTATTTGATGTTAGTAGTAGGGTTTTTTTCCCCTCTCCTTTTACTCTGTTTTATTTTCTATATTGTACTTTGTTTTATATTTATTTAGTTGTTTTTTGCTTTTGATTTATATATTTTTTTTCTCTCTCTTTCTTTCCCCTCCATGTGAACTACTAAATATACATATAATTTACTCAGTGAAACTTTTTAATCCTTTGCAATGCACTGCTCTTTAAAGTTAAAAACTTGTACAAAAAAAAAAGTTGTAGGTAGCCTATTTGTGATTAAAGGAGTAGGCAAAAATTTTATGAAGATTGTATGTACCAATTTGAGTGTTCTCTCAGCTGGAACACTGCACCACTACAGCTTAAAAAGTTGAATTAGCAACCATTGTAGTAAAACAGGAAAATGAATAAAATCTCTTGCATATGAATGCATTTTTAATTATGCATATATTATTTAAAATATTTATTTAATTATCTAAAACGAACAAAAGTGATACTCAAAAACAAAAGGGGAGAAAAATCATGCAGTTAAACAAAAATGGCCAAAACTACTGATATATATATATAAAAAAAAAAAAAAAAAAAAAAAAAAAAAAAAAAAAAAACACCTTGGGAACCCAGGGTAAGGGTCAATCATTTGCATGAATTCTAACCCTCCCTCACAGTATTCTTTGGATTGAATTCATTTTCCATGAAAAGAAAGAACAGGAAATGAAGACAGATATTTTCTTACCATCATAGTATGTAACATGATAGAGCGAAATGTTCCTACTAATGGAACACCTAATTTTACTTGAGGATTGTACATATGCTTTCTCTTTAAAAAATATTTTAAGCATAGAATAAATATTTAAGATACAGCCAACAAAATAACATTGGAAAATTTTTTCCAATAATTAGTTTTGTATTAGAAAAACAATTAAGCAAAATTCCTTTTTAAAAAATAAGCTTTTACATAGTGTGTTACAACTGAAAATTAAGAATTTACTTGATTTTAACTATCATCCATTATTTTTTTAAGTGAATCCTAAACCTATTTATTTTTTCCATTTATTACTTTTAACGGTTTAAAAAGCTAGTAAAGTTAGGTATTCCATACAGTAAGTTAAATTATGCAAAAAATAATAATTGACATAAAATAATTTTTCTTTACCACTATTGCTTATATTTGAATTATCACAAGCTATCATTCTAGGATGCAATAATTTTGATTGGCATGAAAATTAATCCTTTATTAAATTTTGAATTATATTATTTATGAATTTTCTCTCTCTCTCTCTCTTCTATTAGAAGGAGAAGTGAAAGTAGACGAATCTCTATTTCAAGAACTGGATGATCTGGAGTTGCAAGAAGATGAGGAAGATCTTTCTTCATAAATAATAAAAAATTTAGACATAAAAAAAAATAGATCAGGTGCCTATATTCTACTTCTATTAAAATGTAATAGACAAAAAAAAAAAAAAAAAAAACCTGTTAGAATTAACTGGTATAAATGAATTGAGTTTTATATTCTTATTTATTAAAAAAAAATGAAAATGTTTTGCAAGACTTTATTAAAAATTGTAAATAACTGAAATATTGTACATAATGCATTTTTAAAAAATAAAAATATCATTGTATTTTCTTTTCCTTTTATTTCTTATGAGATAAAGAACACAGACAAGTATAAACCAAGTTTTAGATCTTTGATTTAGACGGAAATCTTAAATCTGAGACTCAGTTTTACCAAAGTTATATTGGGCATGTGTCCATTCAATCTGCCATTATGTCTGTCATTAGTTCAGCATGGAAGTTTAGAAACTATGATGACATCATAGATATCATTGTTGTTATTATCTAACTCTTATAAATCACTCCACCCCTAATTAATCCTTGTTTAGTATTTAAAAAAGATGCTAATTTAATAAATCAAAGAAGGAATATCTATCGAATAAATCAAATGATATATAAATGTTAGATAAAACACTATTATGTTCATAAAATTCTAAAGCTTTTAAAATATTTTCTAAATATATATAAATTATGCTGTTACCTATGAACAGGCAAAACATACCAAGTGACTGATTAGGCAGAAAGTCAAGTCAATTTCAAGGTTATTGACATTCAGAATTCCCTATCATAGTGAAAAGAAATTGGAAAATTTCAAACTGGTATGTGTGTTGCTTAATTTAATTCCTTATGAATTTTCTAAATTTTAACTCAAATTATTCCATGCTAACTTTATTCTAAAATGTTCTCTTACTTCCTGATTCAATTTCTTTTTTATTTAATTATTTCTAACAAGTGCTTAACAAAATTGTTGACTGCTGTTCCCTCATCAAGAGCGAAGGAATAAAAATCCTGAACAACCACACTTCTTTTTTAAAAAGTACCCAAGATTCCCTTGCCTAAATTAACACGTGGCAAAGAAATCCCTATTAGATTCTCATAAAAGTCAATGAAGGGAAAAATTTCGATCTATTTGCTCTTATATCGTGATGTTTCAGGTGTCATTTTATCATATGTCATCGCTTCTTTCCTGTACAAATTATGACTCTGAGCAAAAAAAAAAAAAAAAAAAAAAAATGATTTCAAAAGCTTTCTTCTTTTTGGCCATGCATCTGCAAAATTGTGTTTACATAATTATATATATATATATATATATATATATATATATATATATATATATATATATATATATATATATATATATATATATATGTGTGTAATGATATTTTAACTCTAATTTCAATTTAATTACTTTTCAAGATTTTATCTTAATTTAGTCCATAGTAACTTCATTCTAAAAATATTCTCTTATTTCGTGATCCAATTCCACTGTCTCTACTTAATTAATTCAAGAGAAGCTTTATTAAATTGCTGAATCAGCTAAAAGTCTAACTTCCCCACTCTGCTTTTGCAACGCGCTGTGGCGGACGCGCAATGTCCGCGTCTTTGCTTGTAAATAATTATGCTTTTCCGATGGATTAAAAAGAATTTTAAAATGTCTCATCTATGTCTTCAAACTACATTCTGCTTCATATAAAATAATGCTTACATATATATATAATATACCAGCTTGAACTAGTTCAATTGTCAAATTTTATGTGATGATAGAATAGGACTTGTGATATTGTGCACTAAAGTAGCAATGAATACCAAAATGGTTAAAATAACTGCATAAATAATTCTAAAGAAAGTTGATAGAATCTGGAGATGATGACCTTCCAGGGAGATCATCTGAATGAAAAATTGCCGTTGTTGATTGATATGTTGAAAAATTGTCAGATATTGCAGAACTTATTTTGTTATATGATCCTGTTAGGTGCAAGTGGCTGCATATTTGGAAGTCCAAACCGTGTCACATTAATATGAATCCTGTTGTCAAATTAACATCATATTCTCATGAAACATCACATCTGGTATTTCTGCAACAAATAAATTGCTTAAATTATGCCTATAATTTTCATTCAGTAAGGATGGTACACTGCAGAAAAAGGCTTTCGATGCATAAAAATTTTATTCCATACTATAACCTTTTATTCTATACATGGTGTATAGACATTTGACAATAGACAATATATTTGGCATATAGACAATAACATTTTGGCATATTATTTTAAAAGATAATTAATATATATATATAACTAATCTACATGCTAAAATTAATTTCCTAACACGGGCTCGAATGTCAGCTTCATTGTAATTTCTGAACTGCTTAAGTTTTGTTTCTTCCCCACAGAATCGAAACTCTGTGTCCCTAAATTCCTTTCAAAAACTGTATAAGCTCAGAATAATTTTTCTTCTTTTTCTTGCTTTCTACCTTCCAAGTTGAATTCCTGCATGCTCTTCTCACGTGTTTAACAAAAAAAATTATTGACAGAAGATGAAAATTAGAATGCTTCTTTGAATTTATGAAGTATAAAAATCGTTATCAACTGCGAAATAGAAACTACAATACAACTCCGGAACCGAAATACCATTTAAAAGACCAGATATTATTAAATACATAGCAATGCAGGGGATTAAAGGGGAAGAACACTTTACCAATCAAGCAACTAAAGACATCTTTTGGCTAAATCATTTGGTATCTGTAAAAGAAGACCAAAATTTAAAGGGATTGACTGACTTGAAAGCGATATAAAGACTATTAAGATGACAAATGGGAAAAACTTAACTAGGAACAGAACGGTATAAAATGTAATCCTGTAAAAGGCCATTTGTTCACACCAGTGGAAAAGTATATTATATTATATGTTACTTTACATATAAGTAATAGAGTTTCTATATAAAGTACATTTATATGCTTTACATTTCTAGTCGATAATTAAAAAAATGGAGTAAGGAAACGAACTCTTGATTTGTATATACGAATGTTTTATCTTTCCCTGCTACCCAGTTTGAAAAAAATAAGGTGAAAATCTTTTTTTTTTTTTTTTTTCTTACTATTATTTAGCCTCCTTTAGGGACCAGCTTCTGGAAATATTGCATTTGAGTGTATGTGCGTAACTTGATGTTTACCTCTGCTAAATATTGGTAAGTCTCTTGAGGTAATGTAATTTATTTTCTTAGTCATTTTGTAAATTATTGAGACAGTAAACTTAACCTTCCTTCTTTAGCATTCAATTATGGAAGAAAAAAAGCATGCAAATTTGAGAAAACATTGAAAATGGGTTCGATTTCAATTTAAAAGTGAAAAGTGCTTTTAAAATTTATACAAAAAAAAATATTTCGAAAAAACTGCACATCATTTAAATTGTGTTATTAAAAGGATAATTTTATTTTAAGTTCATAATGGTGAAAAAAAAAAATTTTTTTAAGTTACTGCTAAAAAATACTAAAATTAACTTAAGTTTTATTTAATTGAAATTTTTTTTTAAAAAAAAATCTCCAAATAGCGGTTTTCCATCCTGTTCAATATATATATGTCAAATTTAAAAGCCCTTGATCAGATGGCTGGCCTGCTGAGCACAAATAGTCACGCATTTTCTTTATTATCAAATGAGACTAGCTGTTTTTGGCGATCATTTGATTCGCCGAGATGAATGTTCGAAATTTCAATTAAATATTCTGTGTAACTATATTTTAATGATTTTTCCCAGCAAAATTTTTTAAATTTTCGAATTTCGATGGATATATAGCTCATACTATTTTAGAAATCTTCAACTGTCCTGTTCACTGTGCTATATATTTCCCTGATTTTCTGTCTGTATCTTTATACATTCAATTATATCACTGAAAAAAAGGAGAATATAAAAAGGGACGAACTTTTAAAAAAATTCCTCATTACTTGATTCTGAAAATAAACAAAAAATTTTATTAAAAGCGTGCCTTATACTAAAATCTGCACAACATGGAAAAATAAGCCAAATCATATTTTGATCATCAACGATGGGAGGAGGGGGGGGGGGAAGCAGAATGAAAGCAACAACCATAAAAATGATTTGATTTCAACAATGAATTGTATGGTAAAATGTACTAAAAATATTTTTTTTAAACTAATTATAGATGCGTATATGTGCGTGACAAAAACTTGATCACAGACGCATTTTCCAACTGTCATTAAAAAATGAAAACAGTCATTTTTTAACTATAAGCTTATGATAAAACCATATTTGTGCTGTAATGTTTTCGGAAGCTGTCGAGGAAAAATGCAAACATTTTCTTTATAAATAAAGTTTCAAAAAAAAAAATCTTTTCGATATGCACATTCTTATCCGCCAAAATATATATGTGCTAAATTTGGTACTCTAGATCAAATCATCTGGCTTGCAGAGCGACAACTCACACACATTCATCTTTATTATTTGCAGGAACTGAGACGAGCATAAAATAAATTATAATTTCATAATACTTACTTTTGAGTTTCACATTTACTGTAATAAGATACCATCCAAATTTCTACAAACATTCTTTCAAAAATGTATTTATATTACATAAGTAGTTAATCTATTCATGTATATTGCGCGTTTCCAGATAAGAGGGAGGGGGGGATTTTGTTAGTCATAAATTGCTTATCTTACGCCTTATCTTGAAATCCGAAAAACTACAGGCAGGAATGCACTCCGACCTGTTCGCTCCCTCAAACCTGTTGCGCTCATCCTGGTTGTTTTTGTACCTGAATACGTGCTTGCACAAGGTGAAATTGCCAATATTGCAAGTTATAAAGAAATAATAATGAATGAATAAATGTACTTCCTTATTTGCGCAAGCGGTTGTATTTATTCTTTTTTACATTTTTGAATTTTTATTTCGTTATTGACTATATTATTTTATTTCTGTGACACCTTGATTTTGAAAATTTGATGAAGAACTGCAATTTTTAGTCACAAAGTGATACACCAAATTTCATTTATCTAACGTGCTGCGTCTTTGAGTTCTCGCGTTTGCATGCATACAAAAGAAGAAATTTATAGAAGATTGACCTATTGACAGATTTGTTTCAACATTTGATAGAATTCCGATTTAAAGTTCATAAAAATTTCATTTATTTAAATCGCTATGGTTTTGAATTACTGCATTTACTTACATGAGAAAGCATGAACCAATAGATGGTCAACTCCTTAATGGGTTTAGTTCAAAATTTGTACGAATCTGCATTTTAGATGTTAATTTCATCTTTCTGACTTTTTACCTTTTGTATTTATCATGTTATCGGGCACACGTCCTTTGATCAGATTTCGTTCAAAATTTGATTGAAATATGCAAATCTTTGGGGGATAAAAACTATGTACTAACTTTCACCCATCTAACTCAAAATTTTTAGAAATTATTGTTACAGACATATAAAATTCAAAAGGTGTGTGGTGCCAGTTCAGGTTCGTCCTCGTTATCTGATAGCGGTTCAAAATTACGAGGTCCGTCCCAAAATAGCCCTAGTGTTGCTTTACAACGGGACGTTAATATAAATAAACTAAACTAAACTTATTTAGATTTGTTACATGGTAATGCTCGATCCCGTTTAGCCAATAAAACTACTGCAGGAATTAAAGAAAGAGAATATTAAAAGCAAAATAAGATATTTAAGTTAAATATCGTAATTTGTTTTTAGTGTTCTAGCTTCGATTTCTGGTTATGGAGTGGGGGAGGTACAACGAGTTCATGGATATGAAGTAGTCGAATAAATTGCCTTCTGACCTTCTTGGAATGTACAGATATGCTGGTGTAATCATCGCTGATGAGGGTACGAGAGATATTGCTGACGAGAGAGATTAGAACAAGAGCCAATGAAGGTTATTTCGTAACCGACCTTAGTACTTGAGTTACTAATCGAGATAGTCAATTATTCAGATACATAGGACAGTCTAATGCCAGAACATGGTGAAGATTTCACAAGATTTGTTTCAATAGTATGACATGTTTTGGAATTAGCTTCGTTCTGTAGTTCGAAGAGCTGTATTTTAAAGCATTACATCATCCCATAGACTGATTTAGATCAAAACAGTCTGGTCGCCTGAACGCCAGCGCCAAAGACATACAATCTCTTTTATTGTTAGCAAAGATTAGCAGAAAAGATTTGGTAAATCAGATTCAGATCTCTTCAATATCAGTACTCAATAAGTATCAGATTAAGACACCAGCACGTTAAATTCCATGTTTGACCTTGTGATCTCTCATATATAAAGTATTGAAAAAGTACTGCTCTGTTGCAATATTTTTATGCTTAGTATATTCGGATTCGAAGTTTTGACGAATCTCGACGCTGCTTGAGTCCAAAAAACGAATTTTTAGAATTGTGTCTAATCCAAAAACGCGTTGAGCAATGTGGATGAAAATTGATATTTAGTCTTAACACCAAATTCATATCGAATCTTGAACATTGGCAGGAAATTTGGCTCTCTGATTGTCCAAGTACACGGAATACGACAATTTCAAAATGTAAAGATCTAGATAATTGAAAATCGGTACACAAATTTAATGCCTAAAGTGTAGATATTTATAAAATTTTTAACCATATCTATGCAAGACTTGAGCATCTGTATATCTTGTTGATGAACGTTTGCTACTTTCCCATCAACTACATATGGGGAGATGATTACTTAATGCCCAAAACGTATAAATATGTAAGCTTTAACGGAATATGCGATTTCATAGCTAATTTTTTTAGTTATATAAAAATAATATTAAGAAGAAATACACACAAAAAGTATTTTTTTAATAAATTGTAATTTTTATATTTCCTGAATTTAAGTGTCAGGATTTGATCTTTTCCGCTGTATATGTGTTCCAGATTAATATTACATGTGAACCGTAAAAAATAGGGAGGGGGATAAATTCACAAATTTTATTTATTTTTATAAAAATATATTTCGGTATGGCATCTTTTTGGCAAAACATTGCCAAAAAGATGCCAAGACTTAAACCAATCAGAGCACGTCGGTATCCTTTGCCATAGACTTAGTCTGTACAATTTGCGAACTCGCAGTATTATTGCCGCAACTTAATATTTTAATTTTTAAAAATATACAAAAGTCACTGTAAAATAAAAATGAAATCAATTCACGTTTACACACATACCGATTGCACAATGATATTTTTGTTTTGTCAAATTTATTAAATAGCTCTATTAGTAATTACATTTTTTAAAGCAGTAATAATAATTGCAGGTTATGAATCGCTGCTCGTGCATCACATCTGTATTTTGTTAAATTACCAGAGGGAATAATCTTTTCAAAACTTTCTTACAGATTACCTAACAGTTATACTTTCCTTTTATATTTTCATTTTATTTTTTACTTTATTCTTATTTTTTCTCTCTATTTTCATTTATTATTTTTTTTAAGTTTTGTCAAAATTTTTCTTATTTTAAATGTTTTCTAATATTTATAATTTTGTATATTTTTATATAATATTTATTGTATATTGTTTATATAAAAACTATTGATTGTATGAGCTTGCTGGTACTCTTAAGAGTATTTCATTGTTACCTTGATTGGTTAGAATAAACATTTTATGGATATTCTACAGAATATCCATAAAAATATCTGATTGCAATCAGAGGCTATTTCCTTATTTCCTTCCACCCCGCATAAAATTGTGAATCTTGGACAGAACAGTAACTGACAAAAGTGCTCAGAGTTTCATTTTTAGAATCCATACATGAGAATGTATGCTTTAAAAAAATAATTCTTGCTTATTAATTGCATTGATGAGCCGAATTACGAAATATCAATCATTGGCTTTAGTTTAGTTTAATATAAGTTAATATACGTCCTGTTTGAAAGCAACTTGATAATTACTTTGAGATCTGATCGGGATTTCGTTATTTTGAATCTCAATCAGATGACGAAGACGGAACCTGAGCTGGCACTCCCCACTCCAAACTTCCTCGCCACACCAACGACAGAATGTTTCGCCCATGACATCAGATTTTAACATGCTACAGGTACGCATATATGGCTGATCTTTAGTGCAATATCAGGTCTCGAACCTGCAAGTCACGATCTCACTCAAATGCTTGAGAAAGTACAGACCGACGATGGTCAATCCGTTTAGGGATTTGGTTGCAATTTGATATGTATTCAATATTTTAGATACTTAAACTGTGAATCAGATTTTTTTTTTATATATATAGCTCTTTATGTATTGTAGTTGTCGCGTTCAATTGTACTCGGAAAGCTGGACGGACAGACTTTCACTGAGCGGATTTCGTTCAAAATTTGATAGAAATTTACAAATTTGCTGTGAAGCCCATACATTAAATTTCGTCCATCAAGCTCAAAGCGCTTTTCTGGTATCGTGTTCATACGGATAAACATAATTCAAAAAATATATTTTTCGCGCTCAGGGTACTTTGAAATCTGGAGATACTTCAAAATCTTTGATGTATCTCCCTCCAATCTTTGAGTTATAATCTTTTTTGGCGATTATAGTACTTTTTCTATACCTCCTGTACAAGACTCCCGGGGAGGGCACCTCGAAATGAGGATGAGATGCTTCCGGCATGGTGGTTGGATCTCGTCACCTGGAGGGTACACAAATAGGTGGGAGATCTGACTCCTCCCATCGATGACGGGACGTACTTCCTTCGGGAAGGGTTGTACCGTGGCCGTTGATGGCCCTTAGGACTCAACCACAGCTCCCGCCAGTGTTGCTGTTGCGGCGGTCCGGTCATTCAGTCTTATGGTTTAAGTCCGTGTGCCTTCGTGGCGGGTTGGAGAGTCAGTTGGTTGACTTGATACCTCCTGTACAAAAAAATAAAAATGGAAACTTTGAGTTTAGTTTGTGCATATCCTGAAGAAAATTAAATGTTTATTTTGATAATTATGTCATCAAGCTGCCGAATCGAAAATTTAAGGTGCATATACAATTAAGGTACATATGCAATTCTTTCGTCCCCAAAATGTGGAAATTTTTCTGTAGCTCATCATATACGAGAAAGTAAAAATCGTTAATATGTCACAGAGCCGCGTAAAACAACGTGCAATTAGTTAGAATTCACCTCATGATATAACTTCTCTGTATCGAAAACGAATCGTGTAGGAATTAAAAACACTTATTAATTCGGTTTATTTAAAAATTAAATTAAATTTTATTTTTATTGTACTTTTGGAATTTTGATATGCCATGAAGTGTGATGGAAGCATTGTTTAAAACCAGGTTTCCATGAAAAAAAATTGAGCTGAAAAAAATTTTGAAAACCACTCTACAATATTTTTTTCCTTCTAGGAATCTCAAATTATAAAAGATAATCTCTTCTATTTCTTCGAATACATTTCGAAAAAGGATATGAAATAGGTTCAATTTTCAATCAAATTCTTCGAAATACAGCTATTAAAAATAAAATATATATATATTCATTCATATGGATAGAAGTTTATTGTAGTTCATTGACCCCCGGTTGGGGTTTTATAGCTACATCTCAAAGAAAAAATTAGGCTTATGATTATTATGAATTCCATGGAGTAAGAGAAAACAGAATACTAAACAAAATTTTCATTGTTTGAGAAAACACGTAATGAATTTTTAGAATGGTAAATAAAGGGTTTTTTCATAGAATATCTATTACTGAATGTTCTGTTTCGCTCAAAAACCAGAATTAAATATCATTTGCTTATAAATGAAGCACAAAATTGATTGATAATCTATTCAATTACTTGCTTAAAAATAATACAAAACATTAATACGGGATTAAAATTTTGTGAAATTAGTAGCTAAAGTAATATTTTTATGCATGTTTAAAGTTTTTTAAGGCAGTAATTGACGAAGGTGGCCGGCGAAGAGGCGAAAAATTAAATATGATGCGCCAAGATCTGTTTAATGTCGCCAAACTTAAGATCTGATCAATTTTTTGGCTTAATCGCATTTTTTCCCTTGCTTTCTAAGGATTCAAAGAGAATGTATTGTTATCGCCAAAAAATTTAATCTCGAGGTTTTCGACGAATCTCCACGTTTCAGACCTCCTTGGATCCGAAAAACACACTTTTGCCATTATATCTATCTATGAACTTGATAACATGAAAATGCTTTGAGTTAGACCGTTGATCTTTGGAATGCGGAATTTGTAAGATTCTAACAAATTTTCGAAAGAACTCCATCTGCAGGAAATTTGTCTGTCTGTCTGAATGCAAGTGAGCACGATAAGTTGCAAAACATAAAGAGCTATCTGAATAAAATTTGGTACATAATTTTCGTATCTAAAGTGTGAATCTGTATCAGATTTTGAACCAAATCTGTCGAAGTTGACCATCTCTAGGCCTATACGTTCGCACACTTGTAAAGTCCCATTCTGATGGCCCGTTGCCTTTTCGGATATGGTCGTAAATCTGTCATCTGACCCATTGTATGACCACTCTTGCCTGTGGACGTCGATCGGGAGCTTTCCGCAAACTGTCGGTAGAATGAAAAGACATCAAAGAAACCCAGAAAACCACAAAATGAGAGGGAAGAGGGCAAAATGCGCTGGACTCAAGGCGCGCACGGGCCGTCAGAACGGTGCTTAAACGCGGTAACTCAAAGGTTTAAATGAATGAAATTTGGTGCCTCATCTTGTTACAAATTTGTAGCTCTGTTTTAAATTTTGGTATTGTGAGGGAAAACATAAGGCATCCAATATGACTAATCAGTTTTCTTTCTTATGCTGCGGAGTATAAAGCGCTCATATGATGGACTCTGAAAATCAGAATCTGAACACTCGTGATATTCGTGATTTTGTTCAAATTCTACAATTGTCATTCAGACAGCAAGGGAAGGGGGACTTTGTTAGAATATATGGGAGAAAAATTTGGAGAGACAACAACCTCAGAATCGATCATGAATATATAGACAGATGTTTTTAATATTTTCATTTGTTAATACGAATAAAAACGCAATATCAAAGCATAAATTTAAATTTTTAATTCAACCTCAATGATAAAATTCATAATATGTTAATATGGTTAATTTTGCTTCTGGTTTATTAAACCAGCTATAATAGACTCCTCGAAATTTTCTGGCATTTGCCCTAGTAAAGATTTTGCCCGCCTCCATTAAGAAATTGAGAGCCTTGAATAATGAGTGCTCGTATTTTTTTATTTTCCGTCTCACACATGAGCATTTTATGCTTCTTAGTATAGATAAGAAAAAGCAAGTATTCATTCCGAACGCTTTTCTGTCGACCTATTGAACCCATGATTTGACATAGAACGAAAATATCAGTAGCAAGATCCAGCACCAAATTTCTTTTGTCAAAGTCATCGCGTGTCAGAGTTACTATATTTGCAAATGAGCGATGTGCAAATTAAAAGATGGACAATCTTTTTATGATATTCATCCAACACTTGATATGGATTTGCACTTTAGAAGCTGAAATTATGAATCCGATTTTGACACAGACTGATAAACTGCCTTTAAATGAGTTTCGTTCAAATTTATATATATAAAGAACACAAAGAACAAATATATATAAAGAACATACAATATACAAAGAAAGAATATACAAATATAAAGAATATACAAGATAAAGAATAGAATATAAAGAATATACAAGAATATACAAAGAACACAATATATATAAAGAACACAAATATATATATAAAGAACACAAATTCCATATGTCTACATCAAAGCGTCTAGGAGATCTGCGTGTGTAGATTCATCAAAATCTAGAACTTGAATTTTTTTGAGATTACAATAAAGGGATACTAAAACTATTCTAAAGATTACAATATTACGTAAAAGAATGAGCTAATAAATATATTCTAAAGACATAAAAAAATTAAAAATCTACTAAAAAATCTGATTGGAATCATTGGGGAAAATATTACTGCTGCCCCCTCCCCTATTTTATTTGAAAATAAACTTTTACTCCAGAGTCACTCCCCCCCCCCTTTTTTTAACACCATATAGAATCTCCCAAAATGATCGCTGGAAAACATCAAAACAGCGAAATCAAAAAAAGAAAAAAAAGGTGACAAATGATTTGTGGAAAAGATAACTTTGGATAATTCTAGTATATATATATATATATATATATATATATATATATATATATATATATTATTATTATTATTATTATTATTATTATTATTATTATTATTATGAATTCTACATAAAAACGAGGGTTGACTGCGTACCAAACAATCAAAATTAGTTTGATCTTTGTATAGAAATGGATTTGAAAATATGAGACGAGATATAAGAGACAAGATTCATATTTTGCGAGAAAAAAAAAAGCCACTCTTATTCAAATATGCAAAAATAGAAAAATGTCATAATCGAACACTTGATTTTTTTCCCTCGTGATACCAGACTGAAAGATCGATATAGTGAGATAAAAAAATATTTTCAGCTGCTTATTTACTGAAAGAGCAGTTAGATTGTTTAAACCCCGTTTTCATTAAAGATAAACTGTAGATTAAAATGTTTTTGGCATTTCGAGTTGACCCCGTTTATTATCATTGCTTGCTGAACCTGGAAATGCTTTGCTGTTTCTAGATTTCATTATGTTTATAAATTAAATGAGCATAATTGAAACTATGATATCAGTTATTTTATTGCGAATATTAGTTATCTGTATATGCATCATTATTTTTATTTTCTCGTATACATAGTATAGAGAAAGTATAGTAAACGTCAAAAAATTTGAACTCGAGATTTTGGCGAACCTCCACTTTTTAGAACACACTGAGTACGAAACCCATTTTTGGAAAATGTCCGTCTGCCTGTCTGTGACAAAGATAACTCAAAAACGCTTTGATCTAGACGAATGAAATTTGGCCTTAACACCAAACTGCAGATTTCTATCAAATTGTGGGCAAAATAAGCTCAAAAAAAGTCTGCCTGTCCGGCTGTTCGAATATAATTTAACACGATAGTTGCAAAACGAGGTGAGCTAGTTAGATAAAATTCTATACACAGAATTAACATCCAGAGCCTGACTAAGGCAGGAGCATATGGGGCAATTGCCCCGGGGCCCTCACATCTGAGGGTACCCCACCACCGCCACAAATCGAATAGAAAGTATATTTTACATTCCCTTCTTCAATGAACTTCTTTTAAATAAAATAACAGTACAGTGTAAAATCCGTCAATTTTATGTTAGCTTCTTCATTAATCAATAAAATGGGCAGAACGATATTTCGTCTGACCATTGGAAGGGGGGGGGGGTTACTTTATAGCTATTTTAGATACTACTCAATTTTTTTGTTATATATCTATAATAAGGTGAAAAATACTTCTATAAAGTTCGATTCTTCATTACTGAAATAGTAAAGCAGAGGGGCCCCCAAAGAAGTTTTTGTCCCGGACCACAATTAGGCTAAGTCGGGCCCAGTTAACATCTATAGTCTAGACGCCTAGTCATAAGTCATATCACTGATTCTCCGACCCGCCCGACGGCAAGCGGATAAAGAAAACTGAATGACCAGACAGCCGCAACAGCAACACTGGCAGGGAACTGTGGTTGAGTCCTAAGAGCCATCACCGGCCACGGTACAACCCTTATCGAAGGAAGTACGTCCCTCCATCGATGGGAGGAGCTAGATCCTCCACCTTTTTTTTGTGTACCCACCAGGGTGGCGAGATCAAACCACCATACCGGAAGCCTCTCATCCTCTTTACGAGGAGTCCCCCCAGGGGTTAGTCTAGACGCCTATCAAATTTTGAACCAAATCCAACAAGGGATTGACTGTCTGTTGATTTGTACTTTTAGAAATATGTAAACGCGATTAGCCAAAGACACGATGAGTTAAATATATCAAATTTGGCATGTGATTTTGTGACTACAATGTAGTTCTGTGCAAAATTTTTGTTTCAGTCGTTTGGGAAAAACTCGTCTAAAAGAGAAATTTTATTTTCGGATACTATTAACCGCATGCCAGGGATTAATCGCCAAATAACTCGCTAAAGTTGACACGATAGATTCAGCAAAAATACACGGCATAGGTTAATACATCGTAACTATTGTACGCCAATGTTATGCAGGCCTTCTCTGGAATAACGCCTTTATATAGAGTGTATGCGAGAAAGTTTTGGCCGGACCACTTCAGTTGGTTGGGATTTGGATTTCAAAAATTGTAATTGCTGTTGCGTTCAGTTTTAAGCAGTAGCGTATTTAGTTATTTTGAGGGCCTAAATAGCACATAAGGCCCCTCTTTTAATAGAATAGTGAATTCAGTTTCACATTGCAGAACAATTTTAACATCATTCTCATTTATTTTGAGCACATTTTTTTATTGTATTGAATTTTCAAATATGTATTTGCTTTCATTTATCTATTATGATTCTATACTTTCCTTTATTCTTTTATGAACACATAGTTATTGGAGCAAAATTTCAGTTTTAGAAATAACTAATAATGAGTGAAACATATTAAAAATATATAGGAACCTGATCAACTGTTAATGTTATATTCTGCCAACCGAAGAATTTGCATTTTTAAAAAAAACTTACTTATTTCGCAAACAAGATAATCCCCTTTTCAGTTTAGTTGCCTATCTGACTAGTTAGACATCCGCCTCTGACTTTAATTCATTGTATTTCTCTTGAATATATAATGTTTTTGGTGGTTCCATTTAGCATATGTACACACAAATCCCTTGGTCTTTTCTAAACGGAAACGTGCAGCTCTTATTTGCCCATGAGAAAAACATTGATTCTCCAAATTCAATCCATATATGTGTAATGATTGACTTTATGATTAACTCCCCTTGATAATGCAGGAAAAAAAAATATTGCAGCTAAAATTAAATATTACGAAACTTGCAAGAAATTAAAAAAAAATTAACATTACGGAACTTCATAAAATTTAACCTTTACTTTATAAAAAATAGAATGAAAAATCAGTCGAGTTTACAGAAAATATTTCTAATCGAGTGAACTTCAATGTGAACAGTACGTTTAAATATTAGCACTGTTATAGGAGTAATAGATTTTTCAGTCTATAGGGAGCACACATACGAACTCTCCTTTTTACTTTCTCGTATACGTAGTATAGAGAAAGTATAGTATTCGTGAAAAAAATCTGAACTCAAGATTTTGACGAATCTCCACATTTTAGATCACACTGAGTTCAAAAACGCATTTTTTGGAAAATGTCCTTCTGTTAGTTTGCGACAAAGGTTACTCAAAAAGGCTTAGAACTAGATTGTTGAAATTTGGTACATGGTCTTTATTCCAAATTTGCAGATTTCTATCAAATTTTGAGTAAAACCTGTTCTGAGGAAGTCTGTCTGACTGGCTGTTCGAATTTCAGTTAACATGATAATTACAAAACGAACAGAGCTAAAGGTATAAAATTGAGTACACAGATTTAACATCTATAGTGTAAGTCATATCACAGACTCTCCGACCCGAAGGCACACGGATAATAAATACTGAATGACCGGACCGCCGCAACAGCAACACTGGTGGGTACAAAATAAGACCACATTAATAAAAAAAATTTCCCATAAATTTTCACGAAGTTACACTTTTTATATTTTTATGGAACCCTTCCAGATAAATTCGGGTAATTAGAAAATTTTTCTTCATCCTACAATATCATTCGGGAAAAACCTCATAAATGTATCTTTAAAACCAAATAAATTACGATACATGAAAAAAAATATAACTTATGTAATTTTTCGCATTACTTAAAACTCTATTTCTTCGTTGAAAATGAGAGCATTATAAAAATTGATGCTGGAAATTTTTAGATAAAAAAATCCTATAGCGTGGGTCACAAAAAAATCCCAAATACTCTTAAATAAAGCTTTAATTGACAGAAATAAACAGTGGTCCGCTTATACGAGCATCGGGACGCATGCGGTAATCAATTTCATTTTAATCATCTCATTATCCAATAAA
Organism: Argiope bruennichi; assembly: GCF_947563725.1. Taxonomy (NCBI): domain Eukaryota; kingdom Metazoa; phylum Arthropoda; class Arachnida; order Araneae; family Araneidae; genus Argiope; species Argiope bruennichi. The sequence continues at coordinate 48,418,507 of NC_079157.1, forward strand.
CAAATGAGTGTGAAATTTCAGGCAAATTCGGATATCGCCGTCCAAATTCGTTAGAAGTTTCTGCATTATTTTTATTGCGCAAAGGATTAATCATTGCTTATTCAAAAAAACTCGTCATTTTTGAAAAATAATATAATACACAACTAATTTTGCTGTGTCCTTAATTACACAATATGAAACTAAATGTTGTTGAATAATTTCCAATCTTTATTTTGATTTGTACGTTTGTTGAGATGAACTGAAAAGAAATAATTCCGAGAATAAATAAGTAAATTTAAAAAGAAATCGTCTGCATTTCACTATGCAATTAAAAAAAACTGTTTTAACATAAATATTTGAAACTGCTAAATTACTGTTAAATGAAAGAAAATAATTCGTCTGCTAGTCAATTTGTTATAATACCAATTTGAAAATACGGTATTCTAACAAATTGAGATTTGACAATAATTACTTGCATGTATTTATTTTGCATTTTAATTTTTACAAATAAAAATGACAGTCTAAATATTTAAAAAAAAATCTTATGACGTTGATACGAATCTGCCTAAACAAACAAAAAGGGTTTTAATGTAATATTATCATATATTTTTTATAATATACCCCAAATTTTATTTCCTATGCAGCCTGTTCAATTTTCAATTAAGTCACTCAATTTTAAAAATAAGAGTATCCGGTTTTTTTATAATGATGTTGTTACATAAAAAATTAAAATTTTCTAACTGACTAAATCAGTCTAGTGGAGTCGCATAGAAATATAAAAAGTGTAACTTTTGGGAAATGAACGGATTTTTTTATTATTATTATGGTCTTATTTCGTACCTTATTTTGAACTACTTTGCAATTTACATTTCCCACTTATTTCTAATAGGTAAACAATTTAACCGTGTTTCAATCATTTAGGGATACACTGCATATATGTTGCACCTTTTTTTTTTTTTTTTTTTTTTAATTTGTAGCATCTAGAATCAGGCATTGTTCCTCTATTAACCATCATATTATCAGAACTCCAAATTCAAGCACTGGATTGTAAATATTTGATAAAATATTAAATATGATTTGAATATCATGACTTTTAAAGTAGTATCGATAAAAATGTAGATTGCAAAATCTGCATGAAACCAAAAATATTTCCACTATAAATAAATAAATAAAAACAATGAAACTATTTGCAAAAAATGTAGTTATTTTCATACACATTGGCTTTCCGTTACGCACAAATTGATTTTGTTCCATAAAAAGTATTTACTGGAACATATCTTAATTAATTATTATTAGCCTCTAGTGCAACTTAGAAACTCCTTATTTTCCTAATTTTAATTATTTTAACTTCTTGTACGTGTATTATTACATCGGGTATTAAATCAAAGAAGTAATGAGTATTTAAGGCGAAAAACACTTTTAAATTTTCTTTTCTTAAAATTGTTATTCCCTCAAGTTAAAATTGTCAGCATCAACTTAGACACTCCCTGATTTTCCCATTTTAAATATATTCATTTTTTTCAGTGTGTGTGTGCATATTATCACATCTTTTTTAATTGAGAAATTTTTTTAAAGTAAAATAGAAAATAAGACAAAGCAAGGAAAAAACATTATACTACTACTACTAACACAATACTACTGTTTCAGTAAAAAAAATCAAATTTCTCTTAATTTTTTTTTTTTTTGTTGAAATTATCAGATGAATATGATCTAATTTCTTACCTAAATTAAGTGTCCGTCACACACAGGGACATGTAAATATATAATAGTCTGGAATTTTCTTCTGGTAATTTCAGTTTTTTATTGGTTGAATATTTGATCCGCTTTCGAACAAATTTGAATCTGCTTCTTAACAATTGCTTAGATAATCTACAATTTTCGGAATCAAAACATGTTTTTGTTTACAATCAATAAATGATTTGCACAAACGCGAAAGGCAGAACTGAATGCTGGGTAGAAAAAAAAAGAATAAAATAAAATAGCCGAAATTCCAAACTGGGTGAACTTAAGTGGCCTCTTTGTTTAGAAGAAATAGCCTATGAAAAAAAAAAAGAAAAAAGAAAGAAAGAAAGAATCGTTCTTTTCTGCGTTCACAGTTTTCGACCAGTAGAAGCTCGAATGTAATGTGAGTTCTATCTATTGCCTAATCAGTAGAGCAGGTGCTACGAATGAAGGGGCATCTGGCTCTGAAATAGGATTGATATATCGTCAGAAAAATAAAATTAATAAAAATAAAGGGGGTTTTTTTTATAAACACCTTTACCAAAGCATTAAAAAGTAGAAATTTTTTTTATCAAAAATATAATGATCACAGGAGAAATCGTAAAAGCGCTGATATAACTGCAATCGCAATCCAATCTGGATTTTCAAATTAAATTTTTTTTTATCTTAACGGCATTTATATTAAAAAAAATTACATTTACATTATGTGGTTTTAATTACCATATTAATGCAAATTAAAACAATAATTTAAATAATTTAAGAAACAATGCTAATCAAAGATGACCATGGAAAATTAAAACATTCTACATCAGTCAATGATAATGATTAATACTGCATTTGCCTGAGTGCACGTTATCGATTTTATAATACTTCTTATATACCATATTAACCATCTATGGTGACCAGTTAACCCATTGAGATTAACTGTTATTAAAATTTTCAATTAATTGTCTTGCTTGGCTATGTCTTAACGGCTTTCTCGACAAAATATTTTTTAAATTGCAAATGTTCAAAGTCAAATAACTTATGCTATTTTAGAAATATCACACTGCTCTTTTCATAGTGCTGTGAAATTCATCAATTTTCTGTTGATTTTAGATTTATCGAAAAAAAAATATTTTTCAATAGCAATTTTTGAAAAATATCAATTGATCGGCATCATGGCCAATAATCATAGTTCACGATGAATAGCGATACAGTAAATCAATTTTCAAAATGAATAAATGTTTTCAGTTTCGTTATGGCTTTTTGTTAGTTTTTACTTTTATAGCTCTTCATTGCTTTTCACCTTTGTACATATTTTTTGTTAACATATAATATTGACATATTTTAATATATAAAAATACTAGCTTTAACTTATTGATAGTAACGTAAACAATTTAAATTTAACGTAATAATTTTTAAAAAAATTGCTTTCTATTTCCTAAATTGAAAGATGCAGCAACAGATTTATATTTAAATATAATAAAATAATTATGTATCTTTTATTTTTTTTTTCGGATATATTTACAATTCAAATAAATTTTTTATACTTTATTCATTTTATGCCTCTGAAATATCTTTCAAAAATAAAATGGTAAAGTTGTTTTGTAATAACTTTTATTACTTTTTTTAATTACGTTTAAAAATTGTACACTTAATTGATCATCAAATGTATCTGTTCGGCAACAAATGCTAAACATTTTTTAATTTTAAATACATTTTATGACATTAATTAAGATATTACGATCCAATTAAGATATTAAGTAAAATATTAATTATTATTGTCAAATTATTATTATTAAATTTGAAATTCAGAGCAGATGTGTTGAACGAAGAATTCGAACGTTGCCATCACTTTTTCCAGACATTTTCTTTGTTCAATTCTTTCTATAGTAGTTTTTGTATGTCAAAATTTCGTAATGAATTTTAAAAATGTATTTACGGATATATATGGTACAACATAAAACTAAATTTGTTAAAAAATTCTATTTAAACGGAAGTAATTTTTAAAAAATTTTTTTATTGTAATGTATTTTATAACTTCGAAAAGTCTTAATTTATTATAAAAATCGTTTTAACAATTTTACTGTCAAATTTGGCATTTTTTTTTATTTTTGTGTTGTACTGAGAGGCATGGATGTTGTTACCCAATATATAAATATTTTTATTAAATAACCTTCAAATTAAAATACGATTTCCTTTAGTAAAGAATACAAATGTTATATGCTACTGTAGGATAATACATTTGTGCAAGTTGAGGTTCGAACTCGCAACGTTAGGGTTCATAGCCGAGTAACAAAGCCACTAGACAAAAGTGTACACTCTCCTCCGGAAGTTGTTATCTGGCTTATAATGTTACCACCACACATTATTAACAACTAAATATAGCCGAGATCTGAAGAATGGTTGTTCCACGAAAGAACCGTTTTGCTCAAAATTAATATTACTGATAACTTTCAAGGTCTGTGCTCAAGATAAAAACAACAGTATCAAGGGGTTTTTTTTAACTCAAGACAGAATTACAACGCGAAAGCTTAATCGTCAGTCATAAAATCATTTCTACACATATAACATACGTTATGCAGTTGTTCTAACGAGCGGTTTTTGAATAAATGGTAACAACACCCATGAACTGAAACTTTATGTAAACGACGTTTTTGTGAATATAAAACCCTTCCCGACAGCCAATGGACAAGGGGCACAAGAAAAGACAATGGGAAAGAAATCAGCCCCTCCTAAACAGCTGGCCAATAGTGACTCAGGAATTCCAACTCCTTCAAAACTAGTTCGAGCACTCGATCGGTCTTGATCGAACTTCCGATACTTATCGAACTTTTTGTTATTTCGAGTTTTTGATAATAAGAGAATTTTCATGGCTATTGAGAATCAGTTCGGACAATATTTTACGATTGGATTTCAAGACATTGTTTTGTATATCAGTGGAAAATATGTGTTAGCTTTTTCTTTTCCTTCCTTTATTTTTAATATGCAGAATGCGCTTTTATATATCCAAAAATGCATAATTTTTCTAGTTTCATATCTTTAATAATGCTCTTTCCCTGTTTTATTATTTATTAAATTGTTTTATTTTATTTTTAAGATAATTTGAAATGGATAAATGATTATTACTCAAATTTATTTCAGTTTATATGATTTAAATATACAGTGTCTCACAAAAGTGATGGGGCACTTGTGAATTACAAAAGGAAACTGTAATAAAATAAATTAAAAAAAACATGTACCATTTTTTTTTGTGGGTGTGTTTCATACTTAAATTTAGTAACAATTATTACATAACATACATTTTGTCAAAATATTAAAATATTAATTTAATAAAAATACAATTGTTTAGAACGGCGCAAAAAATAGCTCACATAAGTGATGGGACACCATTAGATACGCAACAAAAATCGTCTGAAATAAGCAATAAAAATATTTTTGGTGGTTTTATTTTTACTCAAAAGCAATTGGAAATAATTTATAAAATCGTCTGCAGTATTTCGCTCCAGTTTGTTTTGGAATTTTTGTGTTTTTTACCTCTGTGCAGCCATGAATGCTAAACGAAAAGAAACTTCGCCTGAAATTCGAAAATTAGTTATTAATTTGCATATTGAACGTGGAAATCTATTAGAAAAACTGCTGAAACAGTTAACTTGAGGCATTCAACAGTTTTCAATATCATTAAACGATATAAAAAGAATTATATTATTCAGGATAAAAGAAGACCTGGTCGACCATCAAAGCTATCCAATGGAATAAAGCGAATTATCGTTCAAAATATTAAAAAAAAAAATCCAAGAAAGAGTGCTCCTAAAGTTGCTGCTGATTTACAAGCATTATATGAAATAATTGTTAATCCTGAGACTACTAGAAGGGTAATTCGATCTGCTGGATATCACGGTAGAGTAGCCAGGAAAAAATTCTTCGTAAGTGAAAAGAATAGAAAACTCAGACTAGCTTTCGCAAAATCCAACATCAATAAGAATTCTGATTACTGGAATAAAGTTATATTTGCTGATGAGAGTAAATTTAATATATTTGGTTCTGACGGTAGAATCTTGTTGTGGAGAAAACCGAGGGAAGAATTTCGCAAATGGAACTTGGTGCCAACAATAAAACATGGTGGAGGAGGAGTTATGGTATGGGGGTGTATGTCGTCCGCTGGAGTTGGTAATCTTGTTTTTATTGACAGTATAATGGATCAGTACAAGTATATTGACATTTTAAAGCAAAATTTGAAATCTTCAGCACGAAAATTGAACCTTCATAACGATTTTAAATTGTATCAGGACAATGACCCCAAGCACACTGCTTTGAACGTTAGACTCTGGTTGCTGCATAACTGTCCTGAAATAATAAAAACACCACCACAATCTCCAGACTTAGATCCCATAGAGAATATTTGGCAAGAATTGGAATCAAGAATTCGCAAACACGCCATTTCTTCAAAACAACAATTAAAATCAGTGCTTCTAGAAGAAAGGGGTAAAATCACTCCAGAAATCACAAAAAAATTAGTCGAATCCATCCCAAGAAGATTAAATCATATTTTAAAAGTAAAAGGAAATCCAACAAAATATTAAAACCTTTTAAAAAGTAAAATTTTGGGATAAATATTTGATGGAAAAGTAAGTGTCCCATCACTTATGTGAGCCATTTTTTGCTCCGTTCTAAACAATTGTATTTTTATTAAATTAATATTTTGACAAAATGTATGTTATGTAATAATTGTTACTAACTTTAAATATGAAACACACCCAAAAAAATTTTGTACATGTTTATTTATTTATTTTACTACAGTTTCCTTTTGTAAAGCACAAGTGTCCCATCACTTTTGTGAGACACTGTATATTGCGCCTTTTTAAAATTTTCACGCAGTTTAAAAATGTTTTCTTTTCTTCCTTTTTATTCTTATTATTATTGATATCATTATTTCAATATTCAAATATACAGACAGTATTTTGAATTGATTTAAAATATTTTGCAATTAATTGACTTAAGAACTTTTTTGTGGAATTATTATTTTTCTGTTTACAAGATAAAGATTATTTTGGAGATAATTTTTCAATATTTAACTGTTTTTATGCAATTCTTTTTTATTCCATTTTTTCCTACTTCATTTTAATTTTTATATTTTATTTTTGATTTTCAATTTTTCATTTCAGCTCGAATGTTATAGTATACCGAAAGATAATTAGACACAATTTCAATTTTTAGAAACATGGCGTTTTATTTGAATATTGGCTCTTTTGTTTTGTTGTTGAATTTATATTAATAATAATACATAATGGCGTATTTTTCTTTCATTTGACCTCATTGTTTCATAATTGAAAGAAAACTGAAAGACTTTTTCTAACTTTGGATCTTACCTGACCATGGAAGATCTTTTAGTATATTGCATAATTCTTCAATAAATAAACTTGCACTCCATAATATTTATTATTCATATTTTGCTCATTTCGGAATTATTATTTTTCGCCTCTTTTTGATTTTTAAAATAATAAATTATACGAAAGCCTCTTTTATTTTAATTATCTAATCTTCTTATTGTTAAAATTCTAGTGCATATTTAAATTAAATAAATGTTCAATAATACTTTTAAGATAAGAATTTAAAAAATCAGAATATAAAATTAATATACAGAATTAATTTTTCAAGACATTAGGCTTCAGTTTTCTAATTTCAATTTTATTAAAACTACTTAATTATGCTTGTTAAAAGCATTATGTAGTTTCGTTTTTTTTTTTTTTTTTTTTGTATGAAAAACTAAATAAACTGATATTTTCTAAATCAGCTGTCAAAAATAAAATTTTAAAAATTACTGCATTATTGAAAAAAATGGAGTATGATAAATTGTGGAAATGCTACATTGCTTTGACATTGACACACTTTATTGAAGGGTATTTAATACCATTATTTCCTAATTACTTCTATTGAAAAAAACACCAATATTTTTATTATGTAAAAGGAAAATTCCGTACATTTGCAGCAGATCTGATTAGTCAGTATGGGAAGAGATGCTATTCATAATTTATAATAACAATAAATAACTAATCAATTCAATAATATCTAAAAATATCAATATATGCTGGAAAATATATCGCAATGATGAAGTTTGGTTATCTCCCTACCCAATTTCTTTCTATATTTTATAACAGAAAAAAAATAGCAATGTTTCAAAATAAGCTCATTTAACATTTTTCATCATTGCTTGATTCTGAAGCTAAAATTTCTTTGTAATTGTATTGTAATTATAAACAAAATTTCAAAAATTCTATTAAAAGTATGCTTTATACTAAAAAATATTCAGTACTAGTCGCTTCAAGCGACAAGCTTGTTCGCCAAATATTAGTTATAATTGATTTTAGATAAATCATTTAGATGTAACATCATATCCATGCTTCCTTTTCAAATTGTCTGACATTAAAATTATGTTATTTTAATTGTCTCACTTAAGTTCTATTTATTCTGTACAGAATCTTTCTAATGGTGATGATTCCATAAAATCATAACGCTATTGGAAGCGTAAATATCCGTTTCATCATCAATCAATATTCAATTTCTCAACATTGTAACTTCACTTTCTTATCTGTCTCATACACTACACAGACATTAAACAGAATGCTTTTTCTTTAGCTTTCAATAATGGAAGAAAATCATGCGATTCACTATTTGATTAAACTGTTTGAATTTCAGGGCAACAATCTAATCTATTGTTCGAAGTTAGAGAAAACAATTTTTAAAAGATTGCCAAAATTCAGAGAAAATTCTCTCGGCTATAAATTAGTATCACCAAAAAGACTTAAAAAAATTTGAAACGGTGCAAAATTTATTTTTGGCCAATTAATATTTTTGGAAGTTATCGCGGGAAATTACGAAGTTCGGCTAATAATAATTAGAGTTAATAAGAGCTAGCATTTATTTATCTCTGTGAGATCTTGATTTCCTTTCTATTTCGGCAATAAGAAATAATAAAGAAAAGTTTTGAAATAAATCCCACTAATTCGTAGAAGTAGACAATTTTTAGATCATAGAGAAGACGATATAGATATAAGAAGAAATTTTATATATCTCGGAAAATAATGACAATTGATAAGAAATTTCGATTTCCTTAAATAGTAGCTCCGTCCTACATAAAACATGATGCTTAAATTGACGTCATTGCAGTGTAGCCGGAAAGGAGACACGATTGGTTGTAGCGAAACCAATCGTTAGCTTGTTCCGTCGTCATGACAGCAATGTCATCAGCATAATAAAAGTTTACGATATTTTTCTGTCGTTTTTTTTCAGACGAATTTTGGAAAAAATAGTAATTACAAAATGTTTCCTTGTAAATGTAAATTATAATTCAATCAATTTTTTATATGAATCGTTTTATAAGCCAAATTTTGAGTTTATTTCTTAATTACTGAAAAATAAATTTATACGGAACATATATGTATACATTCCCTTTTTTCCTCGCTTCAAAATATCTTTACCCCAACTTTTTTTTTTCTTTGGCAAATAAAGAAATCGAGATTATATGCATTATTTCAGAAATATTAAATTTTGTCTAATTTAATAAGTTCCTTTTTCCCCTAATTAGTCTGTCATCATTTTTTTTTTTTTTTGCAGTTTGTAAAAAGCATAAATATGTTAATTACCATTTAAACATAAGATGGTTATCACATTAATAAATTTTCGAATTTATTAATTTTTTTTTAATTTATTACTTTTTCAAATTAATCTAATAAATCTTGAACTTATTTTTTTTTACGATTTTTAAATTTGAATAAAAAATAACTAAACAAAGGTAAAAAAAAAAAAGAGAGATGATATTTATTTGACGTGGATCGATTATTAATAACTTAAACTTGAAGAGACAATTATCATTTCGCTGGTTTAGAGGGATGCAATAAGTACGAAAATTTCAGATTATTTTTTATTTATTTTTGAAAAAAAATCAGGCCAATGTGGCACAGTCATATTTATAATCAAAAACAAAAATAAAATTTGTATCATCTTTTATTTTTTTCAGCTGTTTAAAAAAGGCCAGAGCCCCCCCCCCTCACTTGATTAAATCTGACTACACAGTATAATCATAATGTAGTTTATCTTTACCTTAGAGACGTAGAGCAGGAGAAAGAGGGGAATCGAGCTGTATTATTAAATAAGTGAAGAAACAATTGTCTATATGTCCCTTGATTTTATAGGGCCCTGAACCCGCGATATTATTTTTGAAGTATTTTCAAAGCCAATTAGCTTTATGCTTTCGTTTAATTATAAAGGTCATGAAATTGAATTTATTTAAATAAAAATAAAATATCATTTAAATTCTGAAGCACTGTTCTAATAACATCGCAGATAAATTGTTATTTGCATGTTTTATATTATATTGATTTATAGTGCTAGTAAAAATATGAGGCTTTCTAATTATAAAAAATGTCCGACATTAAAATTAATTATTTTTTTATTTAGGTTTTGTTTAAAAAATTTCAGCCTATTTGTATTATTTCGTTTAAAATTACTTTTTAATTTTAATTGTGTATATATTCATATGCTGTATACTGATACAAACTTTTTTGAAAATGATCCCTCCTTAAATAAAAGTAATCTATTTTAATATTTCAGTTTGTCAAAAATTATTTACTTAAAACTAAGGATATAAAGTAGATGAATTGAGTTGATAATCTTAGTAATGGCATTCAGAATTTTGTATATAGTAGCTACAGTTCCGATAAAAATTCTAAATGCAAAAATACAAATGCCTTATTCATTCCAATATTAGCGTGTTCACAGACAGGTAGATCTAATTCTAAAAATATCCCTGAAATAAGGAAGCCTTCTAAAACTTAAAGATTCATAAAAATATTGAGATTGATTATTTTAATGAATACAATACTTTCTCTTTTTGTACTTCGAATATGGAAAAGTAAAAAAGAAACAGTTAGTCAAACGTGTTGTGACTTACCATATGAATTTGCTTTATTTGCACCAAAATACATTTTTGTAGAAGAAAAGTAAAGGCTAAATACTGGTTAATATGCCATTCACAACAATTATAAATGGTTCTTTTGCGTGATAAATTATTCAGAAGTGCAGATGATTTATTTACAGCAAATAAAGTTGCCAGAAGAAGCTTCGAATGCCAAATAAAAGGTCGGATAATAAGTTATCATAAAGTAATGTTCCTGACACTTGTCTCAGAATGATACGTGAACCCCGATGGGGGAACGGTAAATAGTTGTCCTTTAGGCATTGTTCCGATAACGTTGTTTTAACTTGTATTGTCTTAATAACGTTGTATATTAGGACGATATTGGGATAACAGTAGAAAGACAACAATTGCGTTCAATATTTGTCCCCACCCATAAATGGCACCTTTACTGTTCCAACCGAATATTTATAACAATTGGCACACTTCTAGAATTAAATCTTGACTGATTTTAACTTAGGTCTGCAAGTTTCGTGGTCTCAAAAAGTATTTACGATACAGTTTCAGGATATTTTCATTCAGGACAAACATTCCATCTAAGATTTTATTTACATTCAGTGTACCCTCCCCCTCTTTTTTTTTTTTTTTTTTCATCACATCTAAACAGATTTTAAAAAGAATTCTTGTAAATTTGAATTTAAAATATTTTGTTTTCAAAGGTAATGCATTGAAGTAGCAAAAAAAGCGACTTAATCACTTACAAAAACAAAGAAAATGAAATTTATTTATAATTGTAATTTAAATCATATTTATTAATAATTTATAATATTGTGAACTGAATCGTTTTCTTTAGAAAATCTTATTATTCTTTTAGTAGTATTTTTAATTAAGAATTCTATCCCCATATATAAATGTTTACATAAAATAATGAAAGAACTGAGACTACACGAAAAAATCAAATACTTTAAAACTTGTTTAGTTAAATTATTTTAAAATATAATCAGGATCACTCAGAGCCGATACGAACACAATTAAAAACGACTGCATGTGTCCTCCCCACACCTCGAGCATACCCCTTTGAACATAAGAAACATACATTTTTGCTCAAATCAACCCTTATCTTGAGCTCAGCTCCTGGGTAAATTGCGCCTTTCCCTTAGCAGATCAGAATGTAAACTGAAATTTTAGAAAATTTTACGACACATTTTATGAATTTTTCAAATGGTGATTTAAATCAAACATAATTTTATGGGCTAAAAATTCATGATTCTTAAGTCTAATATTAAAGTAAAGAATATATAATGACTCACACTGCAAAAAAAAATCGATATCCTGAATACTTTCATTTCATTTGGTTTACTGTCCCCTCCCGTCTTACTGAAAGTGACCTGTGAGTTGTATGCATTCCAATATCTGTTATTTATTAAAACATAACATTAAACGTTATTTGTTTGATTAAAAAATGTTCAAACAACTTTGTGTAACTTCAACAATTGATATACGTTTCACCTATTACTGAATGAAAATTATATAATCAGACGAATTAAATCTTTTTTGAGAAAAAACATTGATGCAATAATACGTTTGAAAGAGCTTAATTATATGATTTATTAAAACTGATTCACAGCACCAGCTCATCAAAAAGGCAAAACAGGCAACAACCTTGGAATTCTGAGGCCAAATGATTTTTTTTAAAAAATATGCAATTTAAAACGATTTCTTAATTTTGATGAAAAGGAGTTTCAAAGACAGAAAAGGAAGTTATTCAATCTTTTAAGAATAGAAATAAACTGGATGAAGTAAAATGTATCTGAGACCTAAAAGGAAAAATATGACTAGCTTTTAGGACAATTACCTTTGTTTAAGTTAGATTAAATTTATGGTCTAGGAAGCTTCTAGTAACCATCGTATTGAATTTGAACCTGGATAAGAAGGACTAATTTATTCAAGCAGGGAATTGAAATCAATAGAATCACTAATCAAATCCGAAACCACCTGCATAAGAAAGTCTAAATTTTTTAATATAATGATTTAAATACTGATTTTTTTGTTAGCCTTAAAAGTAATCACAGTAATTTAAGACAACGGCTCTATGTTAAAGAGCCATTTCCAAAAGCTTTAATTATATGGATTTTGAACTGTATCTGTAACCTGTATTCGACGAGTGACATTTTAAGCCCTGAACTTTTATTAACGTGTGAAGCACTCTTACAATTTGTTGAATTGTATTTTAGCTTTTTGGACCTTACAAAAGAAAGTGAGGTTTGCTTTGGTATATTTCAATAACCACCAGACTTGTCTAATGGTACGATTGGTAAGTCAAAATAATAACATTTTGTTGTTGTGTGGTTTCCTTATGTAGTTACTGGCAGTACTGATTAGTATTTTTTAATTACTAAGATTTGATAATATTCTTAATTTTATAAAAATGATGAAAATTATATAATTCTCGTACTTAAAATGCCATTTATTTGAGAGTTCTATCAGCCATCGTAACTACTAAACGAAAGTCAAAACAGAAAAATTTTGAAAAATGCTTGACATACCTTTTAACAAATTTTCACGAATATATCTTATCACATATGAAAAGACTTTGCGATGGCACGTGCTTAGCTTTGTTTACTTCATTCTTATTAATAAATTCATATTCAGTGTTTAGTACTTTTTTTCTCTCATATGCTCTACTCTTTCATAGGGCAATATTTATTACTCATTTTGTGTGCAAAAGTGTTTCTTTTGAATGAAAATTTCCAGGATTTTAAAACTGTACATATTTTGCTCGTAGTTTTTTGAAAATTCCACCCTTTTAAATGTTTATAAATGGATATTATTTAAATAAATTTTGATTTCATATATGTATTATGTAATATTTGGGAGTATGCAATTTCTTATACATACTTTTAAATACTTTATCTAAATAATGAAATATTTCTCCTAGAAATGACTATAAACTTTTAAAGTGTAATGTTCTGCAGAAATAAAATTTTTATTTCATATATTTATTATATATGTAATATATATTGCTTTGTTCAATGAGCTTGCACTTTGTTTATATTGTATTATTTTTGTTTACTCATTGATTATTAGATTTCTAAACAAAAAGTGTAAATCTTGTTACATATGTATATAATTCCTTTCAAACTTCATTGTGATAATGATTTATATATTTATTTCTTTGTCCACAAATTCAAATCCTAGTTAAGTTATTCCAGATAATATTTTAAATTAAGGCATAGCGTTATTTGTTATAGGGTTCATGCTTGGAAAATGAAAGCTTAGGCATTAAATTACACTGATACTTTCTAGATATTCTACTTAATTTTTACTTTTTGTTCAGTTGATGAAGGTAGAATTTTAAAAGATATATAGTTTTTTATGTAATTTTGTTTTTAAAATTGTTTTTCAGTATTAATTTTTTCAGAGAAATTAATCTATTAGGTCCATATGGTTTGATTGTGGAAGTAGAGTTGAAACTAATATTGAGTGAATTGTATATCATTATTAAGCCTAAAGTATTATATTATTGATATTACACAAGTTTGGGATGAATCAAGCTTATAACTTGATTCCAGTGAGACCAACAATAAATATGGTGTAAATTTATCAAAATCATTTTTTTTCATTTTTTTTTTTTTTTGACATCTGGGAAAGCAGTTTTATGCAGATTTTTATAAAAGGTAAATAAGCAGTGTAATTCAAATGTATTTTAAATAAATCTGTCATCTGCATTCATTTTGAAGATCAACAATAAATGGAATTTCTTCTTGAATTTATATTTCTCTGTACAAACATTTAAATTTTCTAAAATACCTTAATATGTAATACTAAAAAAAAATGTTGATTAAATAAATTTAAGATTAATTTGATTAAATAGGAACAAAATAATCGCATATTAATTTATTCATATGTTTCTCTTAAATGAATTAACTTGCAACCTGTAATAGAATTTTTTTTAAATCTATTCCCCCCCCCCCAGGAAACTGAGCATTTATATATCTATTTTCTATTAGGATAAAAAGAATTTTTATGTTCATTTTAAATGGAATTTCTAATGTTTCTAATAATAATTGAACTTGTTCTGTTTGTTAAAAAATATTGTAAGTAAATAAAATAGATGATTTTCAATCTTTGGACATCATTGATTCAATGAATATATTTTACTCATTACAGCTCTAATTTTTCAAATTGAAGTACTAGAAACACACATGAAACAATATTTGCTGCTCTTAGTATTTGTTGCTTTTATGCATTTACTATGAAATTTATTTCAGTTTTGTAATTAAAAGAAGTCCATTATTTTGATTTTATTTAAAAAATAATTTATCAAGAACATTAGTTTATCTTGCATATGGAATTATTTATAAATACAAATATAAAATACAAAAATAAAATAGCACATATTAAAAAAAATAAAAATATTTGCTGATAAGACTCAAGCTACTATAATATTTTCTGTGAGAGTTGTTCATCTTTTTTTCTTTTTCTTTTTTTTTTCTATTTTAATGTGGAAAATTAGATTGATTAAAAGTTAAGAATGTCATTATTTGATTGAAAAAAAAAATTTAAATTATTGATGAAAAAACACTTATGTTTTCATTTAAAAAAAATCTTTTTGGAAATTTTTACTTTTTTATGGATATACTAGTAATATTTTAAAATTTGTAAATAATTTAAACTATAACTGTTATTAAAAATATACACATATGACAATTTATATTTTCTAATGTTTAATCCTTTTACATTAGTTTATGCTATTATATTTAAATTTCATGAAAAAATATTTAGTTTGCAGTTTCTTCCATTCTTTTTATTTGTTAAATTTAAAAGATATAATGTGAACTCTGAAATTTAGAGCTGTGATATTTTATAATGAGCTGTAAAATTTTTTTCAATATTGTCAAATCTTTGACAAATAAGATAATAGTATTATAATTTTACAAGTGGGTCATTAACCCCCTTAGGTATTCAATTATCTTCATCTTTTAGTTTTAGGATTAGAAAAGTTAATTTTTAAAAGTGAATGAGCAGATTTTTTTTTTTTTTTTAAATTTAATATTTGAAATCTTTAGAGAACTAAATGTGGATATTAACAATGTATATATAATATGCAAAATTTTCAATAGATTTAAGATTTACTCAGAAAGTCAAAATTACCTCCTCTCCTTATAATGTTGATTTAAAAAAATAAGTTTAATTGCTAGTAATTTTGTCTTTGAATGTCCCTTAACATGTTCTTGAATCTTAGAATTATTGTCATAGAAATGCATTTGATCACAAGCTTATTATTTTTGATATAATAATTTATTTTACTAAAATTTCAGTAAATGTGAAATTTAATAATTTAAATAGTGTAAATTTTATAAGAAATCCCTGAATAATTTACTGAAATTGGTACTATCCTGCATGTTTTATTTTAAAATTCTTGTGAGGCATTATCTATTTTATAATTTTATATTAACTGATATACTCTGTATTGCCTGAGGTGATTGTTTTATCTGATTTTAGATTTGTAATCTGCTAAAATGTATATAAAAAATTTAAATTATTTTGAAAAGTTTAATTATTAAAATTCGATTGTAATTTAATAATCCTGTGTAATTAGGTTTTTTTTTTTTTCTTTTTTTTTAACCTGATGATACTTTACTTTAAAACCTAATTCTACTCTTTTTTCTAACATTTAGTTTTAGCTCAATGTGCAAAAAAAAGTGTCTGTTTGCTCAATATATTCTTTCAAAAAGTCTTTACTAAATTTTGTAGATATTTCCTTATATGTAGCTTTTTCTTTGTTTCTTGAATAAATAATGTAGCTGTTGATTGCAACTATTTTATTTTTAAAAAATAAGAGAAGATGCAGTGGAAATTTACATCAACAGTTATATATCTCTCTAAAATATAAATAACAAATTTGTTGAGCTCTGTTGATGCCTAGAATTCCAAATATTGAGTAGAAATTCATTGAAATAAGTTGTAAGAACCACATAATTTATGCATTCTGTGGTAGAAGTATATAAAACAAAATTATATGCTGTATTTTGCATACTAGTACCTGATAGAAGGTTAAAATGCAATACATTCTTATGAATTGAGATATCATGTACAGTATTAAATAATTGTTAAGACATGCTAGATCTCTATTTATAATAGTCCCATCAGTGATATATGAATGACAAGCTTTAATCTTTTGCTTGGGAACTGTTGGGAGAAATTTTGTAAATTTATTAAATGTAAAACTGCATATAAGTGCTTTTTAAATATATTAAATGATAAAACAAGTTTATGGTTAGTTTAATTGGAGGTGATCAAATGCTTTTCTGTGGTAAAGACTTTTTTTATACTAACAATATGCTGGAGCATAAGCACATATGACAAATTTACAGACTATTGAACAGGTGTGGCATTCTACTGTACAAATGGGTATTTATCACTGAAACTTATTGCAGAGATGTTGTTTCAACCACTAGAAATAATCTCAAACTTTTTTGAAATCAATTTAACCAGTGATTAAAATCGTATATTCCATACTATCCTAAAATAAAATGCAATTCGAGAAATTGTCGTACTACAAACATAACAGTAAGATAAGTTCCATGTGAAATTTTTAAAAAATGTCTATTGTATTCTTTGAGAATAAGATGAGTATCTATAAAGGATTACTGGTAAATATTTGAATATTTTTAAATGTCAAATTTTGTTCTCTCTGAATATCTGGATGAAACTAGTATTTGCTTCATTTGCCACAATTCAATTATTATTGGAATATTTTTGGAAAAAAATATTGATGTTTTGAATTTGTATCACCTGATCCTGCATCCTACAACTTTATTTTATTCCTGAATTTGCATTCTATTTTGTATTTTAAGTCTTTAAAAATCTGATCTTCCATCATCTTGGAGTCAAGTGAATTAATTGGTCTTTATAATTATAAGCAGTAATAATGCATGATGAATGTCAATTTTTTAGGCACACTTATTTTATCAATGTTGAAGAAGCCTGTAATATCAATGTTTGTTGAAGCCTGTAATAATCATAATGTTAAGTATGCTTTTAAAAGAATGTAACTTATCAGTTTTTAATTCTTTTGTATTCTTTATAATATTAGATTTTGGAAGAGAAAGCATCTAATCCTAAAAAGCAATCTAAAAGGCAAAAGAAAATGGCGGCCAATAAAGAAAAAACGGTAAGAATTGTTTTTTGTTTTTTTTTGTTGTTGTTGTCTGTTTTTATTATGTAGCTGAAATCTATTGTTATATAGAAACTTATATATTAAAAAATAAAATTGTAAGATTATATTGGTGGAAGCATTTGTATTTTTTGGTAGCTAGTATAGTTTAAATGAACCTTTTCCTTTCCCTTAAAAAAAATCTTTAAAATATTCATAATCTTTTCTGTAATTTTACTTATTGATAATGCAGTCTTTGAGCATGGTAGAAAAGAGTACATGAAATACTTATGTTAAGCATAATTTTGAATTAATATAGTCCTTATTTTGTATCGCTTACATTTATTTGTAATGTACAAAATGTTATATATATATATATATATATATATATATATATATATATATTAGCATAAATATATAATTCTGTTAAACCGTGTTTTCAAGAATTACTGTTTATGACTACAGTAAAACATAGCTAATTTTTATAATTTTTCTTTAAACTTCCATATGGATTTATTTGTTTCCCTTCTCTTTGAATTTTAATGTATTATATGATATATAGTTGAAATTTAATTGGAAAACAATTAAGTTTTTCTGACAGCAAAACCAGACTTTTATTATGAGTTATAGAATTTGTCCTTAAGGAATCACAAAGCAATTTTTTTTTAAGTTCTTTATTTAGGTATTTTATTCTTTCATTCAGATTTACTTCACAAGATACTGAATTTAATAAGCTGTATGGTTTGCATTAAAGTAGTTTACTTATTTATTTATGTATTTATAAAGAATATATTAAAATGAATCTTTGCTGCCATTAATTTTTTTTTCTCTCTTACTGTACTTGTTTGAAACCCATTTTTAATTTGAAATATTGTGTAAATCAATTTTTTTTATCATTAAAATTTACCAGTTTTCATCAATTAACTTTTGAATAATGTGTATAATAAACATTTTATTGACTGAAATGTTTTCTTACTAAATGTATTAACATGTTTATGTATTAATTCTTAGGAGATTTTGACCATTATTAGAATTTATTTTAGACTGGTTTTAACTTGTGTATTGCAAAAAAATTGATATGAAAGGACAATTTTTGCTTTATTTAATTAAAAAATATCAGTACCCCCCCCATTTAAAACTTTTTTATGTACAATTTTATAAATTGAAAATAGTTTGCTTTTTGTATGACTGATTTTTTTTTTAATGAAATTAGAAAGTAAAAAATCCAACCTAGCCTAAATGATTATTAAAAATAAAGAAAGCTTTCTGAAGAAAGTGTAATACAATACAAATGTTGAAGTAAGAAGTAATTTTTTAAAAAATTATTCATATAATTATCTTATTTTGAAATTTTGTCAGAAATATATAGTCATGGAGCAATATATTTTTATTTGTTATTATATTTAATATCTGTTGAATTGATTTTTGTCATCAGAACTGAAATAAATTATTTATTTTGCAGTGCCCCTTGTGTTTAGAGCCTTTAGATTTAGAAGATATCAATTTCTATCCCTGTAAATGTGGATATCAGGTAAATCATTTTTTTAAATCTTTGTGAGAGTTTTTAAATGCTGTTATTTATATAGGTCATTATGTAAGAAAATTTCAATCAATTTCTATAAATTATGAAATTTTATGTACCTTTATGATTATACATAATTGTTGAACTTTGTATAATAACTGTACTGTTATTATGATATATTGTATAATAATTGTACTGTAACCTAAACTGTTTGTATAAGATTTTTTAAAAAATTTTATATTGGAAAATTACATTTTCATATTATTTTAATAGTATTAGTTAAATATAATAATGCAATAAGAACCCAATTTCTAAGCAAGGTTTTCAGATAAGGCAGTCTGTTAAATAATGCAGAAGAAAAATATAATATTGCCTTTTCTTTGAAGTATTATGTCAGTTTGTTTAATAGATTGTAGTTGCTTTGATTTTGGATGGGTAATCATGCTCACTAAGTATAGTTTTTCATTGGGAATCTAAAACATATGTATCTGTAAAATGATAATTGGTTCCTAATTGAATAATAACCTAGATATGCATAGTTATCTAAAATAAATTAGTATATGATTTTATTATGCTGTTTTTTATTTATAGGTATGTCGTTTCTGCTGGCACAGAATTAGAGAAACGGAAAATTGCTTATGTCCCCAATGTCGGAGGGTGAGTTAACATTTTCTGAACATAATTTTGTCAATTAGCACTGCCTTTTCTAAACTAAAAATTTTCAATTTAAATTTTAAAGGGCAGAATTTATTTATTTTCAGTTTAAAACAATAATAATTATTAATTTTCCAGTTGAAAAATTTATTCAAATTCTTACAGTATGGCAAGATTGATTAATAAAGGATGATAAATAATTGATGCTTTTATCATTTTATTTGCAAAAATGGCACTACTTGGCAACTTTTGTTTTGCTGTTGAATATAAACTTTATTCAAGTAGAAAAAATTTGATTTACCTCATTTATATGGCAACTTTTAGGATTACAGAACAGAATTAACTGTTTATATTTGTATTTATAATGTCAAAATGCTGTTATATATATTCCTTAAGTCTCCCCCCCCCCAAAAAAAAACAACAAACAAACTGAAGAGCAATCATTTGCAGTTTTAATATAACGTCAAGAGATTAAAATAATATGACCAGATTTCTATAATATGAAGAGATGATTCTCAGCTCATATTTTATGTGTCATCTTAATTTAAAGTAACAAATTATTTTAACAATAAATTCAAACATAGCTTTAAAATCAAATTTTAATGTTTTTTGCCTACTTTTTTTTGTAAATGTAAAATCTGGAAAATGCATAACATCGTAAACAATGATACATTTGGTTATTGAGTAATAAGACTTGAAGATAAATTTTTGTTTTCATAAATGCTGTGAAAGTATTATATTATACTTATGCATGGTTATTATTAATATATTTCCTTGCTATGTATATATATATACTCAAGAATTTTGTCAACTTTGTTTTAATTTCAGCAATATCCTGAACATCCTGTTACATTTAAACCTCTAACACAAGAGCAGTAAGTATAATTCTTCGATGTCAATATATATTTTATAAATACTTCTAAGAGCATAATTTTGATTATAATCTTATTGGTTATTAACTGAAAATTTATGGAAAAGTAGTTTGCCTTTACAAGTTTCAATTTCTAATAAAAATAAATGTGTGTGTGTGTATATATAATATATAATAACTTTCTACAAGATTGAGTCATTGTATCTAAAAATATAAAATTTGTTAGAAATGAATCATTGATGATTAGAATATACATTAAAAGCAATATATTTTTGAAGATTTTAATTATAAATCAATGATTTTTTATAAATTATACTGAGTATATTAGACAAATAATTATATTGCATCATTTCAAAATTTTGATAAGTCTACAGTATATATTTTCTCTAATTTATTTGAATTTTTAAAAATATTTTAAAATGTAATTTACAGTAACATTTTTCATTGTTTCAAATAACATTTTTCATTGTTATTGTTGATACAAACTTATTGTAATATTATTATACCTTAAAATTTAATGTTTTTCATTTTATAATGGATATCTGATGTATTTCCATCAGATAATCCATTATAAGATGAGTTTGAGTCCATCAGAGTTTTATTTAAATTATAAAAAAGTACCATTTTTAAAGCTTGTGACTTAATTTTTTATTCTTTTATATGCTATTTTAAAATGTAACATGGGGGTATTTTGATGCCTTTCTGCTTAAAGTAAGATAATTCAATTTTTAGTAATAAAAAAAGACCCTTCTTTTAGCTTGCTATCTAAAAAACCTTGATATTTCTGAATACAGTATTAATTAGCACTTGCCTTATAATTAGCTACATAGTTATGTAATTAGTTTTTAAATTAGAATTAATATATATAAAAAAATTTGAAAAAGATTGCAAGTCATTTTTAGAAATTTTTCCTAACACACCTTTTTTAATAATGAAATTTATTAATCATGAGTTATAAACATTCAATAATACATTTTCATTCTAATTGTTAGACATGAAATATTTCTGGGTAAAGGCTAATTTCAATATTTTTGGAATCATGTTATTTTTTAGATTGATTCTCTCTTTTTTTTTTTGTAATGATTCCTTAATATTTTTAATATCTTAAACACCATTTGTTCAAATTTATTGGTTTTATCATTCAATTATCCTTCTTATTTTCCTTTTCAGTGTTTGTTTAACACAATTCATTATTTTATGAAGTTCAGCCTTTTTGTTCCAAGCCTGTATCCTGTCAGATTTATGCTTATATTTTCTGTGTATAATTTTTCTTTATGTTTCACAATTTAAAAAAAAAAAAAAAAAATTGTAAAAATAGATGGTTTGAGGTTTATTAATATATGAAATATTCATTTAGTAAATAATATTAATAAATTGGATTGGCATTACTAAATTATTATTCATTTACTAACCAGTCATTAAAGATATCTGGTATATAATGAATACAGTACAATCATGCAAATCTATCTTCCATTTCAGAATGACACAATTAAAAAATGAAAAGAAAATGAAAGAAATTCAGAAAAAGAAAGAGATTGCTGAAAATAGAAAGCAGTTAGCCAATATTAGGTAATGTACTTTTCTACTTTTTTTTGTGTCTGTGTATGGTGTATGTTTTCTACAATACATGTAATTTTTTAATTCTATTTCTGAAATATGTTAGCTGTCTGTTTTTGAAATCAGAACCCATTTTGTGTCAAATTAAGCTGTTTTAAATTCTGAATATATATCTGCTTATTTTAATAATTTGAATGTGGAATCTTGGTACATAAATGTACCAAGTACTTTTGAAAAATATTCTGTTATTAGAAATGTGCAAAAGCACAAGAAATTTATTTTTAATAGTTTAATTCAAGTTGAAGGAATTTATAAATACTAAAAGAAATACTCCAATACTGACTTCATAAGTTATATTTTAATCCTATGCCTATCTATTAATTTTATTTACAAAATTTGTAGTATTAAAATTCATGTTAATAACGATAGAATTGGATTAAAACTGTGTTGGAGTAAAATTAAAAACATAAAATTGGCTGTAATACTTAGTGTTAAAATTTGTGCACAGCGAAATGAGAAATTTGTATTTATTTTAAAGGAAATTTTAAAACCACGAAAATAAATTACTGGCCCATCTGTATTTAATTTCTTATTTATACAATTTGTCATTCTTCATTAAAGTAAATTTTTTAAATTCAGGCGTAATTGATTAAATGCTTTTCGGTAGCAAGTTTAAAAAAAAAAAAATTGACAACTTGAATGAAAATTCATTTTTGAACTAAGGGACTCCTTGATAATTTTCCATTCTTAGTTTATGATGTTCAAGGTTTCTAGTAAATTTATTTGGGCACATATTAAATATTTTTTAAAGTATTAAATAGGAAAGTGATTTCCGATAATTTCGCATCACTTAATATAAATGAATGTGGTAACAGTATTTTTTTAAATTGTAGTGAATTTTTTGTACCATTATCAATATCAGTTGGTTTCTGCAAAAATTTCTGCTCATTCTTCAATACCATAGAACGTGATAGTAAAATCTTGGCTTTAAGATTAGTGAATTAAGGTTTCAAATCTTGAAGTCCTCTAAAGATGTGCAGTGCTTATGTGAGCCTGGTATAATTGTTAGGTGTGATATCGGCCGTCAGATGTCCTCCTACGGGCGTGATTATGGAAGTTTGGTGAATGGCCAGTTTGTATGCAGTCCTTATCATTTAACTGCTGCTCAAAATTATCAGATCCATTCCAGAATAAATTCAAAACAGGATGTTATATAGCTAAATTGAATTTACTCAATTTGATCCCATCAGAGTAAATCCTTTGTTTTCCTTCCTTAAAGCTTCTTTGACTTTTTATCATACTTCATTCAAACCAAGGTAGATGAAAGACTTCTGCAGGTTTGGTTTTAAAATTTTGTATTTGAAGTTATGGATTTGAAACTGGATTTCACCCAAACTTTGTTGTGTATTTGATCTTGGTAATTAATAATCAAATGTCCCCTGACTGGTGTGATTTATAAATGTGAGTGAAATTCCATCTGAAGTTTTGGCTTTGTTATTTGATAATGATTCAAAATTACAATCACTTTCTAAATAGTTCTTATGTAGCTTTAAAAGAAGAAATTCTAAAAATGTTTTTCCGTTTTCTAAATGGCTTTGAACATTATAGAATTATGCTCCCAACCCTTTCCCATTATTTTTGGAATTAAATTATAGGAAAGAAAAATAGCCAGATTTTAATGTGAATATTCAAAATAGGGAAAATAAATATCTAAAGGCTTTTAAAAAAAATTGTCATATTTTAATATGAATTAGTGAGGAAAGGCAAATTTCTTTTTGGTAGGCCAGTTTAATATTATGCAAGTAAGGTATGTAAGCAATTGCATGTTAAGGAGTAGAGTTAGAAATGCATAATTTGTTGATTTTTCTTTGGTTGTGAATTAGTGTTAATTTTGTGTCAAAATTTTTTTAATGCATTAACTGCTGCACTAAGAAGTTTTTTGTATGTGGGAGGGGTAGGATTTTCTTTGAGGCATTTATTAATATGAGCAATTGCATGTTAAGGAGTAGAGTTAGAAATGCATAATTTATGTTGATTTTTCTTTGGTTGTGAATTAGTGTTAATTTTGTGTCAAAATTTTTTTAATGCATTAACTGCTGCACTAAGAAGTTTTTTGTATGTGGGAGGGGTAGGATTTTCTTTGAGGCATTTATTAATATGAGGTCCGTTGTTATGAATAGGGGTAAAATCAAGTTGCTTGGCAGTTAATGTGTTAAAAAATGTGCCGTTTCTTTAAAGTTAAATGTGTAACAGCTGCCTTCTTGATTGCATTCCAAAGCCAGCAGGAGGAGCTGTTGTTTTAAACCTGTGATTTTCGAAAAATATATATATTTACAAAAAGCTTGTTAATTACAAATGTCTCCTTTTCCCAGGATTGTCCAAAAAAATTTAGTATATGTTCATGGACTGCCTCAAGAAGTGGAGACAGATGAAGAACTGTCTCGTAAAGTGCAACAAATTTTCAGAGAATTTGGTGCTGTAATAAAGTGCGTGATAAACACCAAAACAAATTACGTGGGTTCACAAGTAAGATGATTTGCTTGATACCGGTTAAGCATTTCATTGAATATTAAAAGAAATCGTTATCTTTTTATTTTGCCGTCATTTCAAAGAAATGCCTTTGTTTATTTTTAGATTGCTTATGGTTGTAATTTTTAATTGTTAAAGAAAGTGATCCCGAAATGTTATTCAAATCGGGGTAAAATTTAATGAAATATTTGTAATAGTTGTCAGCTAGAATGTAATCTTAATGATGGGTTGATCATTAAGATTGCATTCTAGCTGATTCCCATCTTGTGCATTTGAATATTTGAAAAAAAATAAAAATGAAAAATAAAATTGCGAAAGCGACTCTAACTTCTTGTTTCAAACCTTGTCACGTAATAGACTTGATTTGTCTATTTTTGAAAATTTACTTTTAATTATATACCAACGATGATGTACACATGTTTTCATACTGCAGCTAAGGCAATGAAATGCGTTTTAAAAAATACATTTAAAAATAGTTATTAAAGTTAGGAGTAAAATAGTGCAGGAACAAAACTGCATGTCTGAAAAAAAAAAGTTTTTTTAAATTTAAAAAAAGTTTTTATGCTGTTATATGTTCTGAAATTATGGGGAAAACACTTAACATTTTAATTAAAAATTTAAGTAAAATTTTGAAAATATGTTCTTTTGTGAGTATTTTTTATATAAGAATTAAGTTTGTTCTAAATTTGTTATCTCTAGGTTCCACAGTCTACTCTTTAAAGTGTTTTCAGTAATTTTTGTGCGATTTACAGATAATTTGCCAGCCTAATAAACATTATCTTTATAATGTTGAAGGCATTCAATAGTGCACTATTTACTCCTGATTTCCAATATGTCTTTCTTCTACTGAGTCCAAATAAAAGTATATATTTATTTTTTCCTTCACAATAGAATTTGACTGAGTGCTGCTTTAATTTACATTGAGGGGGTCGAGGCTTTCTTATATAGTTGCTCCATGTCTTCTGATCTTTGTCCAGAATTATTAAGGGCCCACTAATAAATAAAATAGCTAGATAAAAAAAAAATCTATTTTTAAAAAAGGGGGGGCTGACTTGGATGTATTTAAATTAAAAAAAACCATAATGACTTAGCTGAAATCAAAATCAAATAGTATATCAATCAACAATAAGAAATTTAAAAAATAATGTATTTACTTTCAAGTGTATGTAAAATGAAAGGGGAGGGGAAACCTAGGAGATCAATTGTAATAAAATATTTATTAATATAAATATCTTAATAAATTTTTTGATCTATTGTATTAAATAATAATGAAGTATGATTTAAATTTGTTTTCTTTACCAAAATTTTGTAATATATTTGGTAAAAAGAATTGCATTTTATTATCCTTTCTATAATTAACAATTAATATTTAAGCAAATCTCAGGAAGATATATAAAATTTTCATATTTTTGGGGTTTTACTCAATGGATCATAAATAGTTACAACCACATGCAAAATTTTATTATATTGAATTTGATTTGTTTTAGATACTATTCTAAACATTTTCTTCTTGTTTAGATACCACGTGCATCAGCATATGTAACATATCAAAAAATGGAAGATGCCTTAAGAGCATACAAGAAATTACCAAGTTTTAGAATAGAAGGGCATGAAATAAAAACATCGTTAGGAACAACAAAATACTGTAGCAATTTCTTAAAAAATGTACATTGTCCTAAAGCAGTAAGTTGGTTTTACTTTTCGACTTTTATACTTTTTAATCCTACATTCATGCATATGTTATAAAAACATCCTTTTATTTTTAGGATTGTATGTATTTACATGAAATGGCTGATGAGGAGCTGTGTTTCACAAAGGAGCAAATTCAGACTGGGTGGGTTTTATATTTGAAATATATGTAATGTAATTTTTAAAGCATTTTCAAAGCTGTTCTTGATTTTTCTTCTTTGAATATTTATTGAAACAATCTTTATTAAAACCAAGGAAGAATCCCCCCCCCAAACTGAATAATTTATAAATTTGGTGCTGTACCTTGCAAATGTCAAAATTAAGTTACTGAAATCAGTGCTGGATGTAAAAATGAAAATAGATAGTTTTCAATAGTGAGGGGTAAATATAAACTTCTTATCATATATTGTCATTTTTACCACAGAATGTCAAAATTTATACTTAGCAAAACAAAAGAAATATTCCAAGATCTGTCAGCAAGTTTTTTTTTCTATATAGAAGAAACTCATTTCAGATAAAAGTTGATAGCAGATATAACTAACCTATAAATGCGATAGAGTGTATTGATTAATATGATTTATATTTTGACACAATAGTGAGGATATAATGTAGAATACGAGTTTATTGTACAGAGGATTTGCTTTATATTTCATTGTTATTTTTTTCAATATTAATGACTTGTTTGCTTGCTTATTTATTGTTTCAACCTTATAATCAAATTTTCTTAAGCAAAATATCTGGAACTTGATATTTGGCATTTGTCAGTTCTGTTCATTGTGTTTATAACCTGCCTAATTATTGATCATGTTGTGTTTTAAAATTGGAGTTCTAATGTAAAACTGTCTATGAGCTTAGTCAAACTAGTCACATGTAAAAGTTAGCTTTGTTTATACACTATGTATATATTATATTTCAAAATTTATTTAATATTTTAGCAGCAGTTTCATTCATAGTTATATAAAAAAAAAACAGCAAGCTGAAAAAGTTTACAAAATATTTTTACATATCAAATTAAATAACAGAAATTAACAGCAGATCTTGGAAATAAATTATGCTTGGAAATTTATTTATTGCTTTTGAAATTTAATAACCAATAACCTTGAAAATGTCTTCAAAATAACCAATAATCTTGAATTTGAAATAAAATGTTCAATAACCTTGACATGCGAATATATGACTTGTCAACAGTTTTTTGATTGTGAGTGTTGTCTTTTAGAAATTAAATAATTAATGATATTGAAATAGAGATTTGACAAAAATTAATCAATAATAATTAACTAAATAATAGTTGTAGTTCACTGCATAGCTTTAGTGATCAAAAATATTAGTACCTTGTGACTAGTGTCAAGATACAAGCAGAATACCCTATAAGAGGCATTGCCTATCACAAGGAACAGCACAGTTGCTGACCATATCTGTTGAGTGATTGAGACTATGATTTCTCATTAAAAGCATCTTCTATACAATATCTTCAGTTAGTGAGGTGTTGGAGAAAGAAGTTGAAATTGATGGGATTTATCATCAACATGATAAAATATTTTATGACTTCGTGGATTTAAAACTTAGAACAGTACAAAATGTGTTTGTGTTCTCCGTCAATCAAAATTAATATTTTCTAATAAACGAAAAAAATTTTTCTTGTGTTTATTTATGTATATAATATAATATTGAAATATAGTTTTGCATTTGAGTCCACCAGTCATAAAAGTATCAAAAGTCACAATTTTATTAAGAATCGAGTTTTTATAGAAGATTGGTTTGGGGGGGGGGCTGTTTAAATTTTTTTAGAGGTGAAAAAAAGTTAAGGCTTTCATTGTAATTTTTTGAATATAATTCAATTTAACAAATGATCTTTAAAGCAGAATTTTTAAATTGTCTATGCAGCTCTTTTCATGATCCTTTTTCATACAAATATTTTGTGACTCAGTTTTCATAATTTTTTTTTTTTTTTTTTGAATATCTGAAAATGGGAAAATAAGTAATAAAATGATACTTAAACAGTTATAAATAAAAAGTTCATTTTAAAATTTTTAAATGAGAAATATTATCTTGAAATGATAGCCCAAAAAGAAAAGCTCTTCTCTAAATTCTTGTGCATTTAAAACCTACTTAAAAAATTTGCTTCCATGTTCTAGATTTCATTTAAATAAATGAAGAATAAATTAATTATTACAAGCTTAGGTTTCTTATTCTTTTAATAACAAATTACTTTTACAATCATAATTGTGCTTAAAATTTTTGAAGTTTAGTAGAAGATTTAATAGAGAGTTTGCTCTTGGTGCAACTTTGAATTGCTCCGTAATAAAATGCAAAATTTTAAATTTTATGACCATCTTCAAGTTTCAAATTAGATATTTCTAATCTTTGCTGTTTATTTCAATATTATTTTGTAATAAAACCATAGATGATACTAAAATAATGAAAATCGGTGAAGGTAACTTTTTCTGTTAACTTGGTAAATTTCATATGCAATTTAATTCTGTACTTGAAAATATTATTTCCTTTGTTATTTAATAAGCATTTTTTAAAATGAATAACTTAACATTTTTTTTATTTTGTAGGTTTTTAAATCACTTTTCCTCTTATTTTTAGGCAATTAAATTGTGAAATGCTGCCGGCTGTTGAATTTAAGCATTTATATTAAAAATGCCAAAAAATAAATGCTCCATCTATAAAAGTCGGCAGTTTATTAAAAAGAAAGTTACTGCCTTTTATAAATGGAATACATAAGCATGCGGCTTTTGTAAACGGGTAATTTGTATAGATAATTATTTGTATATCAATTGGGCTGAGAAATAAATTCATGCCACTTTCTTTTTCTCTATAAGGCTTTTTTAGTTTGCAACTAAAATCAGTTGCATTTTCTTCTTAATTACTTATCAGAAGCCATCATCTCTTACTCATGTTAGAATCTTATGTCCATTTCTTACTTGTCTCATCTCTAATCAGTCACTCATGAAATAGTTCAGAGTAATGAGTGAATAGAATGTGTACTGCAGGGTATTGAACTAAGTAGTTCAATACCCTATGGAAATGTTATATCCTCTGAATTCATCGGGCCCAATCAATAACTGAAGGAAGAGTATCTATCGTGGACTCGTGTATGTCATTTATGAAAAAGCTACTGAGAAGCAATCTGACTAGATATGCATTTTGCAGATGCCATCATTATCTCGACTTTTAGAATAGGTATGTTGCCAACTCTTAAGTCTTTTTTGAAAAAGGGCATCAAGATGCTTCCAGAACATCGGAAAAAATATCTCTGAAAGAATTTGTTGAATATTGATTTGTGTAAGTTTGTCTTGGTTATTATGGTCTCTAAAAAGGAAAGAAAACCTCATTCCAATTTTTACTCCATTGCATCTATATAATTTTATTGACTGTTGGAATAATGCATCATTTGCATATGTATTGGACCAAGCAAAAGATGCCATTCTCAAATTGTGCTGAATTCTCATATTGTGTGTGAATAAGAAAGTTATCAAGTTTTAGGGTCTCTCTTGGGAAATACAAGAAATGAGTCACATAACACCTAAAAAAAGAATGATTATTTTTACAATGATCAAGGAGCAATCTTGATAATAATTCAGAAGAGGAAAAAATACTGCATGATGTTGGCATATTATATACCATCTTGCAGTCTTAAATTTTCACTGTCTGTTTTGAAAAATAACAGTATATAAAAAAACTGGCATGAATTTATTTTCTTAACCCTGTAATTTACTTGTATACAAAAAAAATTAAGTGCTACTAATCACTGGCTACTAATTAAATAAGAATGCTAACATAGTTTACTCTGTGGACTCGTAATAGTTTCTTAAGTTTCTTACAAATATATAATAAAAAAATTTCTTTTGCTAATTTCTTATTAATGTCAGTTTATTAACTGAAAACACTGAAATTAACTATATTGGCATTCTTATATTCCTATCAAAAATGCAACTAACATTAACATTTTTTTAACGAAAGTGCAAAATTTTGTGTTAATATACTCAATAAAATTTTGTGTATGTAAAAAGAATTTGAAATTTAGTGAAAATACAGTGATAATGTGGATTTACAGTTTACTAACCTTTACTGCATGCTGAATACACATTATCAGAATTCAAAAGCTTAAATCCACTGAACTAAAATAAGTAAATAAATGTAAAAGAAGTGAGGGACATTGAAACTGTGACCATTAATGAATATTGAATATGATCCTTAAAGAGAATTCTTTTTTTTAAAGAGTTTTCAAATAATAAACATATTAAGGCAACAATTTAAGAATTTTTTTGAGATTATTAATCTTTTTTTTTTTTTTTTTTTTGTTAACATTTTAAATTATGATGTTTCAACTTTTTTGTGATCTTTTAAAATTTTAAATAATGAGATAGTGATTGTCAAAAGCAAATTTGTTCATTTATCATATGTTTTGATGTAATTTAAACTTTTTAATAGTTTATTCATTGGATTAACATTATAAATAATTAAATTTCTATTCCTCCTCCAGTCAGCACATAAATGTTGGTAGCATATTGTATGATAGAATGATAGCTCAATCTATACAAAGGTATGTATTGAATTGAAAATAAATTACTATGTTGTGTTTATTTATGATGTAAAGTAGTCTATTTATCTGTTCCTTTTTAATATTTGAAACATTATTGTTTTTAAGTGTGAAATTGTTAGGTTATTAAAAGTATATTATTCGTTTCAATTTAATAGATTTCTAAATATTCACTCTACTGAATTCTGAGTCAGTTTTTTAAAATTTTAATTAAGTTTTAAAGACATTAATACTTAAGGAGAGTGAGGAATTGCTTAAAGTACAAGTGGAATTTATCATAACCCTGTTTTTAAACCAATAGACAAGTTTTGAAAGTTCGTTTTAGCAGTTTTATTCCTTAAAAACTTGTAGACTAAACTTATTTAAAATTAATTCATTGAATAAAAAAGGAGCAAAGGAATCTAAAAAATTAATATATTATTTACTGCATATATGCAGTGTAAAATTAAATTCCTTGAAATTAACAATATCTGGATCCCCTCCGCATGAATATATAGAATACAAATATAATAAACCCTCCATGAATGGGGTAATCTCCCTCCCCCTTCTACTAAGGAAAAATTGTGAATTATTGAAAATATTGATATTACTTTTAAGAAAATAGAAAAATAATATAATTGTAAATATTGTAAAATTATAGGCATCTTTGAATTTTCATGAGTGAATGTTGAATGAAATTTAAGTGGTGTTTTTCAAGATAGCTTATTCTAATTTTTTTCATAAAATGCATTTTTAATGTGTATAAAATTTTATTAATATTAATGGTCATTTAAAATTTTACTTATGTACAGTAAATAGGATTTCCCCTTCTTTTCCATATGATTAATGGGTATTTCGGTATTCATACTTCATGAAAACATTTAGTATTCCTTTATATTTTCATAAATAATCCTTAATATAGCTTAGGATATATCAAACTAATTCCAATAATTGAACATATTTTAGTTTTAAAATCAATTTAAGAAAATCTATTTGGAGAAAAATAGTTTAATTTTGTAGTGTATTTTTTGTATCCCTGGGACTTACATTTCATACTTTGGCTAAACTAAAATCATTTTATTTTTCTTTTGTTTTGTCTTACAGACAAATTTTATTTACAAGATTTTTATTTACAAGATTTTTATTTACAAGATTTTTATTTACGAGATTTTTATTTACAAGAATTCATAATGTTTTTGATACTTAATATGCATTAATTTAAATATAAGTAATTTTCAATTACTTAATATGTTTTCAATTTATCTGCATTCTAAAAAATTTCTAGTCACTCGAATCCAACCTTCATTTTAACTTCTGAATTGTATTGGATTTTGTTTTTCTAAGTTATTCTAACACATGCCGAACTAAAATCCCATGTGAACAACTTCTCTTTTAAAATTATATACATATATAATTTAGAGTGGATGATTAATACCTTCAATATATTTCCCAAATACTTTCTTGGTCTTTTTTTTTTTAATGCGCTCTACCTTCCTATTTAGTTCATCGTGTTACCTAGTCATGACTTTTTATTAGAAGAAGAATGGATGAACTCATCATTATTACATCTTGAAAAAATATTTTTTTAAAGAATTCTGAGCCTGTTTCTCTCTAAATCAAATGTTTTACATGCATACATTACTTAGTAGTTTCTTTTATTATCTTGGTGTTTTGATATAAAAAAATTAAAACCATTGATTTAAAATAGACTTTATTAGGTTAAGAACTTGTATTTGATCTTATACCTTTTACTCAAGATGCGGTCACTTGCAACTTTCTATGTATTGTTATTGGCATTTACTGAAAAAAAATATATATATATATATATTGATTTGTTCTTTATAGAGCGAACCAACATAACCAAATTAAAGAGCCAGTAATAGAAGAACATAATGTTGAACAATCTGAGAATGCAAATTCTGAAAAAGTCAATTCAAAAGAAGAATCTAGTGAAAGTGACATAAGTGAACCAAGTCATTCGCCCCAACAATCCAGGTTTCAACATATTTTTACAAACAGGCAAGTAAAATAAGAATTTTTTTTAATGACTGAGGATTAAATATGAATATAGTTATTATAAACTGCTGCTGTCTTTGTATAGTAAATCTTGTTTCGGGCTTAAATAATAGAATATATTTTCTGAAAAACCTGTTTAACTGGGGTGTTGATGATGGTGTGGTATGTAAAGGTAGAATTTTATATAATGATTCATTTAGTGCAGGGTATTAACCATTACATACCAACAATACTGAAAATTACCATTTAAATTTAATTTTTGTTATAACAATTTTTTCTGACGATTTTCAAAAGAACATAAAAACCGTACATTTAACAGCAAATGGGAAATATCACCTAAAGGCAGAAATTAAAGTTTTTGCATTACTAAATTATTTTAATTTTTCAAATCCTTTTCAGAACTAATTCTATAACAGTAATAAAAAGGATTTCTGTGCAACATACATCAGTAACTTGTATATATGGATTGTAAGCTCATAAGAAGTTGAATGGACCAGACAAATTAAATTGAAAACTCAAGAATTAATGGGATTCTTGTGTAGTTTTATACAGTGTTTTTGAAGCATTATTAAAATTATTTTTTTGCAGTGAAAGTCAAAATTCCATTTATGGATCTGGTTTCGAAAATCGCTTCGGTGTCCAGATGAATTCCCAGGCTTCTGATGAAAGTTTGAGAAATTCTGTCTCTGTAAGAGAGGATCTGACTCCAAAGAGCTTATTATCAGAGCCATCTGTAAATAACTCCACTATTATTAACACCAAGAACCACCAAATTTTACCATCGGACACTCGACAGCATTTTAGTGTAGAAATTCAACAAGGAATAAGTTCACAGTCTAATCATATTCATAAATCATTTTCATCAAGTGATATAGATGTTCTAAATTCGAAAAATTCTGCTAGATTTCCTACCCTTCCTACACCTTTTAGTAGTAATGGTGAGTACATCTTGTTAACATGTTTCTAACTCCTTTTCTTGTTGTTTGGTATAAATTTTGTCATCTGTTGTAACTCATTAAGAAGTTAATTAAAAATTGATTGCAAAATTTCATACATACAATATTAAAAAATAAAAAAAATAACTTAAAAAATATATTTTTAAAAATTTATCATGTTTTTAAAATGTACTAAAATATATGAAATAAACTCTTCTAGCCTCATACTGATTGTTTTTAAAATTATGATAGTAAATTTTTTAAATTCAGGAATTTGTATGAGACTGAAAGAAATTGCTTTATATATTTTTAGAAGATTTAAAAATGTGATATATAGTGGAAAAAAAATTATTTAATAATTTTTCAGTTAATCTTGTTTTCAGCTATACATTGTAAATATCCAAGCTTATTAAATTTTTGTGCTGTTATAATGAGCCCTAATTCCACATGTGCAGTAATTTATTTTGTCATATCTGATAACAAGAAAATTGCAGAATATCAAATAGATTTAATATTTTAATGATAAACTCAATTGTTATTTGATTTGTAGATCCTGAAACCTTTAATTTGAAATAGTTATATAGATTCAGATCTACTATTAAGCTTAAAGGAGACAAACTTTAAATTATATAGTTATGCTTCTAGTATTGAAGGCAGTATATTACTATAATTCTATCAATTTTTATGGATTGCATGTATTATTTTTCAAGTTGTAATTTCAATGCATAAAAAGCATTTTGGTCCATCAGCTGTGATTAACTTTTAAATTTTTAAATTATTAGTATTTTAATTCGAATTTGAGTATTTATCTGAAATTTCATATTTTTGAATTATATAAAGAAATTTTGTTGGGAAAAATATCATTGATGTCTTGTGAAATAATATCCCTTTTTTTTTTTTTTTTTTTTTTTTTATCAAGCATTTCATGTTCATTTCCCCCTTTTCCTTTTAGGAACTAGCAGTTCTTTAACTGAAATGGTAGAAGATTTAAAATTAGACGATGATCTAGGTAAGAATAATTACTTTTAGTCATTATTTTTTTTAAAAAATTCATTCTTTTGTCTTTTTTAAATAAAAAACATCTATCAAATTTCAAAATCAGCCATGATTTGCTGCCAGAGAAAAAAATATATATTTCTTTTCTGCCACAATTTCCAATATAGCCTTTGAAAATTATTGTAATATTTATATTTAAATGTATTTTTTTAAAATCATTAAATTAAAATCATGAATTTAGTATGCTTGAATTTAAAACTGCTTTAACTTTTAGTTTGGTGAGGATAAAATATTTCTAAGATAAGACACTTCTTGATACTTTAAAAAAAATGTTAATTATTTTTGTAACTATGCCATGAATGCTTAAAGATTGGAAAAGCTTGTGGGCGTGGGGGAATCATTGGATAAATTGAGTATCATTTTGTTTTGTTTCTATAGAAAAAAGCCTCGTAATTAATTATTTTTAGTTTCCGAATTACTTCCCGTTACTAGTCTTTTCGAAAGTTCAAGATTTTTCTTTTTTTTGCAAGTTCCTTTATGTTGCAAGGAGAATATACATATAAGGCACATGAAAAAATTGGATGCAATTATTTTGACTTTAGTGTGAAAAGCAAATAGTCGAGCTTCACAAAATTTCACTATCTATTCCAGTTTCTAAATTTGAGTTATTCTTGGCAACTATTAACTGTTCCAAATTTCTATGTTAATTGGCAAAGACATATTTTATTTCAACCCAAGGATATAAAAGTTGATTCCTTGTATCTGTTTATTTATATTCTAAAGAGTCAACTAAATACATTCAATATTATGAACCTAAGTTGCTAAAATGTAATTTTTATCATACCGTTTTTTTTTTTTTTTTTCTTTTTTAATTAATGAAAATTTAATAAATCAAAGTTTAAAAGCTCATAATTTATTCTGACTTTCTTGATTGTAACAACTAAACTTTTGATTATTTTAAAGTTGATTACTGAAATGGATTATGATTTCTTTTAAATAACCTTGTAAATGGTTTTAAATTAAAGAACCATTTTATTTGTTCTACTTGACTGGACTTGCAATCTTGCAGTATTATGATGTTTATAAACTTGATATTTCTCCCTTTTGAAATTTTTGCAGTTGAAATTTGAGTTTTATTCGTCATTTATAGTCTTCATTAATTAGCAATTTAAACATATGCAATTTTCGTGATAATTGATATCTTTCATGCTGAAGCGACTCATATTGACTCGCTCATTGAGATTAACTCATATTGTGTAAAAGGTATTTAAAGTGAATTTTTTAGTTCAATATCTGAAGAAAAAATATAATCTATTATCAAAAAGTTCTGCTATTGTCAGTTGATATAAACTTTGTGAACTTTATTTTTGTTATAAAAATAACATTCTCTTATTTTTATCAGTTCACAAATGTTTGATTGTTGTATTATTGAAAAATATTTTAATTAAAACAAATAATTATGGAATGTTTTTAAAATGAATTAAAAAAATTTTTAAATAAAAAAATGATCCATTTTAAATTTTTTTCATAAATTGCAGAATTTTTATTATTCTTTAATTTCAGAAGGTCTAATTTATTGGTGTTTAATTTTTTCTGCAGCACATTTCTAAATAGAATAGATTTTGTGAAATTTTATATTGACAGAATTTGAAATAATTTAGCACCTTCTGAATTTGTCCATTTAGAATTTTTATCACATAAAATATGTTATACCTTAAAATTAAGCTTACTATATAGTCAATACTCATGAAAGTTTGTTAGCTGCATTTTTTTTCTGCCTTCCAGGTTTTGATCCTTGTCAGCTATCATTGGATGCATTGCAAAAAATCACGGCTGAGGAGAAAAATCCTCATAATCATGTACCTTCAAGAAATATCTATACCTCTACCGTGAAGCAGCCAACTCCATATAATAGTTTCGTGATGCAAACACTGAAAAACTTGCAACAACCACAAAATTTCATGCCAAGAGTTAGAAATCCTCCACCACCAGGTTTTGCTGCTAATGCTTTTTCATCCTCTCAGCAACCATTGGCCTCTCCTGGTTATGAGCCTAGTAAGTTACATGTTTACTTTTGCATTGCACTGTTATCACAAAACACTTACACATTGCACTGTTATCACAAAATAGAACAAACATTGAAAGCAGGCCGTCATTTGTGTGGTCAACAGTAATAAATTATTACGTTATATATTGAATTAATTATTGGATTATTCACATCAATAACATTCATATATTATCAAAATGATTAGCATTAAAAAATTGAATTTGCCTGCTTAATGTTCAAAAACATAGAATATAGCACCTGCTTGCAAAAGTATTAATAATTATAGTACACTATCTACCTATAAGTAATTGGACACATGTGATAAGAGAGATAAACATAATTTATTCATATTCAATAGTTGGTAGAGCCTCTACCTGAAGCAATTACAGCCTTCTCCGGTGTATGCTTTCCCATAAGTTTTTGAATGATGGACAGCAATATTTTCTTCCACTAGGCTTGGAGAAGAAATGCAAGTGCTCTCGCTGATTTTGAATTATTGCTGCACCCCTTAATCGGCGATCTAACTCGTCCTAGAGGATTTCTATAAGATTCAACTCTGGTCTCTGGACAGGCTAGTCCAATTGGTTCAATCCATAGTCTTGATACCAATCCATGGTGGTCCTCGCAACATGACAAGTGGCGTTATCATCCTGGAAGTAACAATGATCTCTCCCATAAAATTGCTACTGCATAGGAAGCACTTTGTTGTTTAGAATGGTACAATAGGAGTTAGCATTGAACTTGCCATGAATTGGAATCAAGGCTCCTAGTCCATACCACGAGAAACATCCCCAGACCATAATTCCACTTTTGTTAAACTTTACAATTGGGCAATGCATTCTGGCAAAAGGCATTCGCCATGCATAGGCCAAACCCAGACTCTACCATCCGACAGGTAGAGGCTGAACTTCGATTCATCACTCCAGAGAACCTGTTTCCGCTCATCTACAGCCTAATATTGATGCTACTAACACCGCATTAGTCGAACATTGTGGTTGTATTTTGAAATCAAAAGCTTATATATGACAACGTGACCATAGAATCCAAGCAAATGGATGGTATTTCCATTTCCTTGCGGATGGTATTTATTGAAACAACAGTCTCAGAGGCTTACTGGAACTCCTGGAGTATGTGGGCCATCAATTTAGTGTAGTTTTTCAGAATTTCTTTGGACACCACTTGGCAGTCTCCATTCCTTGGTTTCATGGGTCTGCCAGGTCAAGGCACATTCCGACAGTTGCCACTCACCTTCCATTTCTTAATCACAAAAGCCACTGTCAACTATGGAATGTTTAATTCACTTGATATCTTCCTTAAGGATCGGCTATTTGTATGAAATCTGACAATTATACCTTTCTCGAAGTCGGACCGCTCTGAATTTCATGGCATCTTGCATGCAACTTATGCCAGTGCGGTTTGTACATGATATTTAAATACAGAAAGCATGGTATAGATCAGGGCCACAGATATCCTCATTTGCATGAGAGTCCAGATAATTATTGGTTGATAATGTATTAGTATAATTTGAATTTCAAGTTATTATATATAAATCTATTTATTTACTGAAAATTTTGTTCAATTTCTTTCTTTCAGGAAATGTAACCTCTAATAGGATGTCACCTGTGATCAATCTGTCAAATTTCAATAGTATTATAAGACCAAATTTCCCCTTTCAAAGATATCAGTCTATGAGTAATAATTCTGTGGCAAATGGTTTCACACCTCAACAAATTAGAACAGTTCCCGTAAGTTAACTTGCATATTTCTGTTTTAAGTATAGAATTTATAAAAAAACTGAGCAAAATAAATAAGAAATTTTAAGCAAATTATCTGAAGCTTTCTGCAATGAAAGAAATGTATGGTGTGATAATGCTGTAAGCTAGAATCATCCATTTCAGTTTCATTTTTAATTATCGCAATAATATTTTGCTCATAAAAATGTATTTAATATTTTTTCAGCACATGTATGTGTAAATGCAGTAGCTGGAGCAGTAAAGAGTTTTGTAAAATATGACTTAAAATATTTTTTAAAGATGGCACTATAATGAAATTGGTTTCAATGAAAAGCTTATTTTTTAAATTTACAAGTGATGTAAAAAAAATGTGCAAGTATATGATGCTGTTTGGGGAAGATAAGTTATTAATAAAAAATTACAACATTTTGCTTAATTTTAATTAAAAATCCATTAATTATAATCCATTTTAATTAAAAATCCATCCAATTTGAATTTTGAAGCTTCCTTTATTAGAGATGCCCAACTATCCAAAAGACAACTATCTAGCAAATTTGGTACCACCAAATCTGATTGTTTGCTTTGTCATGTTTTGAATGTTTTTTGCATCACATTCATTGATAATATGTAACCTATAAACATTGACATTTAGATTATTTCAAAAATGTAAAATGCTCTTAATTTTCCCTTTAGAATGAACACTATTCATTGTGTTACCAGTTTTAAATATCTACTACTGCTTAAATATTTTGTATGGATGCATCAAAAAGTAACTGTTGGCTTTGAGAAAATCACAAATCTAATATATAAAAATGAATTTTTGTATGTAAAATTTTACCAACTTATTTCTTGCATTTGTGCGAAGGTTAGAGATATAGTACAATTATTAGCATATATTTTGAACACAACAATATTTACAAACAAATCATTTCATATGTTTCTATTATTTAATATTTATTATAAGTATAGATTAATTAAAAATTAACAAAAGACAAACAGTAAATGGCACATGTCATTCGAAGTTAATGGCACATATATTCCAAAATTATTTCATCTATGGCAGCAACACGCTGCCATACAAACTAGCAGTTAATATATTTGAAATGTAATATAAGAAAGCAGTTCCTCATTGCAAGTTAATATAGTTTAATATGAGTTAGTATCTTGTGGATGTCTAAATGGCATTTAACTTTTCAACTACTATACTATAGTAACATATATGGTATTATTATATCAACAGCTATTGAAATATAGTATTTCAAATTTTAGTTTTCTTGCTAGTGTTTAGTTATTTTCACTAAGATTTGAGGAAAGATGTTAATTTAGATATGTCTAGAAAGCTGGGATTAAATTGCTTGCCTGCTGAATTAGAAATTTACTTAAAGATGATACAAAATCTCTATTTTATCAAATTTATTATACCTGTTTTATTTTTAATCTGTGTTTAGTATCATTTTCAGAATTTGCCTAACTTAAACACGATTCTATTTTAATTTTAAAATTGTGTTGGGTTTGAAGGTTATAAATTAAAATTTGTAAAGATGATTTTTCAGATGAGATTTAAAATAATTTTTGTGTAAGTAATGTCCTTAAATGTTGGATTTAGATACCATTGTTTCAAAATATCTGAAACCATACACAGCAAAGCATGCTAAATTTCGATGTAATAGCTAGAACCATGAGTTATGGCATTTTAAATATGGGGGTTTTGACATGCAACATTATAAAATAACATCGATAGTATCTAAAATCGCGTATGGGTTATTTAAACAAAGATGATCTTAATTTAAAATCAAAATGCACTTGCAAAATGGTTATAAAGCAATGTCGAATGAATCTTTCAACAAATAAATTGGCTTTAACGTATTCATTATTGCTAAGTTTGTGCTACCCATCCTAAGCAATGCGTTAATTGCATAAAGCAATTTGTGTGCATATGTTAATTACATGCTTGATAGATTTGACATAAAACCTTTTTATGATAGTGAATATATATCTATGATTATCAGAATTACTTTTTCTTCTCAACACATAGCATTTCAGCTTGATACTATACCACCTTTTCATCTAATTAAAGCAGATGCTTTTGTTTGGCACCAGTAGAACAGTTTCCAATCCTTTTTTTATGTTACCGACAGTTTTTAGATTTTGAGAAAATCTTAAATTGCTATAAAGTAAATTAAATTATTTCCATAAAATAGTTGATTAAAATTATTTCCATAAAATAAAAATTGCAGGATATTAATGTTATTGCTAGATGGCTGGAGACTAGATTTCCTGCAAATGTTAGAATGTCCTACTTTAAGAGTTTTCTAGAGGTTTTTAAGTGCATGATTCTTTTTATCTTTCCAGCCTGCTCAAACATTCCACGATTTTCCTTCAAGATCTGTACCTACTTCTCAACATATGCCAAGTCAGAGACTGGAGAATATGCCTATTCTGCCACAACAGCACTTTACTTCACAAGAACAAAATTTATCCCGTAAATATTCTTTATTCGCATTTTTCTCTTTAAAAAAAAAATTGAAGCATGCTCAAATGTATTTTATCATTGAGGGGAAATTAATGTAATTTAAAGAGATTCATAAGTATCGGAATCATTTTCTGTCAAATAAATTGAAGAAAAAAAAAGCATTCTGCTTAACTTGCTGTTAAATACTTTCCACAAGCATATTGAGGATTTTAAAAAGTAATTACTTACACAGCTTCATTGTGAAATGGCAAATGGGATTTTCCATGAATTATTGAATCAGTTCCATAGCTTTTTTTTTTTTTTTTTTATGTAAAAATGTTTGCATACAAATTTCTAAAAAAATGGTCCACTATAGGGTGATAATTTGTGAGAGAACCCCTCCCCCTTAAAATATGTTAATAACTAATTGAAATATTTTTCTTGTCTTTCTAAGTAAAAACACTAAACAGTGGAAATTCAGATATTCAAACCATTTGAAAAATACATGAAAGAGAAGGGATGTTTAATATTATGTTTTCATCTGTCATAGTAAAAGGCTAAAGAAATTATATGTTTAATGATCTTAGAGGAGTTAGTATAAACTGAATTTTAATATTAGTTCTGTATTTATGATTGTTATTTTAGCATGTTGAAATTGTTCTTAACATTTTTATATAATATCATGTAAAATAATTTGAGAAAAACAAAACTCTAATCAATAAAATTAGAATCAACTCTAAAATATGTTTTGCTACTCATTATTGTACAAATAAATTGAATCATTAAATTTATTTGGAGTATATCTATGGTTTCATATCAGTTGAACCAGAAGTTCAAGATCTGATTTTGCATGCTGCATTGTTGCATCCATCCTTGATAAATTTTTCGCTGATCAAATCCTTCCATTAGTGTGGCATAGAGATTCAGGATGGTTCTCAGTTAACATCTTCATTATCTAACTGTAATTCTAAAGCAGATGATAATCTATCAAACTGAAAGTACGAGAATGTGCTGGAAATTTGTTGAACAGATTGATAAGATTTTAAATAATTCATTTCTGTCTTCATCGATATTGTCATTTCGAATATACATTTTTATTATCTTCATAATTTTTCTTTTATAATTGTTTATGCATTATTATTTTATTTATTTATTTATTTTTTTGTACAGCATCATTCATGAATATGAATCAGCAGACCCAATGGATGCCAACTTACGAAAATTTCCAAAGTCCAAATTTATCCAAGTGTAAGTAATTTTTTATTACAAAAGGTAAGCAATGTTTTGGTTAGAGCTATGATATTTTTGGTTATTTAACCTTTTCACCACTGACACGACCCTTAAGCCAATGCAAATTCTCTCCTGGCAGATCCATTTCTGTTTAAAATGAGAGGCGCAGGATATAAAGCAAGTTATCTATAAGAATGTTCTCACTTTATATCTTGAACTCCTTGCTTGAAATAGAAATTGACCCTGTGAGTGGAATTTGCATCGTCAGTTGGAGTATGCCAGTGAAGGGGTTAAGTTCTAAAGCATTTAGTCATGATTTATAAAAATAGTTCAATCTGATAATTATTAATCTTTAGAAGATTGCACGAAGAAAATTTTTTGAATAACCGTATTTTTATATACAAAATTAAAGGATAAAAGTATATTTTTGCCAATTTCTTTTGTTTGCATTTAATATTGACATTGGTGTGTAAGTCCTTGGATTTAATGATAAATAATGCTGTGTTGTGCTGATGTTCTTTGAAGCTGACTAATTTTGTTATTATAAAG
This sequence comes from Argiope bruennichi, assembly GCF_947563725.1. Taxonomy (NCBI): domain Eukaryota; kingdom Metazoa; phylum Arthropoda; class Arachnida; order Araneae; family Araneidae; genus Argiope; species Argiope bruennichi. The sequence continues at coordinate 48,461,571 of NC_079157.1, forward strand.
CTGTTTGTCCAGTAATATATCTGCTGAAGAAGAGTGGATATGTGGAACCCTTTGTAAAAAATATCTTTTACCATGAAATAAATGAATTTTTTCTGGTAATATTAAACATTTAGAATACCATGAAAAAAATATAAATATTAAGAAACATAATTACGAGATGAAAAAGCAATTTTTCAGAAATCAATAGATTATTAACTGTCTAATAAAAAATATTCAGAATTCACTAAAGGATTTCACTAAATGACACATTTCATTTTACTTTACAGATAGACCAGCAAGTCCTCAGAATTTTCCAGTTGCTCAGCAATTCAGACCAGAAGAGATTCAAAGGTTACAATACCCGAGACTCAATTTATCACCTTTCACAGGTAAAGAATTAATATTATAAAATTTTCTTAGTAATCTTATTCATGTATTTGAAGCGGTTCATTCTTTGTGAAAAGTTTCAATGTAGTTTCTGATCAGTGAAATATTGTGTGAAATTCTTAATTATTTTTTTTGATTTTAAAAATATAATGAGTACAAAAAAAATTGTTATATTTTCTTTATTTTAAGACTTAATTTGATGTGACCATAAATTAGTTACACAGAATAATGTTATGCATAGTTGTGTAGCAAAATATGAAAACAGTACATTTTATTTATAAATAATAAGTGTTAAATTATGGGGCATGTCACTGATTAAATTCATGTAAATTACATCAAGTACACTGCTGGTACTTTCCATTTAAATAATATTTGGTATTGTAGGCAAAAATTTCATTATTCTTGCACAACTTAATATACCATTTCAGCTTTGTTATACTCCATTTTTGCATAATCATGAAATGATGAATTTTTGCGAAGCACTTTGATGTGGACTTAAAGCACCTTATACTATCTGCAACTTTAACACCCAATATTACTAATCTACTTATATTACAATTAATATTTGCATATCATGCAGTTACCTGCTAGTATAAATCTTATTTAATACTATATAAAATTTCTGCTGTTTTGTTTTACATAAATACTCTCATATGTAACAGATAATTAATAGTTCTATACTTATTCTACTTTATTTAAAATGAAATTTTGAGATACACATTGAAAAATGTGTAAATAATATGAGTTAGAAATAATTTCTTCCTCTCTTCTGTTTACTTTAAATATATTCCCTCCTCATTTTATGTTCTAAAAACATTTGTTTCAAGAGAATCCATTTTAAATTATTGAATCCACTTTAAATTTTCAGCAGTTCCCTAACTTTCAAACCTTGCAGCTGACATTTAGAATCCTAATGTATAATGATCTCCTTCATTCTTGGTCTAATTCATTTCTTTGAGACAAACAGATCACGTTCTCCTGTAAAGTAGTTTTATATCTTAAAGAAATTTTGCTACAATTTTTTTTTTTTTTTTTAAATTATTGAATGTAATATTTACATAAGGAATAATGAATTGTTTTGAAATTTGTACAAAACAGACTGAAAATTTATAGCAAAAAGAAGTTTCTTTTAAGTTTAATCAGTTTTTTTTTTATTTAAGTTTCTTTTTGCTATAAAGGTGGGTAGATCTGATATGACACAGGTTACATATTTACATAATGCGTTTTGTTGTTTTCATGTGGATTTTACAACCGTATGGCATTCTGGAAAATCATGAAAATATACTTAAACATTGAAATTATCACAATCCACCAAAATTTGTCTTGCGATTCATGAGCAGGTCATGGCATTTAGTTTAAGAACCCTTGTAATAAATTATGTAGTATAACTTAAAATGTGGCTGAAATTTTTAAAATTTTGCTTGTAAAAAAATTTTTATGTAATTTTGTTAATTTGTAGCCCTTAGTTTTTTCCCCCATTTAAAAATGTTAACCAAAAATCTTCTTTTCCAGATAACTCTCAGTATGGGTTTTCAGCCAATCAGAACCAGATAAAAGGAGTCAACACGTTCCCTTGAGATTCCTCTTAGAGGACTTTTTTTTTCTTCTCCCGAGATTCATACGGTTGTATTTGTGTAATTGGTGTGTACAGTGAATCCTCCCTTGAATTTCACTACTTTATTTTACTATGTGTTCTAATTTAACAATGCGTTTTGAAATACTGAAAAGAATTTATGTCATAGTGAATAATTTTGTTAAATAAAACATATTTTAAGCATTTCCATCCTGGTGTATTTATTGACTAATTTTTGGATTTGAATATTTATTGCCTCTCTCAAAATGTCACATTTCATGTCTCAATGTAGGATATTTTAACAGTTTAGAAAATCATGTTCACTAATTCATAACATGATCTTGATTGCTTCTCTCTGTAATCAAGGTTGGATATGTAAATCTACTTGCACATACATACATACATAAAAAAAAAAAAATCGCAGCAAAAGTATTTCAATGTAATTTAGGGAAGATTGGTTATTATTGTCTTCAAAAGAATTTGTGACAATCAGTTTTCATTGCGATGAATTTAATAAAAAGCTTTCTATATAAAGATAAATTTTTATCTTAAAATGTTGTTTGAACTGCAAGTTTTCTAAATGTAAAACTAATTCATAATCATCTATGCCATTCCCATCCTTTTTTGTTTTGTTTATCCATTTAGGTTGGTTATAAATGCTCGATGCTATTGTGTTTACTCATTTATTTTGATCAGTCGCATGTACTTCATGCATGCTTCACTGTAACCTTTAATGCTGAACTCCTTCCTGACATACACTGCATATCCCCACTTCATGCACTCTAAACTTATGCCTTGCCACTTGTGTTCAATGAAAGTCCAATCCAAGCTGTATGATAAAAGTAGACTAAAATAAAATTGGCAATGATTGGATATCCATAGTTACAAATCATGCCATACTTATTTGAACTGTTCACATTGACGATGAATATTGAAATGCCATCACCTATATTGATTTGGTTTTGACTGTTAATGTCCAGTTTTAAAGTAAATTTTTGATAGTACACAAGAAAAAAAAAATCAGGTTATAAAGTGTTTTCTTGTTCTTGCCCCCCCCCCACCTTCCAAATGCAAATATTTGCTTTTTGTTTTAAAAATGATTTTTAATGAATCTTTATTTAGAGGTATGTGTTAATTCTGTGTGCTAGATATTCACTTTACGCTTATTATTCTTAATACAAGGGGGGGGGAGTGACGAGTTGAGTTTGATTGGGTTGCAACATTTGATCAATTTGAATAAAATATTGAAGCAGAAATATTCAGAAAATGGCGAATGGCAAAACAAGATTATTTTCAGACATGATAGTGCTCATCCACGTGCTAAACCAGTGAAAGAAACTGTAGGTCACTTCTTGAATGGTTGGTCCCACCCACTGCATTCACCTGATGTTGGTCCTTCAGATTACTTTCTCTTAGTTTCAGGAAGAGGGCCATTTTTGGAGTGAAATTCAGTTCGTATGCAAATATTAAAAGTTGGATTGCATCTACACAACCATACTATTAGATTACTGTTTTATTCTTTGGTGGATTCTCCAGCATTTCGTTCGACATGATCGATCGAAATCCTTGCACAAAAAAATGTTTCATCGTTTTTTACAATTTTATTTCAGTCTTGTGCAGTCCATAATTGATATTTGCTAACCCAATATAAGCATTTCCTCTTCAATGCAAATCTTAACTCTTTTTGGATTGCCATTCTTACCCTGCTTTTTCTCCTACTGTCGATAAATCAACTTTCAAACTGGTACTTAATAATTCTTTAAAAATCTATGTTTTGCAAAGATGCATTTTAGCATTTCATATATGAAATTTATCTGCTTGAGATGTGTTACATTCTTGTCCATGTTTACCCTTCTATTTCGGGAAAAGTTTTCAAATTTATTTTGCTGATTATTAATTCTGAAAATACTGGATTTTCCATTCCTCCCGTAATCTGAAAATCGCCAAGTAAACCCGAGAATGCGATCACCTTGGCATCTTATGTAAAATGGAACTTGGTGAGATTAGTATGATTAAAAAATCGCCAAGTAAGCCTGGGGATCCGTAAAAATAAGCAATGCCGAATATTATCTGTACTTGAGAAAGTTGAGGAGAGAAAATTCTCACTGGTTACTTTTATCACTTGAAAATAAGATGTGTAGGAAGTTAATAAGATGTGTTGGACTGTTAACATAATCTTTGTTTCGGGACTCTGAATTGAACTCCCGATTTCATTTTGCTTGCTAGACTTCGTGCGTGTTAAACCTTTCTGTTTAAATCCTATTTATTCATTTTCAGATGATCAAAAAAATTAATATCAACTCATTTTTTGTAATTATTATTTTAATTAATTTTCAAGATTTTTTTTTTAAAGTGCATTTTATGCACTACACTATTTTCAATGTTACTACATTGAAAATACATTTCATCATGGATTTTTTTTTCTGTTGTTGGTAATCAAGATATGAAAGTATTTCGTATTGAATAGATTTCTAATTAATGCATTGCTTTCAGAAATATTTTTGGAATTCTTTTAAAATTTTGTGATAAATGTAGTTAAGGTTTAAAATGAGAAGAAAGCAATAATAAGAATTGAAGCTTGTCCAATTTTTTTTTCAAACTATCTATATTTTTTTTTCAAACTAATACAAGTAGCTGAATTAATTTATCTCATTATACATTTTTAGATTAAATTTCTTCTTTCTTTTATCTGAATGTTTTTTTAAAACTGAATTAGAGACATTTTTATTAAACAATCTTCTTAGATATTATGTAAATAATGAAATATACTGATGTAGTTGATTTGATTTTATCGACTATTTATAAACAAACTTCGATCCAGCTAACCACTTAACTGTTTTACTTTCTTTACTATCTAATTAGATGACACCTTCTATTTTAGGAATATTTTCTTATTTTGATTCAAATATATATCCATTGAATACTTGATTTATCTATGTATTAGAAGTAATTTTAATATTGAATTATAATCGTTATGGATGGTTTATTTTTTGCTTACAACTAGCAAAATTCGATAAATCGATGCACGTGTGGCGTTCGGGCAAAACAGTTAGGCGGTTAATGTGTTTATTGGATAAATTGCTCAATTCTTAGGTCTCAATGACAGAGTTAAGGCATAATACAACTAAAATAGCTACGTAAGGCTTCAAAAATAATTCGAATTGCATATTCGTTTAAATTTAAAAACCTTTGTTGAGGAAACAATTAAGGCTAAATTGAAAGTGCTTACGACCAATAATCCCGGTGAACCAGCTGTTTCTCAAAGACTGCTGGAAACAAATAAATAAAAATAAATGCAACAATTTCCAGAATTTAAAGCATCTAGCTCTGCAAATAGTGCGATCAAAAATATTAAGAAATTGAAAAAGTGAATTTCTGTGTGAAATAATGCTATCAAGCATAAAGAAGTTCTAAACTTTACATTTTGCAAGTATTTGAAAATATGTTTATACAAGAGACGTCCTCCCTCCTTCTCAGTTTTCAGTTGGTCACAAAAAAAAAAAAAAAAAAAAAAAAAAAAAGAGTAGAGAACAAAATGAATTCATTACCAAAAATTATTAAGAACATGGTTACTTTTCAATATAACTGCTGTGATGATCCAAACGTTTGTGGAACATAATTTCCGACCCTCTCTTCGAAGAATTTTACCGGCAGTTATTTGAAATGAGCACCAACATTCCTTTGAAGTGTGGGGAACGTTTCCAACATTTTTTCCCCATATACTTATATATTAGCCTATATAAGAGACAATATTTGGAATAATCTGCAAAGTATCAATTTCTCATGTCTGTGAAATAAAAACTTTTGTTTTACTTTAAAAATGGTTCACCTCAAAAATTTCTCGTTAGTCTGGAAATTTCTTGAGTTATAGAAAGAATATATTGTGGGAATGTTTAAACATTCACCTTCCCAAGTAACAATTTTGGCATGCTGATAAGCCAGTTGGTCGCTTGGAATTCCATCCTTCCCTCTTTCTTTCAAATCAGTTTATTAACTAGTTGAACAAGTTTTTTGGTTGCGACAGTTTTTCCAAATTCATTGTGAGCAAGACTTAGAACCAAGTGATTATCATCTTTTTCATGAAAAACATTAAGATCTATCTTACATTAACGGCAACGTTCTTCAAAGAGGAGAGCAGAAACCTATTCAATCGATATGACAAATTGCTGAATATTCATGTCATTTATATCGAAAAGTAACCATGTTTTGATGATAATAAATTTGTTTTGTTCACTTCTCTCGCCCCCTTTCCCTCTTTTCTGTTCTTTCAGGGGGTCTACGGAAAGGGTCCTGGCATGTACGTATACATAGCGCATTTATATCCTGAGTTATTTGAAATTATATGGATTTTTATACTTTGTACTCTTCCGGATTTTCGAAATATCACCACCACCACTCCTGCTGAAACTTACTAGATGGCGCTTTTCAAATGGAATCTAAATGTTATGAAATTATATTAACTGATCATTAAGTCTTGATAGTTTTAAAATATGCTGTGGGAACACACAACTGCACAAAATTCGAGAAATCTAATAAATATATCAGGAAGAGAATGAACAATCAATTGTAGCAATCTATCTTTAAATATGAACAAAAATAATTAAAGTTTATGTAACCAGATGTCAATAAAGCGTCTTTATTCTCATTGGTTTAGATAATACAATTTTAGATGCTTTGTTGATAATACTTTAGATCTAAAAATTCTTCGCTTTTACTTCACTTTGCAGTTTGTTGGTTATGCTGCTTCAAACGAACGATGGCTTAAGTCTTGTTTTGATCCATTTAATTTAGGCTGCTTTGAAGCAATTCGAATGGCGAGTAGGACCGATCTTAGGAGACGTGAGGCTCATTTAGAAAAATATTAATTAGCCCCTTAGTTTCAAGTTAACTTGCTCTTGTGTTATTTCTATTCCCTTCTTTACATATTTGATGTGAATTAAAAAAATAAATAAAGAGTTCTTCAAAGAGAAAAATATGGTATGAAAAACTCTCATACATATTTTTTAATTTTTATAAATGCTGTCAGGCATTTTTATGATTTCATTTTTAATACATTTGTTTATATGGAATTTATTTTTTCTGTTAACGGAGCAAAAATAAATTTGAATAGAAAATAATTATCCAAAATGGTATTGATAAGGCCTGATTAGAATAACATTAATAACTTCATTCAGCCTTATCTTTTTATAGCCCAAGAAAAGGCTGTAAAAAGATAAAACTGCATTGATTTTTGTCAGCTTTGGTTGAAATCATTTTTTAAAAAGACTCTATGGACTTTAAACTCTAGGGGGGGGGGAGATAACTTTTAAATTCTTAATAGTTTGGAACTTCTTGTAATGATGTTGTCACGTAGATACTCTTGTGTGGAACTCAATGACACACACAAGAAGTAGAGCTAAACCAATTTATTAACTCAACTCTGAACTGAGAACACAGTGACTGACACATCTGCTTTTATACTAGCAGGGAAAGTTCCAGAGTACTTTTCTGGAGACAGTAAGAAAAATCCAGAACACTTGTCTTTTAAACTAAAGAAATGTCCAGAATCTTCTGGAACATGAAATAAAGGGAAACATAAAATCAAGGAATTAAATATTTGCACAAACTGTGAATCGCATTTTCTCTAGCGAGATTCGAACTTACAATCTCTTGATTATAAGATCAGTGCTATGACCATTCGGCCATGGAGAGTCGACTGCCTCTTTTCAATGCAGCAATATACAGGCAGCTTATTTTGCCTTGCCCTATCCTAATTATACTATTAATTTGAGCTAAAAATAAATTGCATTCTGACGCGGTGCCTAACTGGGAGTAATTGGTCCAAGCAGGCTTAATCGCAATCCTGATGAAGAATATTGGAATTTTCAATTACAGTTGGATGATCAGCGTTACTCATAAAACATTACCCATAATTCTACTCTGTAAATAACCAACCACTTTTTGTTCCATGATGTTATTACTATAACCAGTCCCACTTAGTTTAGCGGAACTAAATATATCCGTGATAAATTATAGACTGCATTTGTTGATCAAAGCAAGTTTGGAACACTTAGATATGTCAACTACATTTCACGAATGGGATACATCGAAAAATCTGAGTAAGAGGAAGAGATCAAATAATTGTTTTGCCTGCATCTTAAATCTAAAAGAAATAGCAGACGATTTGGAAAATTTTTATAACGATAGAATAAGTTAATTTTACCCTGAAATCATTGAGCGATTTAGTTCTGGAAGTTATCCGGTAGATGGTTTTCATCACCATTTTAGTTTAAGTAAAAGATTTCGATAAGTGACTGTGTAGAAAAATCATTTTTAAAAATAGGTTCGTCTTTAAAAAAATAATTTTAAAACGTAATAAGTTAATCGAATAAATTTTACAGAAATTTACATTTGTATAAAAGTTTGCTCCAAATTCATGTGCTCAATGAGATTGTCTGTCGAGATTACTGGAAAATAAAAGAAGCTAGATAAATTTGGCGTATGGTTTTGATGACAAAGTTGCGGATGAAAATTTGAACCCATTTGGTCAAAAGCAAAAGGTTTTTAAAATGCTCGATTCCTTATTCTACAGAGCTATGCATGAAACATGCCATAATATATACGAAAAGAGAAACTGCTGAAATACATGATGATTATGTAATTCTTCAAGCATATGCCATCTTTTCAATACATAAAAGAATAACTTAGTGACAAGTCAAAATAAATTACTCATTAATTAATAACTATACTCAGTCTTCTAGAAAATATTTTATTAAAAAACTTGGGCAAACATTTCAGTCAATATGTTTAAAGAATAAAACATTAAAAGATAATAACATATATTAATGTGAATCAAAAATTATATGCAGTCTCGTACCGAAAGTCTTTCATGGAATAGATGCTGTCAAAAAGGTATGCGTCGCATTTTGGCAGAAAACCCAAAATCTTCATGATTATGGAAGCCAACTTTATATTTCTGCCCCTTTAGTTCCATAAATTTAAGATATATAGTGGATGTTCGATTTTATAAAATGTTTAATAGTTCCAAAAAGAAAAGTATTTGTCCTGCTTTATTGATATTCCAATGTCATCAATAATCATATTACATCTGGTACAGATGCATAGCTAGTATAATTCATCCAAAACGATAAACAATCAGAAAAATAAGGAAAAAAATTGTCATTTTTACTTAATAGTATCTTAAAATTTTAGCTTAGAGAACAAGGCAGCTTTTAAAATTATTTTGTTCCTTGTAATGTAAAAATATCTACTGCCTACATAGTCGCACATTCTTAAGTGATCATCAAATTTGGAATTTTAAATTTACATGCATCTAAATAATGTCTGCTTCCGCACGTCCCACTGCAGAAAATACAGACGAATTTAATTTTGTTAGAAGGCATGCATAGCTGGTGTACTGCGCTGCCACGTGGTACAGGGCGTACCATCCCCCAACTACAGTAAAATACTGCTGCACATATTCATCGAATACTGCGGATGTATCATCTATTACTTCTGTATACAACTCTAGACTATATAGACGGAGGCAATAAATGGTCAGATCTAGTAGAAAAGCACAAAAGATGAATAACTCCATGAGAGGGGCATTGCCCTTGAACGTGCTTTTACAAAAAAGTGCTATGTATTGAAATACATCCTCAGGGCATTCCATGCCCGAAATTCTTAACATTCTGCTCTTGAATTCATTTGCATGTCTCTCCCGAAACAAGATGACAGCCTCTCCGAACTCTTCTCTGAAAACTTTAATGGAATTCCTGATGTGTGGTTCTTCCCATTCTAATCCGTACCTGGGCAGAGCGTAGTGAAGCAAGTCGTGGATTAATTCCGTGAAAGCACTGCCATTATGAGTCGACATACCTGCAAGATATTTCGAGAGTTATCTTTTGGATCTGCTTTGATCAAAACTCTATTAACAAAGGGATAAATACTGCAGCAATATGAAACAAGGCACTTGAAATAAACAATAAAGCCACAAACACAACACACATAGGGACAATGAACAGCAGAGACTTAGCTTGAACGCAGATTGCGCTTTTTGGGCGTGGGTGTGTCCTTGATGTTAAAGTTGATTTACACTTGGCCAGTTATAAGATTCCATTAAGATTACGCATGCGCAGAAGGAAGATTGTATATTCGCTGAAAGAGCAGAAGTGAGTTCTTGCCTCTGCGAGACAAGTATTTGTTACTGTACAATTTCTGCTCATGAGTGGTCATCCTGGATGGATAGTAGCTAGCTGAATGTAAACCCTACTTTAGAACTGTTGACGAAATTCTCTGTATCACATGGCCTAATGCTACAATGAATTGCCCTGTGCAAACAGGGCCTCACACACAGGAGGATATTAAACTAACAAAACTATTGAGTTGTCCAATGATATATTGGAACTTCTAACGCAATTAAAGCTTTTCGCGTCATTTTATTATTTGTAATTATATTTGTACAGTAAATAATACTCTAAATATGCTAATTTAATGCTATTTACTGATTGGCGCTGCATATACTTTCATCTTCCAACTTCAAAGTTTAGAATTTCCTTACTTTCCTTTATTCCAGTTATTTTTCTTTTTTATCTCGACGAAACTGTTCTTTTAAAAACTTATGCAATTCCTCACAACTCGCTCCTTGTTAGCCGGAATGTTATTTGGTATGGCAAGAGTTAAGTAGCGTTCACACAAGGCCAACTATTGCGAGCAATGGAAGGCCATGCCTATCTCAGAAACAACACGTGCCCCAATGGGACGATGACAAATGGTTGTCACATCGGGACAACTATTTGCCATTGTCCCATTGAGGTCACGTGATTTTCCTGAAGTAGGCGCGATCTTCTATTGTGCGCGATAGTTGGCCTCGTGTGAACCCTGCCTTTTGAATTTTTCGTCCATATTTTGTGTGTGTGTGTGTGTGATGTCGAATTTCAAAAGTGAATAAATAAAAGAACATCAAGGTTTGGTCATAGGACACACACACACATTCAACTACAAAAGCGTTATTTATTATTATTTTCAATTGATTTTTTAAATTAATGGATCTGGCTGTGGAAGACAGATGTTATAGTTTCGAATCTTGCATTTGATTTCATTATCCCATAGACATGGAAGCAAAACTTACCAATTGCTTGTGGAACAGTCTACATAACTCGCCTTTGTATTTTGAGTGTATTAAATACTGACTTTATAATTCCTTTTATTCTATCTTTTCTGTTTGTTTTCTGGCTGTTGCCATGATGGTTGAGATTTCTGTTAAGCAATAATCCATCAATATTTCATTACATAACTAAATTCAGAACTTAAATGAATTGTCATTTTATTGGGGTTCCAACAAGGCCTGCTCTTACTATCTTACTGCAGCTTGTAATTCAGATAGAGATCTAACAACAAAATCTGATCTTATATCACCAGAAAGTTCAATTTTAACGTATTCTCCTGATAGCATCTGTCCTTGAGTGCAAAGTTGGCGGCACATAAAAGAAAGTGGTGATGTAATTGTCCACAAATCAAATGGCGTCTTTAAATGGGAACCAAGAGAAGAAATAAAACTACAATTGTTTGATAGATAGTATATATCTAAAAAAGGAAGAGTGACTTATGACTCTATTCTTAATCAAGAAATAAAAAATAAGAAGATACCATCCATTAATAATCCAAATTGTATCAGGACAAGGGAGATTTTCCTCATACTTTCAAAGATTTGGAAGAATGGTGAAAAATAAATACCTCTGTAGAGGAATTAGAACTGTTTATCGTTATTTAAGGGAATGCGTAGAATTCTCAGAATTAAGAAAGAATCTGAAAGTTGAAAATGGTGTTTAAGTACAGTGCTGATCGCACCAGATAATCTTTAAACACTGAAGGACATGATGTTAAAAATTGTCAGTTTTTCACCTATATTTGAAAGTTTTAAAGTGTATGGATTTCTTTTGTTGTGAGAATGGAATGAGAATTTAGAGAAGACTTCCTTCAAGTAGTGGCCTGCTCCTCCTTTAACAGGATGATAAATGTACGGAAAGACGAGGAAGAAGGCCAATAATTGACTACCTAGTGGCTGGGGGCCAACCACCATGAAGAGGATGTCAGTTCGGTGAAATGGCGATTTATGATAAAGACAGCAGTTGGCCATTACAAATTCTGGTGACTGGATGTTCGGTTGTACATCTGGTCCATGCTTCGGGATGATCATGGCCTGTGCTCACTGTATATTGCTCATAAACCAGATGCTCTTAGAAAGGGAACCAAACTTTATTAGCACAAAATACCCAATGACATTATTATGATATTGTCTGACATTCAGTATGCAAGACAATATCGTAAAGCTACCGTACAATGTTATGGGCTAATTAGTAACATATTTAGGGTGACAGTTAATCATGGTTTAACTGTGTTGATACTTTTATTCGATCTATAATTTGACAGATATCTGGTTTTTATTAGCGTATGGACATTTCTAGAAGTGTACTAGTAAAAAATTTGGAAATGTTGCGTAGATTAGTGGAAGGGTCAACACACACCAGCGATGCTTTCGTAGATTTTGCTTTCGATTTACTGCAATATAGCGTTCCTAAATATGGATACAGTTGGGAAAAACCTACCGATTTCAAAAGAAGGACCAAAAAGCTTTTTAGGGAAAATTTTGGCGATGTGGTTATATTGTTTAGAGAGAGACATTCGAATGATTTTAATGAAAAATTCACTTTAATAAAAGATATGGAAACTTCTGACGATATTCTATTGTATGTAGCAAGCTTTCAAGAAAAAATATTCAAGGGCAACATTCCCCTTATGGAGTTTATTGCCTATTGTGCATTCCTGCTAGATATGGCACTTATTTGCATGGAACTAGAGGATCCAGACTTGCTGTTTAATATAGTAGACGACACTGCAGACGTGTTCTACCAGTATATTAAGCCTTATTTCACTATAGTCGGAGGATGGTTTTCCCTGTATCGAGTGGCAAAACAATACGAGAGGTACGTAACCACTGAACCTCAAAATAATCCTGTTGCATCTGCCACAGAAGAAAACTGGGATCTACTTTGTGTTTGATACAGGCAGATTTTAAAATTTCCATGCGAAATAATTTCATATTGAACTTTTATAAAGCCAAAAGATCACGCAAATAGAAAAGAACGTGAGGTAAAAATTTTATTTGCAATTTTAAATTTTAGGACAACATTTAAGAAGAATTAAATGGTTAATCAAACGATTCAATTTTATTTAAGTTTTATTTAAATTCCTATCCAATTGCCTTTTGCCAATCTTGCAGTTCTTAGCAAAAACAGGCTTAAAGATTTTTAACTTTTGTATATTTTAACATCTTTTAATTGATTTTAATGTCTAGGATTGTTTATGATGATTTAAAAGATAAAAAGAAGAGACTGAAGACATGTTTTATTGAATTCTTTTATCTAAGAAAACTGTGATAAGAATCCACATTTTGAAAAAACTGAATTGACTTTTATAAAATGAGATATCATCAAAAAACTGCATGTTTAAATTTTCTGTCAACATATTTTTATATTTCATTCAATGTTAATTGTTCGAAAACCTATTCGATTTAAATTGACCCAAATACTGCTCAAGTGATTAAATAAATTATGTATTTGATGCTGTAGTATTTCCCTTTTTTTAGACAGGTATTTCCCATTTTACTGCAAGTGTATTCTGATACTTTGAAATATGACAATCTGCATCTAATAAATTAATCATTCATTGAAATCACTGAACAATTGTTTGATTTATTTTTGAACTCAATTATTTTAATAAGTCAAAATGGTTAGTTTTTCTAATCATCTAGCATGATTCAAAGTTATGAAATAGATTCTAAAATAGCCTTAATTAGATAAACCGTGATGGAATTTATACAGCTTACTATTTGAGAATATTTAGAATAAATTTTAAGACATTGAAATTTCTATATTTTATGTGTACTGAAAATCCTTTTTAATTTTTGCCACTGTTTGCAGTTGATAGTAATAAATTCATAAGAAGCCATTTGTTAAAAGTAAGTATTAGAATAATCAAATTTTCCCAAAAAAAAACCAATATTTTCTAAGAATGGTTTTTCTTTTTAACAGATGCACGTTAAAAACCATTTAATTTTTCAAAAATATTATATACTGTATATAAACAGTTGAAGGTAGGGTTGCAAACTCGGGTATCATTCTTTCCTGTCCATGGTTCAGAATTGGGAATAAATAGAATCTTTCTTGAATTTTCTCAAAATAGAATCTTTCTTTGGCATAGGATGTTAATTTACAGTTATGTTGTATATTACAGTTATGTTCTTAATTTACAGTTTCAAATGGGTACATTTCGGCACATATTTGGAAAATGTAAAAGGAAATTGAATCCTGGGTGAAAGTGTAATTTAGTGCGCTCCTTGCTGCGCCAAGGATGCCAAGTCGCCAATAAAGATGGCGACTTGGACAAAATAAACAAACAGCTCTGTAAAACAGTTACGGTTACCACTTTCTGCATTAAAATTATGATCTTTATTGATAAGGCATCTGAAGAAGGCCCCGGGCAGAATTTTTTAACTTAAACAAAACATACTACGGCTTCGCTAGCAGCGGGAACGGGAACCTAGTAGCTTCGCTAGCTCATTGAACATAAGAACTGTGTGGATAACAGGAACAGTACATAATCAAAAGAAAAGAAAGAAGCAATCAAACCATTTCCCATAAAAATATCAAACAAGCATCTTTTCCCCAACTTAATCAACTCGTTATATATATATATATATAATTATACCACTCGCCCTTCATCCATTCTGCAGGTTCAAAATATTTCCTGCCATCCTATTCACCACTCAACAATTAGCGACTTGAACAATAAGCGACATAACGAATTATCAAGGAAACCATCAGATCAGAAAAAGAATTGTGAAAAGTGCAAGGAATTCCATTGGAGACGATATCTTAGATTAATAATTCAAATGATTTTTAAAACGCATACCGACAGTTAAGCATTGCAAAAGAAGAAATATTTTTTTGTTCGCATTCACATTAAAAATAACATTAGTGTCTTTTTAGCAATAAAAAACTTTGAATTATTATACAAAACTAAATTAAAGTCTTTAATTGATATTTTTTATTATTTTTAATTTAACATTTTTCATAAAATAGTTTATGTACAACACAACCACTGTAAAAAATAGTAAACAAAACAACATTAGGGTTGCTATAAGATCGTTTCGTTGGGTTACCATATTGGCGACAAACTCGGTGGTCGAATCCTTGTTTTTAGACACTAATAAAAACCAGTGGGAATGGTATCTCTCAAGAAATTTCTCACATATTCTAATAAAGTGCTATCTTTACTTCTGTTTGAGATTGTGGACTTTGGACGAAGCCCTGGAGTAATCAGATTTTTGTTTTGAGAGTTCCGCACTTCAGAATTCAGTTTTATCAAGGCAAAGACAGACCATTACCAGGCAGATCATTAATGAAGATCAATGCCAGACAGGTAGGATACACAAATGAAGGAAAAACTGCTGTTGCCTTACCTCTTTGTAAACAAAGAGGAAATGCAAGATTAACCAAACCAATCAGTTCTTAACAAAATTCAGTCAAGTAAGTCAAACAACAACAAAAAATAAATAAATAAATTCGGAGTTGAAAACAGCGATTTTTTTTGTTTTTTATTAAATTTTTCTCATTTCGATTTTTAATTAAGCTATTGTAAATTTTCAGAAGTGTTTTTGTTTCTTCTTAGGTTGTTTTGTTCTTTACAGGATTTATTAAGAGAGAGATTTTTAATTTAATGGCCATAATCTAAATATAGCCATATGATCGTTTATCTGAAAATCTTAACAATAGTAACAGGAGAACAAAGTGAAGGATTTCACAAGGGTAGAAAGTAAATGAAAGATAAATATTAGTGCAGATGGAATAATAATCTGATTGCAGATTACGCAGTCTCTTTGCCGATTTCAGCAATAACCAAAATAAATTCAAAATTGCCAAACAAAAGAAGCTTTGGGACTGGAACAAGAGCCTTTTATTTTGTTTTTATTTGATTATTTCCATTCCTGACTTTTAATTACTCTACTGTAAATTTATACCGATATTGCTATTTTTTTGCAATAAAACTCAATCATTTTATTAACAAATTATTTCCTTAACAAATCAACAGTCTGAAGATTATGATTTTATTATATAATTATAAAGTATATAATTATTATATAATTATATGATAATGATTGTGAATTATAATTTATATAATTATATGATTTAATTACGATTTTTAAATAAGGAAATGCTTTAAAATGAATTTATATCGTATTGCTTTTTATGGATTTAATATCACTAACACACACACACAAAATGGCAATAAACAGGATAATAGGATGGCAGAAGAAGTAAAAATATTTACTTTATGCATTTTCAAAGATATAAATTAAAACTTCTGTAGTCTTTCTTATTTGAGTTGCTGCATTAACCAATTGATTTTGAAGTTACAGGATTCTGGAATGGACAGATTTTCATTTTCTCTTATATGAAGTAAAGAAAAGGTATTGTAATTATCAAAAAATTTAAAATCACGAATTTGACAAGTCTCCAAGAAAACTTGTCTGTGTTTTTGAGACTTGAACTTGGAGACCAAGTTCTCCTTTCTGAATTCGAATAAACACATTTTCGATTATGTTTGTCTCTTTGTCCCTGTGTCTGTCTGTGAAAGCAATAAAACAGTGTGAGCTAGGCCCATAAAATGTGATATATGGACTGAAAATCAATTTTTTTAAAAAAATTGTATCTTGTTTTGAACGCAATAAATTTAGAGAAAGTCTATATGTCTGGCTGTTCCGAGTAACATACAAAATACAGGGGGCTTATAATTACATAAGCTTCCACTATAAACACCATCCTACAACACAAACGGGTGAACGGATTGCAACGAAATTTGGTATACAGACAATACATGAGATGCTCTCACGGAATTTCGAAAAAAATATTTAGTTCCAAAATGTCCACCAGAGGGCGTCTTCTCGGGAAAAACCTTAAATTAAACAAAATAAACGAACAAAACGGAATATAAAACATTAACGTTTATTAATTAGTTTCTGATCACCTTATCATCGAACCATGCATGAAAATGGTCGATGTCAGGAACATTAGGATCTTTGCTATAGTTGTGGCACAATAAACGTCTGGTACCGATAGCCCGTCAAGGAACATGTGGCAGGACAGGACAGGACAACGTGCAGTTATTTAATCAAAGAAGAATGGCCTAAGGATGAATGCCGCCGCGAATCCACATCAGGCAGTGACCTTTGTAGAATGTAGGGAAATTTCAGTGTGCATCCGCGGATTTTCATTTTCCCAAATGCGGCAATTCTCTGAGTTGACTGTCCCTTTGAAGTAGAAACAAGCCTTGTGGCTCCACAGAATATTCCAAGCCATAATAGATCAACAGTCATTCTGTTGAGAAAACTGTCTGCAAATGAGAGACGTTGTGGCTTGTCCCTATCAAGCAGTTCTTGGGTTTGGTGGTTCTTGTGTGTGAAATAATGCATTATATTTCTGAGCATTTTTCGGACAGTGCTGTAAGAATAGCCTGTGTAGAGAAACTACACTTGGGCTATTGCCTCTAAACTCTGATGTCTGTGTTTATGCAACAACTGCTGTCTTCACGGCATCAATAAATAACGGTGGCACAGGTTTACGACCTCTTCCAGGTTGAAATCCTAATATTCCCGTCCCTTCAAATCTCTTAATCATGTTCTGGATACCTTTAGTAGACACTGGTCCATGCCTAGGTTCTTTACACGACGAAATTCATGAACTGTAGCATAAGCATTCCCCTTGTTTTCGTAAAGCAGCTTCACCAATAACGCACGTTCAAGTAAAGATGCCATCATCATTATTGCTGGAAAAATCGGCATTAAACATGACAACGTCTGCAAACGCTTCACACCCTAACCGGTTTTGCATAAAGTTTCCTCTTTGCAAGCATGCAAATCTTGACATTTTTTTTTTTTTTTTTTTGCTAGAACTGATAGTTTTTCCCAGTTTTACATTTTATTATTCATTATTCTGGATTGTTAGTACTGTTTATTCTGTTTTAGTCGTTTACTGTGTAAAATTTAATGTTTTCCCGGAAAAGACGCCCTCTGGTGAACATTTGGAACTAAAAAATTTTATTCGAAATTCCATGAGCACATCTTAGGTGTAGTCTATAAACTAAATTTCGTTGGAAACCGCTCGCCCGTTTGCTTTGTAGAATGCTAAATTATAACTACCCTGTACATGCAAGTTATGCACTACAAAGCGTAAAGAGCTGAATGGATAAAATTTGATTAAACAAGTGTAGCATTTGAAATGTAGATTCTTATGACAGTTTGAATGAAATCTATCAAAGGGTTGATTATCTGTTGATCTGTACATTCGTCTCTATGTAAATGCAATTAATTCAAAAACACAAGATTTAAGATTTTTGAAATTCGATATGTGATCTTGTGACTACAATTGTAGTTCCATGGCAAAGTTTGGTTTTAATTGGTGGGTAAAAAAGGCGCACAAAATATATATTCGGATCAAAAATCCAAATCAATGAAATTCGATATGTGATCTTGTGACTACAACTGTAGTTCCATGGCAAAGTTTGGTTTTAATTGGTGGATAAAAAAGGCGCACAAAATATATATTCGGATCAAAATTCCAAATCAATGAAATTCGATATGTGATCTTGTGACTACAACTGTAGTTCCATGGCAAAGTTTGGTTTTAATTGGTGGATAAAAAAGGCGCACAAAATATATATTCGGATCAAAATTCCAAATCAATGAAATTCGATATGTGATCTTGTGACTACAACTGTAGTTCCATGGCAAAGTTTGGTTTTAATTGGTGGATAAAAAAGGCGCACAAAATATATATTCGGATCAAAAATCCAAATCAATGAAATTCGATATGTGATCTTGTGACTACAACTGTAGTTCCATGGCAAAGTTTGGTTTTAATTGGTGGATAAAAAAGGCGCACAAAATATATATTCGGATCAAAATTCCAAATCAATGAAATTCGATATGTGATCTTGTGACTACAACTGTAGTTCCATGGCAAAGTTTGGTTTTAATTGGTGGATAAAAAAGGCGCACAAAATATATATTCGGATCAAAAATCCAAATCAATGAAATTCGATATGTGATCTTGTGACTACAACTGTAGTTCCATGGCAAAGTTTGGTTTTAATTGGTGGATAAAAAAGGCGCACAAAATATATATTCGGATCAAAAATCCAAATCAATAAAATTCGATATGGGGTCTTGTGACTACAACTGTAGTTCCATGGCAAAGTTCGGTTTTAATTGGCGGACAAAAAGGCATCCAAAACCATATTTGGATGACAGATTCAATAAAAATTATAGATTCACGCTAAAGATCAATGTTTCGTTAGTATCATTCGCCAATGCCATCTATGGAATTCACAAGGCATACCCAAGTTCCACAATTTTATGCGGTAAAAAGGGGATTAGACCTTTGTTGGAGAATATGAGAGAAAGTTTCATGGAGACCACTCCTGCTAGTATGAGTTAGAATCCAGAAGAATCCATATCATATATCTATGTCCTTTTTATAAAATACTTAAAATATTCTGATATATTATCAAGTAATGAATGTAATCATTGCATAGTAGAAAGCTCAGCCAAAGAAAAGTGATGGAATGGGTAGAAATTTCAAAAAAGAAGTGAATAAATGCATTTGGGGAACTTCTAAGTATTGCATATCAGTGTTTCTTAAATAAGGTTCACACGAAGTCAACTATTGCGAGCAATGGAAGGTCACGCCTACCTTAGGAGCATCACGTGACCCCAACGGAACAATGGGATATGGTTTCTCATCGGAACAACTATTTGCTCTTGTTCCATTGCAGACACGTGTTCTTCCTGAAGTAGGCGTGACCATACATTGTGCGCAATAGTTGGATTCGTGTGAACCCAGCTTTAAACAGCGTTCATACGAGGCCGACTATGGTGCGCAGTATAAGGTTGTGCCTACTTCTGAACGATCACGTGTCCGCAATGGGACAATAGCAAATAGTTGCTCAGATGAGACAACCATTTACCATTATCCCATTGAGGTAACGTGATTTTCCTGAGGTAGGCGTGACCTTCGATTGTGCGCAGTAATTGATGTCGTGTGAACGCTGTTTTAGGATGGTGACATCTGATCATAGCTGATGATTGTGACGTGTCTCCACAAGAGATCCAAACAATATGTTTTAATCATGAAAATACATAAATTTATGATAGTTTAATCGAATAAGTATTTTCAATCAATCAATCAACCAACCATTTAGCAGTAATTTGTGCTGGATCATGAAATATAGTAGATCAAAAGCGTGCATCCGAAAATGTCTCAAGAAATCGGAGAAAGGTCGACCCATACTGGCGATGCTTTTGTGGATTTCGCCTATGATTTGCTGGCGTACGCTCTTCCTATATTAGGATGCGATTGGGTTGCACCACCAGAATTTAAGAGGAGCACCAAAAAGGTTTTTAAGGACAGTTTCGGGGATGCGATTATCTTGTATCGAGCGAGACACGCAGAAGAATTTGAGGAAGGACTGCGTAGATATTTGGGAATAGAAAATGGTGAAGAAGGTGTATCTTATTTGCAGCAGTTCTGCAAAAGAACATTCAAAGGCAACATTCCCCTTATGGAATTTATCGTTTACTGTGCGTTCCTCTTAAACATTAGTATTTGTTATTCTGAATTAGGAGATCTGGAGGAAGTGCATCGCTTAGCAGATGAAACTTTTGGAGTGTTCTACAATTATGTTGAGATTTATTTTACCATAGTAGGAGGCTGGCATGCTCTATATCGTGTAGCAGAGCAATATGTGGATTTTGTAAAATTCCCTTCACCAAGAATTTGCTTGAATCAGGTTCAGAAGCCATGGGAGAATCAAAATTACGATTTGAAACAATTACATGCAGAACCTATGTAAATCAAAGGATTACCAAACCATCGATGTTAGGATAAAGGCAATGCTAAAATAAAAATTAGACGATGATGATTTTGTACAGATTATAAATTTTAGGACTTATTAAATTAATTTACCATATGCCTTTTTAACTTGCTCTGATTGTTGTTAATGATTTGTTGTAAGGATTCTTCTGATTGTCAAGACATGAAGAAAAAAAATTGCGTTTTTAAGTATTTTTAGTAGTTTTAAGCTTTTTAATATCTTGAACATCGATTTCGTTTTAACTAACTCATCTTTGACATTGAACTGATATAAGATGGAATTATACCCTGGTTAACTTGTAATTACAAATTTATGTGAATTGAAACTTTAAAGATTCTGTTTGTTTTTTTTTAAATTAGAAAGAGAAACATTGTCGTGAGACAGTAAATTTTAATTTCTGTGCCAAGACGTCAAATTTTGTTCTTTCAATCTGTATTTTTACACTTGTTATAAATTTGAATAACTATTCAAAAATGCTTTGATTCAAATACTTGCCGTAATATTTCAATAAAATATACTGTGTTGGAGAAGTAAATTTTTTTTTTATTTCATAAGCGGACACTTATAGTTTGGTTACAAATTATTCTTTGAAAACATAAAGAACATTGTATCAGTAATTAACAAAACAAGCCGCCTTTGGAGGGCAGTTTTGTCTGCATAGATTGAGTTTTTAGACTGTTAAATTATTTTTGAGATGCATTTTACTTTGTAATCTGATGCGACTAAAACACACGAATTAAATTAAAACAGTTGAGTGCAAATTAGAAAGTGTATACATTGTAAAGTAAAAGCGCAAATGATGATTGCATTTAATGATTGCAAAAGTACGTTCTTGAATGTTTTGATGGAGAATTTTAATTCTATCATAGCATTTAAAAACATCGTTTCAGATAGTGTATAAAAAAGAATTAAACGTATTATTAAAGTTGCATGAAAAAGAAATTTATATAATTAAAAAGGCAATTTTATTCAGCCTTAAAATAATACAAAAAACATTTTTTTCTATAATTGTTTTGGAAGATGTTAGTATCAGTTTCTGTAGGCAAGTCATAACGTTCAAGGTTAGATTATAAATTAATATAAGGGAGACGAAATTGAAAAATTCTGGTGCAACTTTTGCCACATATAATCGTGGTAATTTTTTATTGTAATTTTAAAAGTCGTTTGTTAGTATTTCTCGAATACAACTGAATTGCGGACTTTTAGAGAGTTTTTCGACGATTTTGACGGGCTTGGGGAGAAACCTACATTAATTTTAATTTCCACGATTGCTTATCTGGTAATGTTAAGCCTATTTTTGCACTTGATTAAAATTTTTATGTGGCCCATTTTTTAATTTTTTTATATCTTCTGTCCTCTGATTGAATGTTTTCTTTGATGACATGGCGAGTCTTCAGAACACTTCTAATAATATTTTGCAGCTCCATTAATTAGCTAAGCGAAGTGTTTGTTTCAGCACAGCTGTAAAAATGCTCAATGAATGAAACAATCTGAAATTCGTATGATGTTTTGTTTATATTTGGCTGTTGCCATTCGATAGTTAGTAATGAGCTTGCTTTTTGTGCCTCGTACGTACGTTAGCATTATATATATATATATATATATATATATATATATATATATATATATATATATAATATGATCCATCCATAAGATCAGTATTTTGTATGTATTCTATTGCCTTTGAAATGGTGGATGACGAGCAGAATATTCAAATCAGCACCTGACGCTTTCTCACCAATACCGACATCATTTTACCAGGTGGTAAAATTTCAATGGCATGAAGTTCATACATATATGTGTCAATTTGGTTAAATCTATATCTGTAGTTGCAACTCTTGGTCTTCGAATTCAAAACCCTACCTCTATTTCACTGTTACCTCTTTACATATTCAAAATGCTTATATGATTAGAATATGTGTCATACTTAATGATATTGGCTAGTATGGTCTCGAAGCAAAGTCTGTTTCAGCATCGAATTATATCTGGTTTTAGACTCGATTTCATCTTAATGTGAGCCTGATAAACATTTTTTGATTGGTCAAATGTCTTACGTTGATGAAATAGTAAAAATTAAAGAATGGATTAGCAGTTTGTTTCGTTACCTTCATCTGATTACGCTTCAGAATTTCAGTCAATCTCGAACCGGAGTTTATGAAGCTTCGAAAGGGGACTACAAAATATGAAATTAATTAGAATATAACTATTAAACTAATCCTATTCCCTTATCTAAACTATTAACCTTAGCAACTGTACTCAAACCTTTATAATATACAAATTAATAGGAATATTTTTAGGTTATCTATTCAGCAGGGTTCATACGAGGGCAACTATTGCGCGTAATTTAAAGTCACGCTCACTTCAGGAAGATCACGTGACCGCAATGGGGCAATGGCAAATAGTTATCCCGATGATGCAACCATTTACCATTGTCCCGTTGGGGGTCACGTGATGTTCCTGAGGTAGTCGTGAACTTCTATTGCATGCAATAGTTGGCCTCGTGTGAACTCTGCTTAGTTATATTCTAGTAGCAGTTAAACAGTTTAAATTAGTGAGGCGCTTACACTCGTTTAAGCTGGTCAGTGGTGTAGGGATTGGAAGGGGATGAGGAAGATACCGATTCCTGGGACGCCATGGAGATTAAAGCGTTAGCTGTGCATGCAGTTCTTAACGTTGCTATTGAAGCAGAAACGAAAAAATAATTCTATGCGAAGGACTTTATTTATCTTTGCTAAGCCAGTGAAGATGAAAAAATCCCATTTTATTTCAGGTACTGTTTATCTTTGCTTACGCCACTGCGACTGAAACTAATTATTATTATAGCGTCAAATGGCATCCATCTTTTTTTAGAACCACACTGTATGACACACTGACTAAAGAATATGCTCTTTGTAGAGTTCAAGTAGAACTTGCTGCTGCTATAAAAAGATCAATTATTTCCTTTCATCTATGGTTTTATTAGGTAGTGCTTCAAAAATTTTCAGTGAAACATTTTAATTGTCAATTGAAATCTAATTTCCATTCAATTTTCTTCAACAATGCATTCAATATTTCACAATAAGGCATTAACGACCCTACATTATATGATTTCGAATTATCTATGTACCTTTTCTCCCCCTTTTACTGTCAAGTTTACCATACTTGTCTGAAATCCTTTATATACCTATAATTGCTTATAATTGTAATAATACTTGTTAAGAATAATATATTGAAGTCTCTCTTTTCAAGATAATATCATATGGTGGTGGAGGATGTAGTGTGATTTTCTATGAAATAATATCGAATAATTAAAAAAAAATATTTACTAACAAGATTTTGAACTAATATATATAATTTGTCCATTGACAGTTGCTAAATGTTATGATCTTAATTGTATGAATTCTAATCCAATTAGAAATTGCTATTCCACCGTGTAAATGGAAAATGCACTATATTCTCATAAGGACAAGTTTGTAATTTTTACGAAGTCCCTACGCTGGTTTTGTAAAGTCAAACAATGCTGTCCCAAACGTTTGGCGTTCTTTTGTGAAAGCGTGGGAAGGGCCTTTGTCAATAGAATTCAATCTTTTCAACAGCCGATTCGAAAAATATTCGAAGGCATAAATCCATTTAATACATTGAGCATGACGAAAATGGTTAAACTGTTCAGTAACAATTTCGGTTAATTTGCGCTGTTAAGTATTCGAGTAAAATAATATGTTGAAAACTTTTTTTTTTATCCCTAAAGTGTTTACTTTGATGCTGGTACGAACTTAAGTGGTTTTCTTTTTCTTTTTTTATTTTCCTTCTTCGGAAATGTTACGCAAATCGTCTGGCCATGATTACAATCGATGCTATTATTTTTTTTATTTTTTTATTGTAGTAGTTGTGATTATAAAAGGCAACCTACATTTCGTCGTGCAATGTTTAAACGCTTTCTGTTCTTAATCGGTTCGAACAATATTCAAGCAACATACAATAAATAAACTGTATCATTCTTCAAAATATAGCAAGAATCTACATTAATTTAACAACAAGGGAATATTTTAAAATTAATTTCAGCATTCTTAAAAAATGTAGGAAAAATTTATATTCTTTAGTGATCGGAAGAATATTTTCAAATAAACCTTGATATTCTTAGAAGAATATTTAAAAATAAATAGTAAGAATTGTTAAAAGAATATTTGAAAATAAATATGAAGTATTGTTAGAAGAATATTTGAAAATAAATATGAAGCATTATTAGAAGGATATTTTAAAATAAATATTAACATTCTTAAAAACACGGGAAGAATCTGTTTTCTTTCCTCTATTGTCTAATCGAATTCAATTAATTATAATCGTAATGATTTTTATTTGGCGTGAACTCTCAAATTGTTTATATCACATCTCCTTAATCACAGTGCCCATGCGTCATATGGGTATCAAGTTACCGCGTCTCAAATTTGTAAGCTGAAATTAAATCATTCAAAGACGCTATAAACGGATACAAAATCACACAGCAACCATAAGCTTCTCAAACATCATATGAAATTGAATTGAATCTGTAAGAAAGCACTTAATTGAATCAGCTAGAAAGTACTTTTCCAGTCAGAAATGGAATGTGTCATCTGTAATGAGATAATAAAAAGTGCGAAACAGTTAAGAAGTTAGTTTGACTGGAGTCATATTTTATTTCTCGTTTACGAATTGTAAGAGAAAGTAACAAAGAAAAAAAAAGCGGGGGGGGGAAGTGGGGAAAAAAACCGAAAGGAAATCTGAACCTTTAGTCCGAAGTATTGCCGTTTGATAATGTGTTAGGCTTATCGCAATAAATCGTTATTTTATTTTTAAATTTATCTTCAGTTATATGGCAACGATAACGTATGAGGTAAAAAAAAAAGAATTTATTATCTTTGCGACGCACAAGAGTATAAATTCAGCAACTACAACAATGCTAAGAGTTGTAAAATATACTCAAAAATATTTTGAAAATGTTATTAAAATTTGGAGGAAAAATTGTTAGAAAATACTATACGCATCACTGAAGAGCTTATTTTTACGAATTTTTTATTTATGAATGAAAATGTTTTATTTATGAATTTTTTATTTGTGAATGAATAAAATGAAATTACATTTTAGGCTTTCTAGAGTCTGAGAAGCATTTTTTTTG
Organism: Argiope bruennichi; assembly: GCF_947563725.1. Lineage (NCBI taxonomy): Eukaryota > Metazoa > Arthropoda > Arachnida > Araneae > Araneidae > Argiope > Argiope bruennichi. The sequence continues at coordinate 48,487,610 of NC_079157.1, forward strand.
GTGGGGGGTGGAATTATGTGTATCTATCTATGAACACGATGACTCAAAAAATTCTTTTTTTTCCAGTTAAATGGATGAAATTTGGTATGTGATTTTTATATCAAACTTGTAGATTTCTATCAAATTTTGAACTCAGCCTATTCCAAGAAAGTCTGTCTGTCTGTCCCAGTGTAAATAAACACAGTAACAATAAAATGTTACAGCTAGATAAATAATATTTGAATACACAAATTTATCACCTAAAATATACACCTGCATCAAATTTGAAGTCACTGTCAAAGGTTTGACCATCTGCTGTTTTGCTTGCAAATAAACACAATAACTAAAAAATGCTATATATTATTACATATTACATAATAATACCTACTACCAAAAAATAATTATTTGCCAAATTTGATTAGCTCTAAATTCAATGCTTACCTATACAACGTTTTGAACAATTTTTACTGAGCAATTGAAATATAGTATATCAGACTATAAAAATTATCATGTTAAAATTGTTAACATCAGGTATTTTATATATATAAAAATCGGAACATTTTATTCTCCGAATGAAAATTCGAAATTGTTCTAACTAATCCGATATCTCTACTTATATCAAAGCTTGAACAAATGACATTATTATTTCAAGTACTGCTATTGTATTTCATTTTTCTAATTTATTCTATTTTATAATTCTATTCTATTTCATTATTCTATTCTATATTATTATTCTATTCAATTTTATTCTATTCTATTCTATTTAATTTCATTACTCTATTCTATATTATTATTCTATTCAATTTTATTCTATTCTATTCTATATTATTATTCTATTCAATTTTATTCTATTCTATATTATTATTCTATTCAATTTTATTCTATTCTATATTATTATTCTATTCAGTTTTATTCTATTCTATATTATTATTCTATTCAATTTTATTCTATTCTATTTAATTTCATTATTCTATTCTTTTTATTCTATTTCATTGTTCTATTATATTTTATTCTATTTCATTATTCTATTCTATTTTATTCTTTTTCACACATTTTGAAATTATTGCTTCATACACTTTACAGCAATATGAATATTCATGAAGTCAAATCGGATCATTTCATCTTAAATTAATTTTGTTTACTTGAAAATTCAGAATCATTTTGTAAATTCGACATATTTATATGTGGGTAGGAGAATTATGTATCCCTTGTTGCATATGATGTAAACATTGTTTTAAATATTTTTTTCCCAGTCATCTATAATTAAGGTTGCCATTGACAGCTAAGTTATCAATGATAGTAAAGGTTACAAAGCATTGATACGAGGCGTTTAAGTGCTAAATAATTAAAAAATAAAAAAGTGCGAATATGAATAAATGTGTATCATATTCTTATTGAAAAAGCAATGACATTAAAACATTCTAATAAAATGACCACGAGAAATAATGAATAAAATGATGCAAGTCTAATTCTTTTATATAATTATAAAAATTGGGCGCATGTCATTTTAAAACTATAATGACGAATCAAAATTGTTTCAATTATCTTTACTGATAATGTTTCAATATCTAGAAAACCAAACTTCGCTCGGTCGTTTTTTTTTAACCTGCATCTTACATGCAAATGAACTGATCATTTAAATAAAAAAAATCATGAATGCACTTAATTTAACATGTTATTTAAAACAATCTGCTATATTACAGTACTCATTTTACAGTTTATCTGCCATTACTTATATTTTTGAACCCAAATTCGATTTTACCATGGTGAAATCGGATCCGAGGTGGCGCTAGATGACATTGTCAGCATGAGAGCAGACAGAAAAAAGCTTTAATAATTAGTTATAAAAAATGTTGTTTTGTGTCTAAAATCGCGTTTTTTTTTTTTCCAGAGAAGATAAACAGATAAACTTAAAAAGCAAAACCTTATCTAAATATAAAATTTGATCCAAATCGTTAGAGCCGTTTCCGAGATACAAGAAATAAATTTTTATAATTGTACAAGAATTGCTCATTTAAAGTTATAAGATTTATTCAAATATCCAGTTTACATTTGGGAAAATATTCATTCTACATTTGCATGATGGGCTGGAATGGCAAATATTTATTTGCATAAATTTATTAGCCGCTTGTAGCCTCAGGTGACAGCTAGTTAGTCAATCTTAATGTTCGTTTAAATTTTAATAATTAAATATTTTACGCAATTCCTACTTTAATAGATTCTTCATCAAAATATTTTAAAACTTCAAATTTTGATAGTCATATAATTCAATCATAATATTATAAAGGCCTTCAGTCATAACGTAATATGCATCTCTCTAATTTTCTGTTAGCTCTCGTAGAATTTATGCTTTAAATTAAAATGGAAAGAATTAATCTGCAATTAATATAATAATATTTTTTACTGAAACAAAGCATTTTTTTATAATATGATTTCTGATAACAGAGTCACTGAGCGTTTAAACTTTATGGGCACTAAAGAATATCTTTCTCAATTTATGTAATATCTCAAGAATTTGTCAACAAAATTTTCTCAGATTCACCATGAACAGGTCGATTAATTAACAATGTTTAATTTTAAATACGTCAAACACTAAAAAAAATAAAATGAATCGTTTAAAATAATCGGTCGAAAACAGGTTTAAAAAAACGACTTAAAAAACGATGTACTTAAAACTATAAGCATATACAAAAAATATATAACTAATATAAATACAATTTAATTACAAAAGCGTGCAACTAAGCTAAATATAATTTAAATCAAGAATCATCCGTTGATAATATTGTCAACAATCAGAACGCAATGCGCATGCGTGAATTTTCAACGCCAGTTGATGACGCAAATGCCTGAATTTTTCTACTCCAGTTGGGGTAACGCTATGCAGATTAGACATTTTTAATTTCCTTTATTCTGTGTTATTTTAATTCAAAAGTACGTCAGAATGAATCTGAAAGATCGATTAAATAACAATTTTAATTTTAAATGCATAAAACATTAAGAAAATAAACAGAATCGTTTGAAATAATCGGCCGAAAAATGTTAACCCTAGCCTCATTACTGTTGGGAAAAAAAAAACCTGAAGCCTTACTCATTTGGCGTTGGGGAAAATGAAAAGATTTTTTGGCGGGAAAGTTAGTTTTTAATTAATAATTAAAATTCTAATTAAAAATTTAAAAAAGGGATCCCAGGTGCCCCATATTAATAGTAGAAACTTCTGATCAACAAATATATTTTGAATATACAACAATCTTTAGCCATTTCTCTTCAAAAATATCCAGCCATTTCTCTTTTCTTCATTAGTATTATTTATTTCTAAATAATCTTTTAGATACACAAACCGACTAAATAAAAATATTTACGTTAAGAATATTTACACTTTTTGCAGAGTATAGGGAGACAATGGAACAAATAAGTAGGACAAACAGTAATACAAGTTTGGATAGTCAAATATGACGACAATTTCCTAAATACGGAAAGAATATGAACTCTATTTATAAACAATTTGAAAATGAAAATGATTAATTGTGAGAAATCTTCTTTTCCCTTTTTTGCTGTTGACAAATGATATAGATTAACCGATTGCAACTCATTAACCTTTTATATATTCGCGATTTTCTTCGCAATAAAAACACATCATTTGGTTCACACAAGTGCATATTTGTCTTCTGACGTCAGTGGTAAGTGATTGCGCATTCATTGACTCCCCCTTCGTTAGTCAAGTTCAAGGTTACAGAGCGCATATTTTCACACACCTGCATTTACTATGACGCATAAAAGCCTCAAGTTACGGGCGGGTTTCGGTTACGGAATGGCATTTTTTCTGTCGTTTCCACTCCATCTTCCCTGCTATGTTAACCCTTTCCATTCATTACGACTTTGCCCTTATGATTTTCGATCTTTTCCTGCGAGTGTAACCACAAATATGCTTTGAAATAGTGTTAATGAACTTCATTACAAAAAGGGTAGGGATATCTTTTTGTACATGATATGTGTGCCACGTTTTCTTAGTGCATATGATTTTAAATTTTGTTAGAATTGTTTCTTCTCTATTTTTCCTCGAATATTTATTTATTTATATAAAATGCCATCATTTGTATTATCGTCTAAGTACAGTAGAAAATAGACTTGTCAATTTGTACCTCTTTTTTTCGCCAATTCCATTCAAAATTTGCTAGACATCTATCATCTATGATGTCAAGATTCTTTATTGATAGCATTCGTAATATTGAAACCAACGGTAATGGTGTCCCAGAAACTTTCTCGCATACTCTTTTAGTTAATGTACTTGAGTATTAGTATTAACTGCATACCATTGGCGAATGATAGTTACCAAAAAGACTTTTAGCGCATTATCTTTGGCCCCTTATCTTTAATCGCTGGGATGTGGTATATACCCAAATACTATAAAATTAATTGTTTATTTTGATCCGTTTTACCAACTGATTGAAATCAAAATCTGACATAGAACTATAAGGCAGCGTTTTTTCCCGTTGTGGATATTTTACCGTCACTGCTCACAGAAATCGAATCTTTATACATATGGCGATAAAGTTTTCGTCGTCGTCATAAGAGTCGGTGTAATTTCATATACAAATAAATTAACTTTACCCGAGTTATTTGAACTGTTTATTGCTTAAGAGTCATTTGAAATGAATAGAGAACAAATTCTAGATTTATTGCTATTCCGTCGTCGGATGAAGTGGAAAAGAAAAAAATCGACTTAATTTAGATTCATCCAATTAATGAAAAAAGAGAGAAGTTAAGAGTTTTCAACACATTATTTGAAGATTAGATTTGGGTAAGATGACACGAAATTCTTCAATTCAGAATGTTGATGATTTCCTTTGATGAATTATATGGGCGATTAAAAGGTACTATGCACCGCAAAAATACCAAAATGTAATATTGTATTTGGCCTTTAGAAATGATGGCAATAACACTGAGATAAGAAAATAACTTTTGAAATCTGTAAGTTGGAGTATTAAATTACATTGACCAAAATAAATATTTTATTTACAATTATTTTCGTACATTTTTATTATGAAGTTTTGAAGGTATCTGTGTTTAATTCATGCAAATCCATAAAAACATACAAATATGAATAGAATCTTATAGATACTTAGATACGCCGTATATACATAAATATACAATTAGAAATTAATCTCTAATGTGGTAGATGAATCGCAAGAATTTATTGCATTTCTTTCACCATCTTCTTCGCTAGCATATTCATTAAAACGTATGCAGTGTTTGCAGCTACTGTCCTTTTACCAAACCATTTGACCGCAAGTTCTGTAATTTTTTTGTTTTTTATTTTTGTTGGTGATATAGCATTTGGGCTACATAAACATTTGTTAAAACAGTAAGTTGGAATACATTTGACAATCGAAAAGAGAATCTTTAACTGTCGACTGTATCGAGCAACAAGGTACATAGAATGCGCTTTTGATATTTTGATATTCTAAGCAATAAATGGGAAATATTCCATCGTCCTTTTAATGTTCTATCACAATTTGTGCATAATATCATCAAAGCCAGTATTATTCTTCATAATTATGTTAGGGATCGAGATATGTACATGATTGAGGATACAATATCAATTATAGGATTGAAAGATATTCAAGGAGAGAATATTACAAGAGGAGACTTCAAAGCAAACAATATGAGAAACATTCTATGCAGACATTTTGTATTAAATGCAAGGAAAGTTTCCTCGCAGATGTCCCAGATACAAAAACTTTCTGACAGCCATAATATAGACGACAAATAATTGTAAAATATGTCTCCTTTTTTAATTTACAACAAGGATTCAAAAAAAAAAATCTTTTCTTCGCATGATTTTTATTTAATTGTAAAATAGTTTTGTTTTATTAGAAATAAGTTTAAAGCATAATGAAACTTTTTTTTAAATCTAATATTGTTATTAATTTTCAAATAACATTTATATTTTTACAAAACCTGTCTGCAAATAATAGTTAACTATGATTGTCTCAGAAGTAAAAAAGAATTGATATTTAAATCCAGAAACAATAGTGCAATGTAAATATAAATCATAAGCATAAATAAGAATAAGACAGCACATCACTTGACTATGGCGTTGCATTATAGAGTTATCGTGTTCGTAAACAAAGAGACAAAATTCCAAAAATATCTTTTTTTTTTTCTGATTCAGGGATGTGTCTGAAACATGGAGATTCATCAAAATCTCGAGCCTCTTTGATTTGCTCGATTGATTCTAGAATGTGATTCGGAGATCAAATTGGATTTGCTCGATCGATTCTAAAATGTGATTCAGAGCTCAAATTTGATTTGCTCGATTGATTCTAAAATGTGATTCAGAGCTCAAATTTGATTTGCTCGATTGATTCTAAAATGTGATTCAGAGCTCAAATTTGATTTGCTCGATTGATTCTAAAATGTGATTCAGAGCTCAAATTTGATTTGCTCGATTGATTCTAAAATGTGATTCAGAGCACAGATTTGATTTGCTCGATTGATTCTAAAATGTGATTCAGAGCTCAGATTTTGATAACAAGATAGCACATCAAACTTCACTTAACTATATTGCTGCATTTATGAGTTATTGCGTTCAAGTAACGCGCACAGACATACAGACAAGCTGCACATCCGAAGATGAATTTGAGAGAGGAAAAAATCGATGTACATCTACATTTTTGGTGATTGAAAACTATTCGCCATATTTTCTTAATCAAGCTTGTAACGCCTTTGAATTACCGAGTTCACAGAGTAATAAACAAATATAATTTCCAAAATGCTTTTTCCTCTCTATGAGATCCAAACCACAAACATTCATAAAAGTCTCGAATTCAAATTATCAAATTTTTAAAGATTACAACTCTATTTTTTTTTTTTTTTACGATTTAATCAAGTTTTTTCTATATTTTGTATACAAGAAAATAAAAAAGAAAGGACAAAGTATTAAAAAGACCTTGAGATTTGAAGTTTTTGATCACAATTTAACTTTTTATTGTGAATGGGGAAAAAAAAAGAATGCGTATACGTAATTTTGTCTCTATTCTAAAATATTCGTGGAGACATTATTAAAATAATCTTCTAAAGGTTCCGTCCGTCATCTTCTTAATGACCGCCCTTAACCTTACCTTTTATTCAAAACGAACAATTCATTTTGAATTCCATCGGCTTTTTTTCCACCCTGTATTTAACATGCTACAGGGATTCGAAAATAAAAGTTCCTTTTGCAGTTATTATTTACATTACTTCCTCTCGCTTTCTCTTTATTAAACTCCTTCTTAAGAAGGAGACACACCCTCGTGCATTGAACAATCAGCCCTCATGACGTTTTTGCAAAAATATGTCGCCGCCTAAGTTAACTATGACCGCCAGCGTAAAGCTGGTAATTCTGCGCTTCGAAATAGACAAAACATAAGCTCAAAATCATCTACTGTTCACGTTGAAGAGAAAGAGAGAGTATTTTGAAAAGGATGATTATCTTCTTTTAACAATTACATTTTTCGTAAATTACCTTTCGTTTCATCCAGGAAAAATTTATACTTGACATGCAATTTTTTTAAAAAAATGATACAGTATTTATAAAACTGATTCATAGCACAAAGTCTAAACCCATTTTCAACTTCGATTAGCTTTCATTATTATAAACTAGCGGCCTCTGACGCCTTTCGCTAGGAGTAACGCTCTCTAAAATTTTCAATTAAATTGTTGTGTTCGTGCGTCAACAAAAATAAAATGCAGACAAACTTACTATAAAACTAAATCTTATTACATTATAGATAATATTATCAAATTTACATCAACTTATTTTCATTCAAAATTCTAGCATCGCTTTTAATACAACAAATTAAAAGTTCCAAAAAAATCACTGTTGCCAATCTGAATTTTACAACTATTTATAAAAAAAAATTTATAATTATTAAAATAATCGTTAGCTACTTTTAAATAAAATATTTACGATTTATGTCGCAACAAAATATTTATGTACCTTGCTCTCTTAATAGCTTCTTCAGCAAAATATTTTTAAGCCGCAAACTACGATAGCTACATAACTCGTGTTATTATAAAAGGTGTACGATATTTTATTCATTTAACTATGTATCTCACTAATTTGCTGTCAACTGCCGTAAAATTTAAATTTGAAAAGGAAGAAATAAAACTTCAATAAATACGAAAACTTCTTTTGCTAAAGCAAGATATTTTTTTTTAAATATAGCTACAAAAAATAGAATAAGACTGCAGAAAATTGTAACCTTATGTGTACCGCATAATATTTTTTAAAATAATCTGTGCAATATTTCCAAGAATTATTCAATGCAAACTTTTCTTATTCATCATAAAATTCAGTTTCAGGGTGGATCCTAGCACACCTCTTGGCGTCTTTTTGAATTCTCGCCAAACGAGTGGCGATAACGTCGCCAATGTGGCAACCTAGACAGATTTTTTTTAAATTTATTCTTATTCTTATTTTATTTTTTATTATATTTATTTTTTTATTATTTATTTATTTATTATATTTATTTTTTATTATTTCTGGCCTTCAAGTATCGTTTTTTATTTGAAAAATAATAATAATAACAAATATTCAATTAGTAGTCAACCTGGCGAGATTTCAAATAAGTCGCCAAGAGGTGGGCCTATCTAGGATTTTACCCAGTTTTACTTTCAAAAAGATATCAATGTGGTAAATAATATTTTATTTTATTTCAATCAATAAATGTATTTCTGAAAACAATCAGAAAGTCTGAATTTTACACAGTCCTTCAATTTTATAAATCATATTCAGTAACATCATTTCGACAATCTAAAGTTTCAATCTTCTGAGATCAAGTCTGACCTAGTTATAAAGTTTTGATTATTATTATTTTAGGACAGTCAATAATTTCATTATTTTAGAAAGTGTTGTTTGTCAAGTGTTGAAGTCGAAGCGCTAATTGGCGTATTTTTTTCAAGCTCGTTTTTATAGCATAGAGATAATCAAATTTTTATAACTTTTAGTCAGTTTTAATTTGAAAAGAATGGAATTCTTTTCTTTAAAATATTAATGTTACAAAAATATTTTATTAAATATGATTCACAGATTAAAATATCTGTATAAAAATTTAAAATTCATAATTCAGCAGAACAATTTCATTTAGACCATTTTTATTAAATATATATGCCAATTTGTAAGATTTTATAAATTAGGTCTTGCACCCTGATTAGAGCGAATATCCTGTATATATTAAACTATGCATGCCTTAAATAAAACTGAATTATAGAATTAAATAATATAGTTATTTTAAAACGTCATAGAAAATTTGTTCTTGAATTCATTTTTAAAAGAAAATTCTACATTTTACCTTAATTCTATTTCATACAACACGTGTTGAAAATTACACTTTCCTAGGTTTAAGAGTAACAGTAAGAGTTAACTTAATTTTTCAATTTGAGTTTTTGTCAACGGGATGGCAACGCGGTGATAAAAGCTAATTTTTTCCCCACCCACTCATAATGCGCTGGTGCAGGTTAAATTTAATTTTCATTTTTCGCGAAATAAACTGCTGGAAAATAATATTAAAACATTTTTTAAAAAATCATTAAAAATAGACATTTTATAAGTTAAAACTTTTTCGTCATTGAAAAGATTATTCTTTGAATTTTAAAAATAATGTAAAAATTTGTGCTGTAATATCTTCTGAAGTTAACTTAGAAAAACGCCAAAATTTCGCTGAATTTTTAATAAATTAAAAATTTTTTTAAAAACAGGTCCGAGTTACACATTATTACCTTCTATATGTGCTAAATTTAGTTACTTTAAGTCTGACTGCCTGACATATAGAACGCCAACAGACACACACACATTTTTATTATAAGTGATGATGATAATGATAATCGCACACACACCTTTATTATAAGTGATGAGTGATGATAATAACACACACACACACCTTTATTATAAGTGATGATAATGATAATCACGCACACACACCTTTATTATAAGTGACGATAATGATAATCACGCACACACACACCTTTATTATAAGTGATGATAATGATAAGCACACACACACACACACACACACACAAACACCTTTATTATAAATGATGATAATGATAAGCACACATACACACCTTTATTATAAGTGATGATAATGATAATCACGCACACACCTTTATTATAATTGATGATAATGATAATCACGCACACACACACCTTTATTATAAGTGATGATAATGATAATCAAGAATATATTCTTGATATATTTTGCTCGGCACATGATGTTTTCACTTGTTCCTTTACTTCTTTATCAGCTTGTATATTAGTCAAAATTTTCAAACATGCACCTCGGGCTATGGGAAATATAAAAGGGAAAATGTTATAATCGTCAAAACATGCGACTTCGAGATCTTGAAAAATTTTCACATTTTAGAACTTTCCGAGCCCAGAAATGTCTAGATTTAGAATAATATCTATGAGTCCGTGATGACGATAACTCAAAAACGTTTTGAATTAGATTAAAAAAATTGATTCGGGGTTTTTACATTAATTCTATAGATTTGTTTTAAATTTTGAACGAGATCTATTCCTAGAAAGTGTGCCTCTCTATTTATCTGTGTTGATACAAAATAAAAACGGTCTAGATCGATGAAATTTAACGCACGGTTTTAGCATTCAAATTTCAGACCTGTATCAGATTTTAAACTCATTCAAAGCACAAAACGCTGAGGAACGGAACTCTGGAAATAAAAATATGAGCACTCGTGGCTTTCATAGATTTGACCAACATTCACAGCTTTTGTGTAGGAAGAGGGGGGTGGGGTGAATAGAGTATATGAGATTTTTTTTCTTTTGTAGTCATTCTCACAGGTTTAACATGATAATTTTTAGATAGTATAATCTATAGGCATTATGTCATAGGCCTTCCATGGTACAAAACAAAACAAAAAAAAAAACACTTTTAAAACGCTCTACAGGACATAAAACTGAGCATAGAGCACCTAATTATTGCTTGAGTTTTAGATCTCACTAAAAAATAGGTTTTTTAAAAAATATTATTATTTTTTTAATTCATTTTAATTAATAACAACGAATTATTTATAAAAATTGTAACATTTTCCTTCAATAATTTCAGAGTATATTTTCATACAAAAGCAGTGTTGTAATAGATTAACACACCTTGGGATAGGAAATTTTATCATTCCATCAGAATATTAAAACTAGGAATTTGACTGCCTAAAACTCAAAAAATTACTTCATGAAATAACTGAGAGAAAAAAGATCTGATTTTCTGATTAATACTTTACAAATAGAAAATTAAAATAAATTCAGCACTGTTGCGGAAAAATCAAAATCCGTCCGTGGGACTAACGTTGAAATGTCCAATAGGTTCAGTTCTAGATAATGACGCTTTATTGAATGAAAAATCACAGTAACAAAACGCAGATGAAGATTATACAAAAATAGCACTTGCAGTAAACAGCAAAGTCGGTAATAAACAATCTTAATAGCACAAAGCACTCAGAAGCAACACACTGAAAATTAGCTCTCCAAAGAGAGACTTCGCTCAAGTAATAGCTTGAACTGAATTCAACTATTTTCTCTCAACTCGGTAATAAACAACCTTCTTCAGAACTGTTGCGAAAAAATAAAAATCTATCTGTAGATTGTGCAGTGAAAAGTCTAACAGGTCCAGTCCCAGATACAGATGCTTTATTGAAAACAAAATCACAGTAGCAAACTACCAGAACTGGAAGGAACTGACTACTTTCCTCTCTAATTGATACTAATTTTTTAGAGCTTCCATTTTATGGACATCGAGTGTTCTAGAACAAACGTTGGAACTCAGGAATCGTGGAAATATTAACACGCTTCTCGAATACTCTAGGTCCTTCATCTTTATTGCAAAATTCATCGCCAAGTTCGGGGATCATTGAATAGACATCCCTTCAGCAGCCATTGCTATACCTATAAAACTATTTTCCTTACCAGGGGCATACTGTGCTTTGAATCAACATTACAAATTCGTAACAATATAGAAATTTTTTTTTCTGTATTTGGATTTATTAAATACTTGTTTGAGTTAATGAAACACTTGGGGTAAATCCCAGTTAAACTATTGGATAAAGCGGCCGGTAAAAAACTGGTTTTAGGCTAACATAAAATGTAGTTAGTTTGCAGCGATATCAATTTTATTTTTAATAAATTTAGTTCTTTAATTTTAATAAATTTTCCAAAATTAGTTTTAAAGAAAATTTTGTAAATATGTTTTTTTTTTTCTTTATATAGCTGTATGCAAAGGAATAGAAAGGTTGTAAATAACCAATGTGACTATTTTAATTGGTCGATATTCGAAAAAAAATCTATATATATGTATATATATATTATTTTTTGCTTTACCATATTATCAAATCCTAGATATGGTTGCTGTTAAACAAAAATCATAGAAAGAATAGCATTTTTAGATTTTATGAATTTGGAATGGAACTTCGTCTTTATTTTTGTTACGACCAGAAGCTTTTTAGTGTTCTTGATGTAATTCATATTGCCATATCTATGTTAAACTATTCAAATTGCGGTAATTAGATTTTATTAGCCATTGGATAAACTGAAGACTGGCCTAAAGTGTCTGCGTCAGTATAAGCCTGGCCGACTGTTTCAGAGATACCTAGATTTATCACAAATATATTTTGAAAGATAAGAATGTGCACCTGAAAGAGATTTTTTTTTTTTAATTATGAAATAAGGTTTCGATTTTTTTTTTTTTTTTTTACGATAATTTGCAAAAATATTTTTCCTTAAAAGTAATTTTTATATCGTTTAGATTTTAAAAAAAAATTATCTTTCTAATGATACCAATTTATTTATCGTGTAATTTTTTTTTCTTCTGAATCTTGACAATTTTTTTGCACTATTTTTAATATCATATTTTACTGTTACAATGAAATTCAAACACTTTTTACAGTTGCAACAAATATTTAAATGTGCATTTTTCATATATTGCTGCAATCTTAAAAAAAAAAAAAAATCTTCTGTTTGTTATTAGCGCAGTTTATGTATGGTATAAAAAAAAGTTAAATTACAAAAGATGAAGTGCAGTTAGACGTTACAGATGGATCTAACAGTTACGTTTTCAATGGTAATAGGATGTAATGGGATTTACGAAGGTTCATTTAAGTAGCAAATCGAGTATGTGTAAGGTAATTGATATAACAAGGATCTAATGTCTATCAGAATTTGATGCTTTATTTTTTTAGAAATAAATAAACAATAAAACTTTGCTTATTATTTGCTTTAAAATTATAAACTATTTGCTATTAAAACTTTGCTTTGGAAATTATAAACATTAAAACTTTGCTTAAACAATATAAATTACACGCATCTGGTTGCAAAGGCGGCAATGATTTGAATAAAGCAAAAATGAATTTATTGAAAATTAGTGTCAAAAGGAATTTATTTTAAAAGCATGAATAAATCGATTTTATCACATATAAAAAATAAATAAAACGAGAAATTCTTTCAAAAAAACTGTACTCTTTCGTTACTGCCTACATATTTTCATATACTTTCTTTTCTTATGCTTGGTTTCGAGGCTATGTGTTCGGAATTCTGAAGACGAATAATATTTATTTAGGGCAAGTAAAAACTGGCGCGAATGTAATTCTTATTTATGGCCATCATGGTGCTGATTACTTAAGAGAATTGTTTTTGAATAGGAATGCAAGAGTGAAATATGGAGACAAGAAACTAGGCTGTCTCCAGAGTTAATCGCGTTAACTTATCTTGCATTCGCTGACGAGTCAGTGGAATTTACATTTAAAATGACTGTCATTCGTCGGCGAGTTCACGATTCCTAATCAGTCATTATGAAATCTTCAACATTTATATAAAATGAGCCTATCACTAAAGTTCCTGAAAAGGTGGCGTCTAAATGCTGCAAGTAAATCTAAACTAATAATAAAGGAGTGTGTGTGTGTGTGTGTGTGTGTGTGTGTGTGTGTGTGTGTGTGTGTGTGTGTGTGTGTGTGTGTGTGTTGCGCGTTACAAGTCAGATCATTTGACTAAGAGCTTCCAAACTTGGTGCATATATAATTTGGATGATGTAAATGCGCATCTACGATTGATTTTTTAAAATTTTTAAATCAATGGAAAATTAAGTGAAATTTTGGCATTTTTTCGAGATAAATTTCCGAGATGTTGATTTTTTTTATTTATTTTGAAGGATTTAGTTCTTATAATAAAATATTAATTTTTTTGGTAATTTTAATTTACCTGTTTTAGTTTGCTTCGTGGCTGTGTTTTGTGGTTTGCTAAGTGCACTCTGTGAATGGATTCATTCTTTATAGTGTGTATCTTTCAAATAAATTAATATAAATTTCAAAAATATTATAGCACAAAAATTATTTTTACATCAACTTAAAATTAAAAAAAATTATCTTTTCAATGATACCAATATTTTTGCTGAATAATTTTTTCTCTATTTTTAATTAATTTTTCAGATAGAATTTTAAGCGTTTCTTATAACAATGCATTTCACTGTTTAAGTGAAAATCGATTTTATTATTGCTACAAATATTTCATCTCAACAGTTTCTGCATCGTTGATGATACAGATATAAAAATTCGGTTTGTTTGCCATAAATTATATTTTTCAGTGTTGATATCCCATAACTTTGTATAAGGCATTTCTTAAAATTCTTTTTTGCATTTTATTGTATTTAAAATTAATATTTAACTTCAGAACTAAGCAATAGAGGAAAATTTTAAAATGTGTCAATTTTTAAATATGATTGCATTTTCTTGTGATATAATTGAAAGTAAAATGACACACAAAAAAATTAGAAAATTATTTAGTACAATTAGCAAAACTGTACATTAATTTTAAAATAATATGTATCACATGTCTACAAAATTTGAATTTTAAAAATATTTCTTATGTAGATTAAATTGCATAGATTTTTAATTGAAATTTTAACAACAATTGATTTTAACTGATCGCCAAAAGCGGCTAGTATGTAAATAAGAATAAATGAGTAGAATGAATAAAAAAAACCTCTATACATGAAAAATTTCTGTTTATCGAATTTTTATCTGCAGTCGTGGATTTTTATAGAACATTAATATCTAAAGTCAAACAAAATTTCTATATATCGAGGAAATTCTCAATAAATCAAACAAATGTTTTCGCTTAAAAATATGTATACTTACTGTAATCAAAATGCAACTGATGATTTTCTTCTTGTGTTTTTAAATTATATTTACATAAATGCAGTGGTAGATTTAGGTATTTTAAGCAAATGTAGGCAGCGAAATATATGACTCCTCGTTTAGTAATATTTGACAATTGAACTTTAAATTTCTGCATATTTTATTTAACATATTAATGATTTGTTTAAATTTTTTTATTTCATTAAATTTGTCAATGTTTCCTTGTTTTTATTTATCTATCATGACTCCAGGCTATCCAGAATTCAAGTTTGTACTCAATATTTTTGAAGAAGATGTCATAATAAATATTCTAATAGCTAAGTGAATATAATGAAGTATACAGAAATCAATTATACATGATAAACTGTTAACATTATTCTTATATTTTATCATTAATGGAATTCGCATTTTTTACAAACTTATTTACATGGCGGCAGGCAAAATTAAATATTTGTATCGATTTACTACCGGCTCCCTCTAAACCACACCGGTTCAAGGCAACTGCCTAGTTTGCTTAGTTGTAAATTAGCCGTTGCATAAATGCGAATATACAGATTCTGACCTTTGATAGATTTGGCTGAAAGTTGAAAATATGGAGCTGCAATTTACAGGTTAAAGTTGTGCATCAATTTTTTTTCTATTTCTTTATGTTTTGTGTTTGTTGTATCTGACAGACAGAAAATCTTTCTATGACTAGATTTCGTTCAAAATTTGATAGAAATTTATGAATTTGACGTAAAGACAAAGTATAAAATTTCGTCCTCCTAGTTGAAAGCGTTTTTTGAGTATCATATTTGCAGATAAAAAGACACAATTCCAAAATTGTGTTTTTTAAACTCAGAAAAAGTCTAAAATATGGAGATCTATGAAACTTTTAAAGTCCAATTTTTCGACAATTCGTTTTCTTTGTATACTTCGATTATTAAAAAGTAAAAAAAAAAAAAAAAAAAAATTGCGGATTTTTAATTCAACAGAAATTTTTTTTTAAATCTAAAATCGGTTGCAAAAAAAGTAAAGAACTTTTGGCAGTGCTATTCTTAAATATATGCTATTCTATATGCTATTCTTAAATTCTTTTCAACCTCTACTTTTCTGAAATCAGAGCGAAATATTTACTTAAAATTCAGTTTAGTTTTAGGTTGCTTATAGTTGAGATGTCCCACCTGAACGAAAACTTTAAAGAATGTATGAGAAGTTCAACTAGTATAAGAAATAGTAAGCGAAATAATGCTTTTAAAAAATCATGAAATTACAACAAGTACTTTGTCAGATATTTTGATTTTTTTTTCTTTTTTTGTTATTTGTACATTTTTATTTTATCAAAAACAAAGTATACAAATGGAAAATATTGTATTCGCCAAAAATTTCAACCTAAATTTTTGACGTCTTTCGTTTTGTTTGTCTCTCTGTGAACATGATTACTGAAAAAAACATTCAGAACAAGACAGATGGAATTTGGTACAGTCGCGGAAAAAAAAAAAGAGTCACCCAGCTTTATTCTAGCATCGTTCTTCATACGATCATAAAAAAAGGTGACATTTGAATGTGTTTAACGCATTTTGAAAGATTTTTAAATTAATTATTTAGTACAGAACCATCTATATTTTGAAACAAGAGGAAATTTCAAAATGGCCAATGGCAACACCCATTTTTTCTCATCAAATTTAAAACTACATCAAAAGTTATTCCCTGAAAACAAATTATTACTAGTTTAAGTGTATTAATTTAGAAATTATGAGCTAATAAATTTTTGATTTTCTAATGTTAAAATTAAATTTTGAACTTTTATTTATTATCTTAAAAATTTAGAAAATTGTTAGTCTAAACTTTTTTTGTTGTGAAATGTTTGTTTGCATGTTATGTTCATTCTTTTTGTTACTTCAATTGTTATAATTCTAATTGTTAAATTCTAATTAATGTCTTCGATCCATCTTCATCAATACCATGCATCAACCAGTGTTAAAGTTAATATGAAAAAATACATTTCTTTAGCCATAGCTTCGAAGAAAGATTTTTCACTTTTATTTTGCAGTTAATGCACTTTCTAATTTGCAAGCGCCATCATTAGCAATAGATATTCCATTAAATGCTTAGTCATTATCAAATATCAAAATGGAATTTTAATTAAATCCTCTCTATATAAGTAGCTTAACAACCGAATTAATAAGCCAATACTCCGAACGAACGAGCAGGTCGCCAAATACTGATAAAATCCAACATTTCTCAAGGAAATAGTCAAAGTTTTCAGAGGTTTATTTGAATTTTACTTTTTTCTGTTAGTGTATGCATTTACTTCATCAGAAGATAAATTAAAATAACCGAATCTGTGAGTGCAAAACACTACATTTAAGCTCAATGGTCTCGAGTGCATGCTCAACCGACTACGAATCCCGCTGACGTTTGAACTCACGATCTGCTTATTTCCTAATTAAGTCTGCTTTTTTCAGCGAAAAGTTCACGAACCTCGATCCCACGGTGAAATGAGTCAACAATTTTCTTTGGCAGATGTTTACTTATAACGCACAAAAACAGAGAACGTGATGACCCTTATGATTCTACAAACTCCTTTCTAAAAAGAACTTTCATTTCAAAATAAAAAAAAAAAAAAACTATGAAAATTGTGGACATATAAACAGAGAAAACATGGAAAAAAACAACAGGAATTACAGAAAAAGTTTGCAAATATAGAAACCAATAAAAGGAAAGAACTTATGCAAATTTAACCAGCAGGAGGTGTCACCTCGAAACTTTCTGCACATTTCCTGGTAAAAGTGTTAGTTCTCTCCCGCTTCAGAATAAAAACCAGCGGAAGTGGTCTTCCGAAAATTTTCTCGCATATTCTCTAATAAAAATGTTATATCCCAGCTCTCGCAAATAATTGTCTTGTGTAAGGCAGAGAACGCCTCCCATGACATTGCATACAAAATATTAATTTTTGGTGCAAATTTGACATTTTTATTAAATCTATCGTGTCATCTTTGGCGGCAAATCCTTGGCATGCAGTGAAAAGTATTTGAAATTCGAAGCGTTTTTCCCAAACGGTTAGAACCAAAATTTTCCACAGAACTACAAGTCATTGTAGTTACAAAACTGAGTACAAAATTTGATATATTATATTTAAGTCATTAAGTTTCTGTGTTATCGCGTTTATGTGCTTTATTGACCGATTGACAATCAACCTTTTGTTTGATTCGGTTCAAAATTTGATGAGTGTTTACTCTATGTTAAATATGTGTACTGACTATTATCCATATAGCTGTTTTCGGTTTGTCGTTATAATGTAAACTTATATTCGAATAGCTGGACACATAGACTTCCTCTGTACGGATTTTGCATAAAATGTGATAGAAATCTGCAAATTTGCAGAAAAGATCATATACCAAATTTCAACAGTCTAGCTCAAAGTATTTTGAGTTATGTTTGTCATAGGCAGGTAGACATAATGCCAAAAATGTGTTTTTCGAACTCAAGATAGGTTTAAAACGTAAAGATTTGTCAAAATCCCTTTCGAATTTTTTAATGATTACAATACTTTATCGACTTTTACTTCGACTACTAACAAGTAAGAACTGGAGATCTTAAAAAGAGACAATAATTCCTCAGATTTTTTATTTTGAGAATTTCATGGTTAAGATTTTTTTTTTCTTCTTTTTTTTGCTGTATAATGAAGAAAACCGTGTATACACTTTGGAAGATGTTTTTAAATCAATTAAAAATAAAACTGATTGGACTCAGATCTACAATTTTAATAACAAGATCATATACTAAATTTTCTTTATGTAAGAAGATGTATTTTGAAATTACCAAGCATACGAAAATATAGATTGACAGACAATCAACCCTTAGATGGATTTGGAAATTTGATAAAAATCTCACATCTGTCTTTCAGGCTGGGATAGCCTGATTGGTAGAGCGTTGGACACTCATCCCTTAGCTTGTGAGTTCGAACAACGCCGACCGAAGACTCTCCGTGTGTGTGGTGGCTAGCGCACGTATAAATCATGTCGAGAGTAATACCATTGGGAGTACTGGTTCAGAGGTGATCGTTGTCTGATTCAAGTCTAAATTACGATCTGTGGATGAGTGAATGAAATGCATGAATGAAGTCTGCCCTGTAATAAAGGTTGTGACGCGTAAGTAGCTAAGTCGTACTCTTGGCCCTAGTTGTTGCTACTGAAAAAACAAGAGACGCTCACTCGGCTTAAATCGCTGACAGATAACTGTCAGCGGGGTTGTAAAGTGCCATAAGTCACAACACAACATCTCACTTTGGATGTTAAAACAGTGCACCATATTTTATTCTTCAACTCGTTGCGTTTTGTAGTTATAGTGTTTGCTTACACTCGAGCAGACTGACAAATAAATTTTTTGTGAATGAATTTCTTTCAAAAATTTAATATAAATCTTCACATTTTATGTAAAGACCACTGTAATGTCTTGAACTAGACTGATCAAATAACGAAGCAGAATTTCCAGACAATTCTTTATTTTACAGCCCTATATATACAAAGAACAACTTGTTCTAATCTTGGTTAAATAAATAGTTATTTACACCTCTAGTAGGAGATACAACAGTCAAAATCGAAGGTTTTTCTTGAAACTCAGTTCTGCATCACATCAACACGACCATTCCAGGGGTAGTTTCTCAGACTCCGAACTCGTGGGCGTAGGCCAACCGTCTCCTGCAACTCGTTTCTTCTCTCTCTACTAAAAAATCTCCGCGCTTTATTTCGGCGACAATCTTCACCTCTTAATTTACATTGGTCATTTGAGCTCTCTTTCCGCCAATCGGGGTTCAGCCATATGCTCTCTCAGCGTCGTCAGTGGGTCGTGGGAAGGTCCTTTCACAAAGAGAAACATCTAGCATCCAGATGTTTGGACACCTCTTTCTCTTTGAAGGTACTATCAATACCTCTTGGGCGTGGGATTCCACATGTGGTCTTTCATTGTAGTCGCTAATGAACAGATGCGAGACCACCCAGGTGAAAATATCCACCATCTGGCTATCTCGAGGGGTTTAGTAAGTAACAGCGACGACACAGCTGGCTGTAAATGTCTTATCAGTACTGGGAAATGGGGAATGTTACACCACATACTAAATTCTATCCGTCTTGCTCAAATCGTTTTTGAGCTATAATTTTCATAAAATGGTAAACATAATTGATTTTTGGTGTAAGAGGAATGCTTGAGGAAGTTTGAGCCGTAGAAATTCATCTAAGTCTCGAATTCAAATTTTTCGATGGTTACAATACTTTATGAATTGGTGAAAGATACAAAACACAAAAATATTTTAGTACTAACCTTTCCTTAATTGCAGTCATTGATTAGACTTGAAATTTTAGTTCGGTTTCATCCCCAAATTCGGGTAATGTTTAATTTCGGATAGCAGCCAAAAAAAGAAGTTTTGCATCTGACACATTAATTATTGATTAGCGATCGTATCGTAATGTACATTTATAATGATTTGTATTTCCCCAGATGGAACTTCAGATATGAGGATGATAAGTACACCGGTTCAGAGGCAGGGTTTTCTTTCCCTAGAGGGTTCAATAACAGTGATGTTAAGTAACGTTCACACGAGACCAACTACTACGCGCAATAGAAGGCCACGCCTACCTCAGGAAGATCACGTGACAGCCATAGGACGATGGCAAAGAGTTGTTTCACCGGAGCAACTACATCGGGCTAATGTTTGAACAAAACTAACGGAGGTAGTCTACCGGAAACTTTATTGCGTACTTTCTAATAAAATTATTTGTATATCCTTAATGACATGCCATTAGCTAACAATAATTACTAATAGGATTGTCAACGTGAGTTCTTTGGCGATTAATACAAATATACCAGAAAATAGAATGTGCATTTTTTTGAAGGGGCTGTCTTTTTTCCGATCTATTAAAATCTAAATTTGCCTTAGTGTTATAATTACAATCTGAAGATCCCATACTGAATTCCACATACTTAAATTCAGTTCGTTTTTGAGTTATCGCGTTTGTATGGTTGTGAACATGCAAGCCAATAAACTGTCAACCTCTTGTAGAATTTAATTTTTAAATTTGATACAGATTTACACTTTAAATGTAACCCCCTCGAAATGAGGATGAGATGCTTCCGGCATGGTGGTTGGATTTCGCCACCCTGGAGGGTACACTAATAGGTGGGGGATCTGACTCCTCCCATCGATGACGGGACGTACTTCCTTCGGGGAGGGTTGTACCGTGGCCGGTGGCGGCCCTTAGGACTCAACCACAGTTCCCGCCAATGTTGCTGTTGCGGCTGTCCGGTCATTCAGTTTTATGTTTTAAATCTGTGTGCCTTCGTGGCGGGTCGGAGAGTTAGATGATTGACTTACACTTTAAATGCCAAATCTGTGTTCTAAATTTTATCTATCTATCTATTTCCGTTTTTTAGTTATCGTGTTGACTTAAATTCGGATATCAGGACACGCAGATTTCCTTTATATCGATTTTGTTCAAAATTTGAAAGATGCTTACAAATTTGGAGCGGAGACTGTACACCAAATTATCATATGTCTAGCCCACAGCAGTTTTGCGTTATCGTAACAGACGTAATTAAAATAATATGTAATTCCGGAAATCCTGATTCCAAAAAGATGGAAAAGGGATATCAGAAACGTGATAATTCGTCAAAATATCAAATTCCATCCCCCCCCCTTTAAAGATTACAATATTTTCTCTTTGCGTAATTCGAATACGAGAAAGTAAAAGTCTAGATATGAATCTTCTCAAAACCGCAGGGCACTGTTAAAAACTTTCTAAGCATTTTCTTTCGTATAAGAGAAAGTAACAAAATTAATGCAAAGAATAAGAAGAAAGTATCGCATCAATAATTCAAATAATACCCTCAGAAGTATTTATTTTACACTCTTTGCTGTCGTTGAAGATGAACATTTTTTGGCAGCTAAAAAATGCACCTAAAGCAAAACTTATCAATGTCGATTTTTCTTTCTCGGTCTGCCACTTTCTGCATTTGATTAGTCAACCCAGGCCACTTCAATCTGACAAAAATGTTTCACTTTGTTGCATTAGCCATTGCTTTTGAATATATCAAGCTCTGAAGTAACTGCAATATTTCTAAAAAAAAAAAGAATACAAGTGAAAATCATAAATTAGTATCATGATATTCATATCTAGTTAACTCATTGTAGAGCCGCATCATGAAATAAGCAAAGTAAACAAAGGATTGAGGCGTTCAGGCGTTTATGTGATATTTTTAAGGAAAACTAATATTCTCGCTAGATTTACAAGGCCCATGCACTTGAGCGCTTTCAAATTAAAATGAATATTATTTAAATTTCAGAATATTATTCATAGGATCTTTTTCATGTTTGCTATTTCTCTTGACAAACTGTGTGGTCCAGTATTTTTTACTTTTTAGTATACCAAGTATGAGGAAGTATTGTAATCGTTAAAAAAAATTAGAGCTCGAGATTTTGAGGATTTTCTAAGTTTCAGACTGCTCTGAGTCAGACAAGCACATTCATAGCATTATGTCTGTCTGTTCGTCTCTGAATATGATTACTCAATAACGGTTAGAACTAGACGGATGGTATTGATGATAACACAGAATTACGACCAAATTTATAGATTTCTATCAAATGTTGAAAGAACACGATGACAAATCCATTTTTGAGGAAGTCCGTCTGTCTGACAGTTGAAGTGCAAGTGAACTCGGTAAATATGAAATGCAAAAAGCAAGGTAGATAAAATGTGAAGCATAGGTTTTTAGTATCTAAACTATTGATTCAAATAATAAAATATAGATATAATTATCAAATTTTGAACCAAATCCGTCAAACAGTTGACCGTCTGGTGATCTGCATGCAAACATTACCTCATAAACGCTAAGACGGTATGTTACCTTGTGACTGGAACCGTGGCTCTGAATCAAATTTTGGATTCTACCAGTCCGAAACAACGTGTGTAAGAATTGATTAAGTAAAATTTGTAGAATTGATTAAGAGTACGATGCAGAACACAAAGCAGAGCCTTTTAGACATTTAATCATGCAACTGCTTTCATTGGTAATGAAATCAATCACATGATTAATGAAATAAATCTAGATCAAGTTTTCCGTTTGTAAGTTTTACATTAAAAAAATTAATGATTCACAACAGTTGCATGGTAATAATAATAATAATAATAATATCATTAGGAAGATATTTTCTTTTCCACAATAGTATATACTTAAGTTATTGCAGGAAACCCCAAAATTTTCACCTGTATAATTAATTGAAATTATAAAAAATCGCTTGGAAATGCATAGTTTTACTTAATAAAGTACAGGGTGTTTATAATTAAACTTCCACTTTGAAATGGTCATAAAAGCAAAACTTCTGGATCAAATGTTATCAAAATTGGTAATAGTTTATAGGAGGTCATAGGATTTTCTTTTCCACCAAAAAATTTTAAAATCTCACCACCAGGGGGAAAATGGCACTATATGCAATATTTTTAAACAAAATAGGACATGAGACATCGGTTTAAAATGTGTTTAATCGTTACGTAAACGTGTTACAAAGCATGCTCAATGTGGTGCCCACCATTTTCTGAAAGCAAGTTAATTCGCATTACTGTATTCTCAACAGTGGCTCTTAGCCAATCAGGAGAAATGTTACGCACATGTCGGTGTACAGTATTTTTCAGTTTCGCCAAATTGTTTAGATTATCACCATAAACAGTGCTTTTCAGATAACACACACTGAACATGTTTTGTAATACGTTTCAGAAACAATTAAACACATTACAAACCGGTGTCTTCATTTTCTATTTTGCTTAACAATATTGATACTGCGCCATTTCACCCCTAGTGGAGCTTTAATTGTAATCACCCTGTACATTTGTACCAGATTTCATAGCTCCAGAACAAACTGAGTAAATTAAAATTTTAAAAAATCACACCGAGGTGCACACTTTCACTCTCCAAAGTGTATAGTTGCCAACTTTGACATGCACTCACGCTGTCTTTCTCTCTCTTTCTCTCACACACACATACACACACACGCACATTTATTATCATTATTAGTAGAGATGGAGATAGCGCTCATTTGGAAATATATTCAACATTTTTTCGTATGTTAAATCATTTCAAATAATTAAAGTTTCAATTGGCGTGCAAATCATTTAAGATTTTTTAAAGTGCTATATTTCAAGCATGTACTCTTTTCTGTAAACTATGCGACACGCGTTACAAAAATCTTTCGAAACACTTTTCAGAGCAATCCTTTGGATCTAGAATTAATAAACTTTGCATGCAGTTATTTCGTAGATATTAGGTGTTTCAAAATATTTATTATATTTTTAATTAATTAAAAATCATTTGAAATTTAAAGATTTTTCTTTCTTTATTATTATTTCCACATTTTCCGTAATTATAAATAGACATAATTGCGCTATATAAATAGACATAATTGCGCTATACTTTATATACTAAACTTATTCCAAGTCTTTCATCTGGTTTCTGTATAGGCTACATACTTCTTTTTCTAACATTTCTTATGACGTACATCATAAATTGTGACGCAGGCAGGATCGTCTGCTTTTATCTTTCTTTTCAATTAAACCCTCGTGTCACGTGCTCTGTCGCAAAAGTCCAAGTGAACTTAGGCCGGTCAAGAGGCATTTTGAGGGGTGCCGCCGTGAGAAAAATAAAAGCCGAGGTCGACCTCGAAAGTCCAGAGATGAAATGTGCAACTCTTCCTTCTGTAATAAAAAATCAAATCTTCCTGAAATTGCTAGCCAGGAACAAATATTTTTTTGAATCAAGGAATGCGTTTATAGATGGATCAAAAGGATGAAAATGTTTTCACAGTTTGGGAATATTAAAAGTGATAAACTTAAATCGAATTATTATTTAATCTTTTAATTGTTTTCCTTTTTAAATTATTTAACGAAACTAATCTTCGATTCCAAGAGTCCAGTGCTTAATTGATTGAATCAAGATGTATAAGAGTCCATAGAATATTTGAGATGTCAGCAAATTATGTTAAATTTTTATAACGAATTACGGTGTCTTAGAATAATTTAATTTCTAAGTATGAGAAAAAAAAACATTTCGATGTTCAAATGGCACTCGGAATGGAGAATTTGAATAACATTTTTTTAAACAGTTTTTAGATAGTGGACTAAATCATATAATCTAGGACTATATAAAGGCAATTAACAGGCAATAGAAGTTCACTCCCTTTCCGTTCCCAATAAAAAAAATGTTTTTTTTTTAAGTCATCGATTTAAATTCAAACTTTATAGAAACTCTTAAAAAAAAGAAAAAATATTATGGTAAACTTATGATATAAAACCAAACCTTTAAATGTAGAAATATCTCTTTTATATATAAAAAAAAATTTAAATAAGCTTTTAAAAAAATGAAACATTTTTTTAAACAATCTAAATATTTTTAAAGTTTACTATAAAAAATGTTAATGTAATTATAATTTGTGAATCTGTCAGACAATCGCGAAAACATTTGGGCCACATTGATGTATAAGAGAATCAAAATACATGAAAAAAATTTCAAAGAAGAAGGTTCTAAAGTTTAAACAGTCCTTTATTTTAAATTGAATAAATTTGATTACATGAACTTTTCAAATCAAATAAAAAAGCAAAATTAAATTATCAAAAAAAAAAAAAATGTTGGGCCCTATAAAGTTATGGAGTCCTTAAGCAATTGCAAACTTTTCATATTACATAATCTAGCCCTGGGGAAATCTTGTAATCATGAATTGATAAAAATAAGAAACTAAAAGTGCAAAAGAAAAATTCAATCAATTAGTCACAGAAAATCAATTAATAATAAGCTCATATTTTCCCCTTATATGTGAATCAAATGGATTTTCCTTAGAGGGTTATTATATCACGATTTTTGCTCTATTTTTATGTAAAACTCCATCATGTTACACCAGCTGATTTTTCAGTAAAAAAATGAAACATTTTTTTAAACAATCTAAATATTTTTAAAGTTTACTATAAAAAATGTTAATGTAATTATAATTTGTGAATCTGTCAGACAATCGCGAAAACATTTGGGCCACATTGATGTATAAGAGAATCAAAATACATGAAAAAAATTTCAAAGAAGAAGGTTCTAAAGTTTAAACAGTCCTTTATTTTAAATTGAATAAATTTGATTACATGAACTTTTCAAATCAAATAAAAAAGCAAAATTAAATTATCAAAAAAAAAAAAAAAATGTTGGGCCCTATAAAGTTATGGAGTCCTTAAGCAATTGCAAACTTTTCATATTACATAATCTAGCCCTGGGGAAATCTTGTAATCATGAATTGATAAAAATAAGAAACTAAAAGTGCAAAAGAAAAATTCAATCAATTAGTCACAGAAAATCAATTAATAATAAGCTCATATTTTCCCCTTATATGTGAATCAAATGGATTTTCCTTAGAGGGTTATTATATCACGATTTTTGCTCTATTTTTATGTAAAACTCCATCATGTTACACCAGCTGATTTTTCAGTAATATTAGTTATATTTAATTTCAATTAAACCGCTTAGACTTAATTTTATATTCGTGATTCCTTCAAATTGTCAAGTATTAAAACCAAGTTTTTAAAATAGTCTTATACATATGCTCTATTCATTATGCACACGAATTTACCTAATCGAGACCAGTCCCATGACGTCATAACTCTATTAAAATGCAAATGTCCACTTCGTCTCTCTTTTAACTTTCACGGTATTGCAAATTCACTTTTATTCGTCTTATAAACTACACAGTTATTAAACAAAATTCTTTTACCTTAGATTTCAACGATGGAAAAATGTCAGGCGATTAAATATTTGGTGAAACAACAAAAATGGTTTCAATTTCGGATCAATAACATAATCTATTTTTAGGAATTGAGACAAAAATATGTTTTTATAAAAATACCAAAATCCAGGGAAAAAATTGATATTATTAAAAAGATAATTTTTTGAATTTTCAAACGATGTAAAAACCATTTTTGTGTAATAATATTTTTGGAAGTTATCTCGGAAAAATGCCTAAATTTCGTTTAATTAACTAAAATTTTTGATTACAGTTTCAAAAATATCACTGAGAAATGCTCATTCACTTCCTCCAAATCATATAAGAGCCAAATTTGATAGCTGTAGGTTAAATGGCCTGATTTGTAGAGCCAAAAAACTGCGAGCGTGCGTTTTTTAACAGTTAAACAGAAAGAGAGAGAGAGAGTTTTAAATAACAAAATCAAAAATTGGTAGCTATATATAGAATATTTGAAAACGGAACGGAAAGCAGGATGTTTTGATTAAAATGCAATAAGTTTTTAAAAATTTAATAAAAAAAATTAAATGCAAACATTTATTTCAGATTAAGAAACTTTTTATTAAATAGACCCTTAAATGTTAAAAATATTTGTTCAAATACTTGTAGGCAATTTTTAAAAACAAACAAAGGCTGTTCGTACAATTTTAAATGCTACCTGCAATAAAATACATAGGCAGTCATCTGTTTTAAAATAGTTCATAATAGTAGTTGTTTATTTTAACATAACGTATCTTTTTGTAATTATTTGCTATGATTTTATATCATAAACTGATATTGAAGTTTTCTTTGTTTCAAAAATTGCCTTCATTAAATTCTAATAGATAAAATTTCAGCTAGATAGAACGAAGCTTTTTATCATTTTCCTTGTGAAATCGAAGACAATATTTAATTAGAATTCGTATGCAATGTTTGCGAAAGAGACTAAATATTTTTGTTACGAAGCGGACATCATTTTATATTCAGTGCAATAACCGGATATCCCGATTAATTATGTCGAAATATAAATACCCTGAGATTATTATGTTACCGAAGCGAGAGAGTTTGTAAAAGAATATACATCATATTTTTATTTGCTGGAATTTTTGTTTAATAGTGTTAAAAGAAAATAGCAGCTAAATATTTGAAAACAATTTTAGAAAAAGAAAAATTTGCCGAAAATATTAATTTTGCAAAAACAAACAAACAAATATAGAAAACCACCATAATGTAAGAAAGTCCCACAAAGAGAGGGAGAAAAAAAAAACTACAAACAATTTATAAAGAGATTGGGTTAAATATTCGAAATATTAAAAAAAAAATTAATTAAAATTAAAACACATTTTGGTTATAAAACGTGTTTACGTATTTACTAATGCAGACTTGCATTTATGCATAACTTTACTATAATTTGCTTTGAAACTTATTTAACTGGTTATACTAGAAAAATTAAATATGGAAATAAAATAAAGAAAAGTTCGATTTTTTTAACAGCAAAATAAATTTTAAAAAAAAAATGTCCTCTAACTCAACATTCCAAATCTCCCTGCGCCTGCGCACACAAACTGCGTTCTCTCGCAGAGTTTTGAAAAAGCGATTCACCTGCGCAGAGAACGATGCTCCTCAGGTTGTAAATATCCACACTCGGTTGCCCTTGAACCCCCCTCCCTCTCAATGGAAGGTCGCGGGAAAATATGCGGACCAGGTGGTCCGTGAGGGGAAAAACACAGATGGAAATAAACTTCCGTTTTTCGTCCGTTCACGTGTTTTTGTCATCATCGAATTTGTTTTAAGAATTTGAATGGAATATTCTTTTTTCGAATACATTCCAGAAAATTGTTCGTTCAGAAACTTATTTGATAGTTCTAACACGAAGTAATTTAGATTCGAATGATTGATTTTCTGTTTATTGTGAATTTGAAATTAAATATTATTTTGTCATAGATTTCACGAAGAATAAAATTAATAACATATTTTCAGTATACTTTACACGAGAGACATTGGAAATTCTAATTTTTATTAAATATGAGCAATTCTTGCTAAAAAAATTCCACCTAGTCAAAAGAATACATTTTCATAAACATTTCATTTAACAATCCAGTTATTTAATCAGGAAAGCTCCCTTGGCAGATAAATACTGATTTTGGATGTATTAAAATATACAATTCAGAAATAAAATTTTCATGCAGAGGTGAAAAAAAATTCGTTCATAAACCGTTAAAGAAAATAACCTTTAAGAATTCGTTTCGTGATATAATACTGTTTTGGAAATTGGTTCATTTCATATTTTTATTTTTTTCTGTTTGCAATATTTCTCATTTCTTTCTTCTTTTTTTTTTGTTATTGTTATGTTGCTCTATGAATAAAATTTTAAAAAATACTGTTTATTTTTATTTTCTTTTAATCAATGAAGCAATTTTTACCTATTTTTAGTGAAAGATAAGAATTGTGTTATGAAAGCCAATGCTGTAAGTAAAAGTGTTGCAATATAAAGTGGAACTACTTTTCGATAAATTGATTTAGCAATCAGATTTTAAAAACAAACTAAAGTTCGTTATTCTCATGCGTTCCTTTTAGCTATGATGAATACCAAATCGAGTTGAGCAGTCAGAAGAACATCTTTAGAATAAAAATTGTTTTCGCAAACGATATTCTGGCATTTTTTTCTACAAGATTTATCTGTGTTTATAAAACTTTTTGTTATCATTGTGAAATTACAAATTGAGCGAAAGAACTACTTCAGAACTAGTGGGTGAAAAAATTGGATACATCATACTATCGTTCCTTATTCAATGAACACAAATAATAATTTTTTTTTATTCGAGAATTTAATGAATATAAATGAATTTTCTACTTTCAGCAATGATATTAATGGCGGTTTTCTCCTAGTGGCCACTTTTGCTTATTGAATATATAGCGTTAAAAATCAATTGGAAGCTGGCCGATTTCACTTTTATCGTTAATGCTCGTAGGTTCTCATCCTTTAATTGCTTGATGTGTTATGCATTCAAAACACTCTATAAACAGACCACTGAATTTAGAATTAATAAATTTGACATAAATAAAATTAAATCAAAATTTTAAGGTAATTTATCAATAGTTTCAGAGCATATTATGGAACAAATACCTTCTTTATACTACTACTTCAACATTTAAAAAAAAATATTGATTCTCATTTTATTTCAGCATATTTTGATCTTTGATTTTAATAATATTTTTTGAAAACTAAGTTAATATACAAATTTGTAATAACGATTTTCCTTCATATTATTATATACAACAAAAGAAAATGATTGTAAATTATTATTGTGTCTATTATAATACCTATCATATATCTCATCAAAAGTAAATATTAGATTTCCTTAATTTAAACTAACAAACTAGTCACCTTTGGAGACAAGTTTATTTATCCAGATTATTGACTTTTCAAGCAGTTAAACAATATTAATATGGAAAGCTATTTTTTTTAATTCAGTGTTTTACTTTGTACAATTGAGTCATGAATTTAATTGAATTAACATGCTACTAATTGTTGTGAGTGCAAATTAAAAAAAAAAATGCATATACTACGAAATAAAACTGGAAGTGAAATTCCTCTTTAGGAATCTTTTATTATACATACATACAAATATATAAGATAAATTTTTAGAATAATGCAACATATTCAACTTTATTATGAAAATTAGAAAATTAATTAGGATTTAATATATACATGTAGAGAGAGAGAGAGAGAGACAGAGGCTTTAACATGTTTCATACACTTAATGTTTTTTTAACATGATAATGGCTTTAGGCTGGAATTGTATGATGTAAAAGTTTTACAAGCTTAATGTAGCGGCTGGCGCAATAAAGCTAGAAAGTTTATCAAACTATGATGCTTCGGAAGAGAGATTCGAATCTTTAATTTTCCTTAGAAAATTATTTTTCAGTTTCTTGCTAAATGTTTAAACTTACATTTGTTGCTTATTTTCAGAATGCATCCCACGCAAAAATTAGTCTCCTTGGTTTCCAAAAAAATCAATTTTTACATTCTACAAATACCACAAACCTCCTGTTATTCATTTGTTTAAAAAAGGAAACTGTCATTCATTTGTTTTTCTTTAATATTCATTACATAAATAATGTAAATTTTACTATAACGCAGACTAATGTCTGGACATGAAAAGCAGCTGTATAAAAATATAAATTGATATGTTGTATGCATTTATCTATTGTGTAAACTCAAAAATCCTATAAAAATATTTTGTTCGTATTTTTTCCTCCACTGTTTGCAGACTGAATATAAAAAGTATTCAATAAATTTTTATGGTAAAGTCACAACTCGATTTTATGTTGTTTCAAAAACTTTGTAAATATCGTCTTCATTGTATCGCTTTTTCTTAATGTATTGAAGTTTTTTTTAATTTTAAATTTTGGAATTATTAAGAATCAGACTTTTGTATTTCTTGAGCACAGAAGATTCGAAGAAAAATAGGAAAATAAAACTTTAAAACAAAAATATTTTTGAAATAAATTTTATAGAGGATGTTAAATTTTTTTTTAAATCTTAGAGAGTTAATCAAATCTTACAAAGTCTTAAGAGTTATCTTTTATTTAACTCGATTTGTTTCATTTTGCAATCGATTTTCCACTAATTTCTTAATGTGCTAGAGTTGAATAATTTGTATACTTGTGTGTGCTTCATGAAAATATTATATTTTTATGTTTTCAGAATTTATTAATTAACAGTTAATCTTTTGCTAAATTAAATTTTGATTCTGACCCTGTGGCTCCACATTATAACAGGTTTAAGAAATAATTAATATAAAGATTAAAAAAGAAGAAAGTAATTGGAATGAAAAAAAAATCTGTTGTTCAGTATACTAATAAAAGTGTTTTTAAAAAACTATTTTTAATTAAATTTATTTTTAAAGCAATTGCTCCAAGGTGAAAAGCCTTAATTACACAGGACAGAATTAACAAGTGCACAGGGAAAAATTAAATCGTTATTGAAGTGAATAAATGAGCGAGAATTTATTGTCTGAAAAGTGAATAACTGATATTCGATAAGATTGCTGACTCTTCAAAATCTAATTTTCATGTAAGTCACGAATCTAACGAGATGCTAAAATATTTTAACGCTTGGAATCATTAAAATATTTTATGAATCAGACGCAAACAAAACTGAAGAAGTCGCGATAACCATTCTGATAACCGTTCGGAGAGGGTTTAGGATTAGTTAAGCCAGGTTTTATGCAAATCTTTAATTTAAATCTGAATGATAAAAGTCAACAAGTGCTGCATAATAATTTGTTGTTGTGTTTAAAAAGTTTGAATCGTTTATATCAAACTTAGAATGAGATAAAAGCTGTTTTGAAATTATGATATTGCGATTCAGGGAAAATAAGAGCGTGGAATTACTGAGCCGTGTAAAAAAAAGGAGGAAAATAGAAGTAAAGCGACATAAAAGGGATCGATGGGGTGTCAATCAACAATATTTTCGCTACATTCTTAGAATACATGTTTTGGTGCTTGCTTATTTTTACAGTCTCCTCGATAAATCACCAAAAACTGACAGTAGTCACCAACTTGGCGATTGACAATTCGGCGTTGGCGATCTTGGCGTAATCTAAAAATTTACAAGTAAACTCGGGGATGAAATCATCTTGATGAAATCTTGGCATCTTATGTATAATAGAGCTTGGTGATCTTGATGTAATCTGAAAATTATCAAGTAAACCTAGGGGTCGTAAAAATAAACAAATAGCCACGTACCAAATACCCACGGCTGTGAGCAAACTTTTGATGTCACCGCAGCCTATTAATGTGAGTGACTTTTTCCTGATTTCAGTATATAGTGACATAGTACAACGCGTTTTGTGCTTCGTAACATAATAAAGAAAATTAAGTATCTATTTTTGATACCTTTCTTCCAATCGATTGGATTCAAGATTTGATAGAAATATGCTGATTTTAAAGATCTGTATATCAAAAAAATGATCCACACTTTTGAAAAATTTGGTCCAAAATTTAGTACAAATATAGAATTCTGATCATAAATCTAAATGCCAAATTTTATCTATCTAGCTTTTGCATCTTCATTTTTGAATTGCATTTTACTATGTATACAGTCAAGTAGGCAGACTTTCCTACAATGGCTTTTGTCCAAATTGCGATAGAAATTTATACATTTAGGACTAAAATTACATATCAAATTTTCTCTCTTTAGTTGAAAGTTTTCCAGAGAGGCTTAATGTTCATGGACAAACAAATAGAATTTAATTCTAAAAAAAGAGCTTTTTTTTCAGGCCCAGAGAGGTCTGAAACGGAGATTGATAATAATAATAATAAAAACAGAGAGTGTGGTCTCCCAAAAAACTTTCTCGCATATTCACTAATAAGTTTGACATGTCAGAGAAGGCCCTACATGGCATTGGCGTACAATAGTTTCGAAATATAAATTTTTGGCGTGACTGTACCATCAATCATGTCATCCTTGGCGAGTTATTTGGCGACTAATCTTTGGCATGTGGTTAATAGTATCTGAAATTCGAATATGTGTTTTAGACGCGATTTTGCCAACCGATTGTAATAAAGATTTGACACGAAATTACACTTGTAGCCACAAAATCTCATATTAAATTTGATATATTCAAGTCACTGCGCTTTCAAGTTATCGCGTTTACATGTTTTTGAAAGTACAAGTCGACAGATGACCAGCCCTCGATTTGGCTCAGAAATCGATAGATGTCTATACCATAGATGTTAAACATATGTATCGAATTTTATCATCTAGCTCTCTTCGTTTTGTAGTTATTGTATTAAATTATACTTGAAGGAAGACAGATTTCCTCTGAACGGCTTTCTGTATATTGTGTCTTCCATAATTCTATCGAGAAATCTTTAAATTCGATTTATAGAAATCGAATTTATTTGAAAAGTTTTATAGTATTTTTATGTTTTACTTAAAAATATTATTGCTCAAATTCTAAAACATTTCTATGAGCTAACTATTAATTTTACAATTGCTATTACTTTTATTCTGTTAAAATTACCGATGTTGAAATTTTGTTGGGTTGAAACATCTTTTTGAAATTAAATATTTTGTAATGAATGGATTTTTTAGACATTAAAAGTGAGATTATACTTTTTTTCATGTCTATATAATTTAAACATAATTGTTTTTATTTTTTGAAACAACTTTAGTATGTCCTCTTGAATTTTGCAATTAAAATATTAAAAAAAGTTTATATAATGATACTTCGAAAAAACTTTCATAATTTTATATTATTCCACGTCTTATTATTTTTTTTTAAATAAAAGAGAACAAGTGTAAATTTCACTTTTGTTAGACGTGAGTAATAATCTTAATAAATATTCGGACAAAAAACCTGGAATTGGTTTCTCCAAACGAGTTTTGTTAACTGTTTCTGAATGTTAATTTTGAAATAATTTCTATTTATTTTTTCTCTGTTGACCCATATGCATGAAGAGTGACGGCAAAACTCATTTTTTATGTTTTATGTTTTCCATTCGAGCGATTTTTATATCATTAAGAAATACTAATTATTCTACTGCGATTGTTGTCATAGTTTTTATTTTTATTTATTTACATTCTGCCAGAAAATATTTCTAATAATAATTTTATTCGTAATCATTTGGAAGATATTTTTTTTCTCTTTCTAGAAATTCTAAGAATCCAATGATGCTGAAAAGAATATATATTAATATCTGTATAGATATATAAAAACTAATTTTCTATTTATTTTAATAATATTATTGTTAAATTTATTAGTTAGCTGATAGAAAAACTTTGTATTAAAAAAGAGAAAAAAATCGTCTCACAAGAATTTTACTCTACAAATCTCCAGAAGAGAAAAATCGTTTGCTAAAGTTTTCAGATATTAGATTATTGTTTTGGCTACGCTTGCTTGTGCAGTTACTTCACGCCTTTATAAAAATTATAAGGCTTTTCTTTTTTCCTTTTTTAATCTTGCATGGTAATTACTTCATATTTTTTCGTTGCTGCTATTTATGCATTAATGATGTAAGAGATTTAATCGAAATTTATTTATTTTTTATATTAGGATTAAATAGTTTCTAATGTGGATATGAAAGTAACAAAATGTGGAATGTCTGTGATTTACTATTAATACATACCTTTTCGAAAAGTGATGGAAAAGAATTATTATTTTTTTTAAATAAAAATGCATGAAGTCCAATTTTGAATTTTTAAACAATGAAATAATCAATAATGTTCTAACAATTATTTTCGTTTATGAGATTAAAAATGTAGTGTAATATGAAGTTTCATTTAGAACTTTGTGGATAAGCAGACCTTTCACGAGCTTGGTTTCATTTAATTTCTTGAGCAATCTTCATGAACAATGAATAAATATATTGAAAAAAATCTGAAATATATCATTTTTCTTTTAAATCCAACCAGAGCAAAACACGATAATCTTTTTTCTTTCTGCTTTTGAAAGGCAAATGTCAACAAACACCATAAATGCGCAGTTCATGAATCGTAAATTTACGATTAACACTATTTTTGTTTTTGTTTTTGTTTTTTTAAGATTAGTTTTTTCCATTTCATGCATTAACGACCTTTTTCTTATCGGAACTTTGTCTTATCTTATTATTCTTCGGATAAAATATGAATAAAGTCCTGAATTGAATTAAGTTTTGCAAAGACATTCTATTTTAGAGCAGAATTATTATATTTATTTTAATCGAAAATCGATATTATTTAATATCAAAAGGCTAAATCCCAACTAATTTTTTTTCAATCGAAAATGGAAGAGAACCGATTTTTTTTTTTTTTTTTTTTGACAATCGTTTATGCATGGAATACATTTAACCTTTTTTTTGTTCTGATGCTTTAATCAAATGCTTATATCATCTTAATATTATCTTTTTTTTTCTTTTGATGTAATTACAAGGGCACGAAAAATGTAATTCTAACTGTAGACGCCAGTTAAAGACATAAATTAAATTATTTCAGTCATCATTAAAACTATATTAATTAATCAAAGAGTATTTCCCTCTTTTACTAATAAAGCAAAAACGCAATTAAAAATTTGCTGATATGTAAACCTTTACATCAAAGATATAAAGAGTTAAGAAAAATGAATAAAACAATAACTCCAAATCTTCCCAGATCATGGTGGTTAGAAATATTTTCAATTAAGTAGTATATTGAATTTATTTTAAGGTTCTATATTTTTCTTAACCTTTAATTCATACATTTCATAGAGGACACAAGAACATGTATCTTTCTCACTACATTATCCTGCCTCTGGTAGGGTGATACAATTTGGAGAAAGGGTTGGCAGCTCAGGTTTTATTATTTTCTGATGACGACTTGGAATTAAGAGATCAATCCTAAAATAAGTCTTACATGGCATCAAAATGGGGGAAAAAATCACTGTTTTGAAGATATTAATGGAAAAAAAATTAAATCGAACGTTTATGACTTTTCTGCTTTTTACTATTTTATGTAAAAAGTATATAAAAACCAAATATTACAGTTGACTTCGAAATTTCTTGAAGCTCCCCTGCTTATGGAAAGCACGGAAGACTATCTACCAATTCATTTTTAAAGATAGGGTGCATAATAACTGTAAAATGGTGTGACTTACATAGACTGAATTTGGCATGTAATCTTTAGATAAAACTTGCAGATTTATTTAATATTTTGTGATCACTCTTTCGACCTGTTAATTGCTTCGTATGTATGTATGTATTTACATATTACAGATACATACAACCTGTATTCGTATGTATATGATTGTGACAATTCAGAAATGGAAAGAATTAGACCAGTGAAATACAGTGTGCCTTTTTTTCAATTTATTTCGATCGATATAAAATTTTGTATCCTTTCCATTAACGGTAAGAGGTACTGTTGCATTATATGTATGCATTTCGCTTTACTATATGATGAATCGTAATTAAAACATGCATATTAAAGATTTTTTAAAATTAGATGTTTGTATAATGACAGCTTAAAACTATTTCAGATAAAAAGTCATAAATTATGGTTTTGAAACGGTAATTTACAAGATGGCCTATTTATGAAGTACTACGTAAATTCACTAATATACAAAATGCGAACTGCGATTGCAATCGATAACCTGAACGTTCACTAGGTTAGGGATTAAGTCTCAAATATTCAGTTCACACGCACGCGGTAAAGTCTGGCACAAGGCAGGTTAAAACCTTGGTGCGACATCGCTCCTGATGAAAACTGTTGTAAAAGTAAAAATAAGTAAAAATGAAAATCCATAAATAATTTGAACGCAATAGATATTCAAATTATTTAACACATTTTTTTCACGAATATTATAAGATATAAGAAAGTTTATAGTGACAGTCTTGTGTTAATTAATAGTTAATTTTTGTATTAATTAAAACCTTGTGTTTATGTAAGGATAATTTTATCTACCTTCAATGTCGCCATTCTTATTAAATAAAAAGTAATAGCATAGTTAATTCATAGAATTTTATTTCCTTTTTTTTTGTCCCTATGTTGTCATTCGCAATGCTTCATTAATATTTGTATTATTTTTTTTTAAAAAATATTAATAATTTTTTAATAAGTTGGCTATTTGCAATTTTAAAAAATCGCTTGGTACGATCTGTAATTTTAAAATCGCTTGGTACGATCTGTAATTTTAAAATCGTTTGGTACGATCTGTAATTTTAAAATCGTTTGGTGCTAATTATATTCTTATTTTTTTTAAATTCTTAAGTTAATAAAAGTTAATCTTAATTAACAACTTATATGATCCAACTTATCATATGATCAACGTTATTGGATTATCTAAGCTAATTACAATTTTTAACTCTTTGCCTCTGATTGAAAAAGTGTCCCGAATGTTAGAATATTTAGATTCACAGAATTCTAAATTTATTATTTTAGTATTTTAATTTTTGAAGAATTCTTATTTCTAATTTTTATTGTACCTACAATAATTATAATAATTATTTGTTTATTTATTTAAAAAAATACAATACATTAAAGAAATTCTATTTACAGAGTCACATGACACAAAAAGAATATCAATCAAACAAAGAATAAAATTTGTAGACACTTATGATAAAAAGATTAAAGGACAACTTATTAATTTAAAAGTTGAAAACTCTGATAATTTAAAACAATAATGGATATATTTAAAATGTTAAGTTCTCCAGAAAAGTTTATAAATTTATGTAAAGAGAGATTATAAATATGTATTAGCTTTAGCAAACGATTTCTCAAATAAGTGTTAACTTCTAAAAGTTCTCATTGTAGCAGCAAAATCAATGCTATTAAGTATGTCAATGCAATTAATCATATGATTGATGACTTTATAAAGAAATTCCCAACTTATATGATCCAACTTATAATGTGATCAACGTTATTGGATTAGCTAAGCTAATTACAATTTTTAACTCTTTGTTCTGATTGAAAAAGTATCCCGAATGTTAGAATATTTAGATTCACAGAATTCTAAATTTATTATTTTGTTATTTTAATTTCTGAAGAATTCTTATTTCTAATTTTGATTGCACCTAGAATAATTATTATAATTATTTGTTTATTCCTTTAAAAAATACAATACATTATAGAAATTCTATTTACAGAGTCACATGACACAAAAAGAATATCAATCAAACAAAGAATAAAATTTGTAGACACTTATCTTAAAAGGATTAAAGGACAACTTATTAATTTAAAAGTTGAAAACTCTGACAATTTAAAACAATAATGGATATATTTAAAATGTTAAGTTCTTCAGAAAAGTTTATAAATTTATGTAAAAAGAGATTATAAATATGTATTAGCTTTAGCAAACGATTTCTCAAACAAGTGTTAACTTCTAAAAGTTTTCATCGTAGCAGCAAAATCAATGCTATTAAGCATGTCAATGCAATTAATCATATGATTGATGACTTTATAAAGATACAGTAGACAAGAAAGATCTTGCAGATTTCAAACCAGAAATATAAAAATAAAAATTACGCATATGAAATAAAGTTCTGAGAAAAAAATGTGATAACTTTTGAAAACTAAATAACTTATGAATTTAGTGTGTACTTGCTCTAGAATTTTGCTTTTATTTTTATTAGTAGCCTTCAGCAACCAGCTGCTCTCGAATATTTATCCAGTGCAGATCAATTTTGAAGAGCTATATCTTATCAAAATATAATAAAGTATACTATTTTAAATTTAAATAAACATACAGCATTCTGATTGGTTATCAGTCAGTAAAGTAGCGAATAAAATTTCGAAATAGTTCCAATTGTTAAGATTGGGTGTCCTGCCAAAAATTTTATTTTGCGATATCTCTCGAAACTTTAGGACGGTTGTATTTAATGGTCAACAGTTTTCATGTGATATAAAAATTTTCAAAATCAGTATTGCGGTCATGGCTGATTAACGCTGTTTTTTTCCTAACGCTGTTTTTTTCATGTGAAATGCAACTATCTTGGCGAAATCTTGGCATTTTATGCATAATGGAGCTTGGCAATCTTGGCATAATTTGAAAATGGTCAAGTAATTCCTGTCCCCATAAAAATAATAAGTAAGAGTTATTTTTAATTGGGTTTTATTTTAATTATTATTTAGCGTCTTTGATTACTAATGAATGTGTTGGGCATATTAGTTATGTCTAATTTCAGTTAAATCTATTATGAGTAAACAGACGTCCGTGATTCCTTCAATAAAGTATTTTGGAGCATTGAATTGGATAGACATTGTAAGTGTTATCTTAATAGCTTTGAATCTCTTACTTACCGAGATATTCAAGATTGGCGGACAATACGTAACATAAATCTTCTACTAACTATAACTACAGGAACTAACTTTAGACGAAAATAGTTTATTTTTTAATGTAGTTTGAAAATATTAAATACATGATTTGATATTATTATATACGTGGCTATTATTATTATTATTGTAGTTATTTAGGTAAGCACATATTCCGTATTTATTATTAAGTTATAATAAATATTGTAGGCCTACGTCACTGGGTGGACCGCAACACCTTGAAAAGATTAGAAGTAGCCTGGAAAAGTCTGCCCATCCCTGCCCTATAACAATTTATTTTGAACAAAACTGTGTATGATTTTGTAAAATTTAATTTTTTAGAAGTACCTTTATGAACACGCATTGAATTTTCATAAGAGTTTTTTATGTTTTTCTGTACTTAAAGTGATTTTTAACTATATAAATCAATTCCAAACATAAAATGCATACCCACTTCTATTTTCATGTTTACCTGAAATCTTCAATATCAATTTTATCAATTTCCTCAAAAATTAAAACACCTGCAATGTTTCAAAGTTATTAAAATCTTATTAGAACACTGCTTTGATAAAAGTCATTAAAATATATTTATATTCCTAAGTTCTACAAATATTCATTTTACTGAACAATGCTATTTTAGTTGAATATAAGCTTATATTTTAGTGATAAAACAATTTAAAAAACATTTCCTAGTTTGATTTTTTTTCTTTTGCTAATTTCAAATTGCATAGTTTTTTAAAAATAAAATCTAAGCTAGGAAACTGACGACATTGAAAAAAAAAAACTGCAATTGGCGAAAAATGTGCCATAACACAAAATAAAATAGTCACTGAAATTTCTGGATAAATAGCCTAAAGTTAATAGAAGAGTATTGAACAGAACGGTAAATAATTTTAAACATCTACGGTAGAAGGAAAAGTTATACATTTTATATAGATTTTGCTTTTTATATATTATTTAATACGTGAATAAAAACTGAAGTTATTCAAACGGCATATAATTTTTTAAAAATTTAATCTTCGCAGTTTTTCAGTATTATAAGCATTGACACAAAAACATAAAACTACGATTCTTAATGTCATTTGGAGCATTTTTCCAATTGGAAGTATATGTCTATACCTAAAGCTTTAGAAATTAGAATGGATATTATGTTTATTTTCGCTTTTATTCTACAATGAATGTTTAAATGAAATGAAAATGTTTTCATTCACTGGTCTTTATTCTAATAGAATTAATTTCACCTTATTATTTTAAGGTGGTTATCCCAGAAAATGATTAGCGACATTTCCTGAAAAAAAAAAGTAAAAATGTTTTAAACGAAGGAATTTTAATTACTCTAGTACTCTGACGATCAACCGATGCTGTTCAACCAGAACTCACCAAGATTAAAATGAGATCAACTTCAGTCAAAATGTTCATTAATTTATCCCATAAAAAATATTAATTAAGAAAAATATTTGAAAATTCCATTCTCTCCCCCCCCTTCAAATGTAGGGATTATATCAAGAGTCTGTTTCTCACACTAATCAAGGCCATTCAAACTGAAGGAATGCTGCATTCGCAAATTAAAGTTCAATGCAGAATTAAATTATATGAGAAGTCATTCCACATTTTTATCTACCAAAAAAAGAAGAATACTTGTATGTTGACGCTTTATATGCCACACCTTTAGGCATAAGGCTGCCAAATTTGGCCCAGATGTAATTTAGAAATTGAAAATGCGCATCTCGGAGCAAATTTTTAATTTCCTTTATAATTTTAATTAATTTAAAAGCAAATCATATTTTAGGGAGTAAGTCCGCTATAGCTTGCAAAATTCTCTTTTTACACCGTATTAAAATTTCAAATTTCAATTTTTTTAATTATATTAATTTATTTATCTGTAAATATTTTTCTAATTTAAAAATATTTTTACAAAATGTCCATCAATATAGTTTACTGTTTCAATGAAATTCAAATAATTTTCATTATGCCATTAGATATTTAAATGTATGATTTTCTATGTGGTGTAAGAAAGTGAAGCTACAACATTGGTAAAGACGACTTGCGGTAGATTACCAGGATTGTTAAGTTTTTAATGTCATTACGTTATCACGGGACACGATTCCATTAGGAATGTTCATGAACACTAAACAGAATAAGAGTAAGGCTTCAATATCTTTCACAATTTGATGCTTAATTTTGTTGACGGAATTTGGACCATCCAGCTATATTAAAGAGTTTTAATTAAAACTAAGCATAATCCAGTGAATTAGCTTGTGAGAGTTCCAAAGAATTAGCTAGTCACCAAAGACTACTAATTTATAAAAAAATTTTTCTTCATAGCGAGTCAAAAGGTTTCATTTTTACTTTTTCTTATAAGGGTATAGAGTAAATATTATAATTTTCAAAAAATTCGAACTCGAGATTTTCACGACTCTCTACGTTTTAGATTTCGGTTACTATTAACGGTATGCCAGGAATTAATCGCCAAAAAATCAGCCAAAATCCATGCCAAAGATCTATGTTTCATAACTATTGTTTGTAAAACCATGGAAGCATTCACGATTTTATCCAAGGTCCAAAATTCGATGTAAGCTGAAGGAATCAACACCTTTATTAGAGAGTATGTGGGTAGGTTTTCAGGAGACCATTCCCTCTGTTTTTTAGATCAAGGTTAGAAAATGCACGCAGTCTTTATAGAAGAACAATTAAGCAATGCAGTACCTTGGGAGATGTATGAAGCACTATAATTTAAGTGTATTGTTATATCGGATTATATTGGGCCAGTTAATGGATAGTAGAGATCAATAGCATATTATTGAAAAATCCAATAGTATCGAACTCGTACGTCCAACATTCCACAAATTATACTGTCATCAACAGCATTTCTGTCATCAACAGCAAAGGATGTTGATATATATAATTTTCAATAACAGAATATTTCACCTCTTTCTTTTTATTTGCGCCTCATATTTCCATTAAGTTGATGTTAATAAGATGAAGGAAAGTAAAAAAGATAGTAATCGCGGGGAGCTGTAAAACGAAATGTCACTTATCTAGGTTGCAGTCAATGGATAAACAGGATATATATTGTTACGAATTTGTAATTTTACTTCTCTGTCAAGTGAGTCTCCTGGTAAGAAAAACGATGTTACAGACATAGTAATGATTAGTCAATGACACCTTGTCTGGATAACTAATTTGAAGACAAAAATTATGGCCACAATATATTTTTAAGAATCTTGGCTATGGCTATATTATCACTCGAATTCCAGTTTTTTTTTTCTTGAACATTCCATGCCTTATCACGGGGGCTGTAAAAAGTGGAGTCGAGTCAATAATTAGTCAGTTGAGTTGAGTTGAGCTCAAACGAATAGTTCAGCGAAGTCTCCCTCTGAACTGTTGATCGCTAGAGAGGTCTCTTTGATCAATTTTTGATCT
Source organism: Argiope bruennichi (assembly GCF_947563725.1). Taxonomy (NCBI): domain Eukaryota; kingdom Metazoa; phylum Arthropoda; class Arachnida; order Araneae; family Araneidae; genus Argiope; species Argiope bruennichi. The sequence continues at coordinate 48,530,740 of NC_079157.1, forward strand.
TGCAGTTGTTTAATAGCGATTTGCTACTTGTATATTGCTGTTTACTGCAAGTGCTTCTTTATATACGTTTTGGCTGTGCTAGTTAATGTATATTCATGCTTTTGTGTACAATAAAGTGTCGTTAATATTTACTGAGCCTGTTGAACTTTTCACCTTTTTTCCATAACAATATTTATCTCTAATATTTTAAATTTGACAGTTATAAAAAATTAATGAAAAACTTATTTTTTACTAGTTGGTACCGGCGCGTTGCTGCCGCAGAAGAAATAATTTGGAAATATCGTTTGAAATTTAAAATAATCATCTTGTTTAATTAGGAATAATAGAAAGAATGATATTTATTTTCTTATGGCAATGAATACATTCATTGAAATTTAATGATATATAAAGGAAAAGTACAAATAATATTTTTTTTTTTAAACTTTATTATTCAAGTGCGTTAAGGTAGACAATATTTTTCGCTTTACCGTCTTCAACAAAAACAAATTTCTTGGCTATCCGACTTGTAAGCATTCAGCATACAACAGACCATGTGAAAAAAGATGAATTTTCTATGTTCAATCCTCACACTTGAAGTGATTGAACTTGCCCCTCGTTGATGGTCACCAAGAATGCAAGTCGAATGGGGAATTGCAATCGTTTGAAATCAAAAGGCATGTCGGCGGGAATAATGGGAATGCGTGGAATGAGTACATCTTCTCCAATCGACTCTCTGTTAAGAATAGTTGCCTCGCTTCTTGCCGCATTTTGGTCTTTTGATTCTGATGCGCGTAATCAGGTAGCATATAAACGTTATCTTTCTTATTCTTACCACATTGTTGATCTTGAGATTCTGAAGCACGAGAATTTGCAATTCGTAAACGATCTGCTTTATTGCTAGCTTGTCGTTCCGCTTTGTTTGAAAAGCTCGAATTGGCTTATTTCTACGTGCTGCTCTGGCAGATCTATTAAGTGACGAACGTTTGGGTACATACTTTTATCGTTTTGATCGAAACAATCAACACGATATAAGCTTGAATAACCGGAATATCGTTTGTCGATTCACTGAATAAATAGAAAAATTATTTTTTTCACTGGAAAATTTTCATTACATATAATTTTACTTGATCGACATCGACAATAATAATTCTATTTTGTATGTGTGAGATTATTTCTGAATAATATGTGCAGTTTGCCGCAGATTAAATATAGTGCACGCTGAATGACAACATCCTGTCAAGATGACTATTCATTAATGAGAAGAAAAAATGAGCGCTTGCGCTAAATATTTACGATTTTATTTCACTCACATTGATTGGCCTCAATCATAATAATTTTTTTTTGGTATGTGTGCGATTAACTCCGAAACTGTGTACTGTTTGTCTTTTGTCAACTGTCAATCTTAAAATATAACCTTCGCGCAAGTGCAAGCAAAAAGTTGATTAAGTTTCATCATAATTGATTGAACATTACGGCAGCGCATAATGCACAAACAAGGAAAAATTCATTTTTATATATTAGATAAGCAGGCAATAGTTTGCTTAATTTGAATAATCTTTTCATTTTCATTTGTTTGATAATTATTGCAAAATTCTAATTTATGTGTCTTTGAGCTGAATGAACAATCTTCGAACTTGATTGAACATTTTTACCTGTATAAAAATGTATCCAAAATAAATATCCACTTCTAGAGAACATGGTAGGAGATGTAAAGCAGAAATTTCCCCAACATTGTGTGATGAAAACATGCAATACATAACCTTCTTGTAACTGTATCGAAGCTATTCCTTCCCTCCTCAGAAGCATCTGGGTTCACTGAATGATCATTATCGGGATAGCAGGAAGATAGGAACCAAAGTTTGAGTCCTAATAGCTACCATCGTCACTGTATACAAGCTTCCTTGTAGTAGTTATGTCCCGTCAAGGAAGTGGAGGTAACTTGACTCCTTAGCCTTAATATACCCATTAAGGAATCAAGAATTAATCATCGTATCGGAAATTTCACATCTCCATATCCTCCTCAATGAGATTAATCTTTTTGTTACAATAATTTCTCTTTTTATATTTCATAAAAGAGGAAAATGAAAGAAACCAGATACTTTCTCACGTATTCTATCACGTATTCATGCATTAATAAACTGCATGCCATTGGCGGACACTGGTTACAAAAAAGCCTATTACTATGAGATTTTTGGTTATATTTTGAGGTGATTAATCATTATAATGCAATTTATGCACAAGCATAAAAACACAGCTTATTTTTTAAAACAAAATTTAATAGAATTCTAACTATTTGGTGTAAATTCCGATGGGCAGGTTTCCTTAGTATTGCTCAAAACGTTTTTTAGCTGTCATGTTAACAGATAGACATAGTTCCAAAAATTTGTTTTTCGGATTCAGGAAGATCTGGAATGTGGACGCCAAAATCTCGAGTTTGAATTTTTGGGCAAAAAACAATACTTCTTCTTTTTGTATTTTGTATACAATATTGTAACAACGAAATTAGAAACTGTAACTGAAGTAGTGGAGAATAATATTGTTTCATGATTGATTTATTTGCCTTTATATTAGAGAATTTGTGGTGAAAGCTTATAAGCCAGTTAACAGCTACGCTACACGAACAATTGCTTTTGTATTGTGGTCATGCTACTGGGCTGCAAACCACAAGTTCCCATGTTCTATCCTCGCACATCCCAAACCGCCACATTGGTGACCTCGGAAGATGAACCTTCAACCTTCGTACAGCTGTTGTGACGCCATCTACCCACAGCAAACTAAAGTCGTCAGATTCAAATGACGCAGCAACACAAAGCCATCAGACTCACTTGGCGCAACAGCATCAGCAACCACTCACCCCCACATGCTCACCATAATGCTTGGCGCTTCTCAAATGGGTACAGGCGCATTTGACTCAACAGCTAAATACATCACCACCACTCAACAGCCATATCGTTCATCTCACCTCCAACTCACTGGAGGAAGAGTCTGTGGTGAAAGCTTATAAGCCAGCTACGCTACACGAGCAATTGCTTTTGTATTGTGGTCATGTTACTGGACTGCAAACTACAAGGTCCTAGGTTTTATCTTCGCATATCCCAAACCGCCACAAATTTACTCGCAATTGCCAGATAGTAGCTATAAAGTAAATGCAAACAATTCAATATCGTCGAAACGCATGTATGTTTAAGTACAATAATAGTAATTTTATTTGATTGGAGGAAAAAATTATACAGAAATAAAGCTGATATCCCAGAAAAGTTACTTTTTGATTTTCAAAACCGTGTAAAATTCGTTTATATGAAATAATATGTTCTTAAGTTACTGAGAAAAATTTCAGTTCATTTCTAATTAAAAATGTATTTAAAATTTTGGTAAACACTTTCTTAGTGAGGATTTTCTACACAAGTAATTATGCAAAATTTGGTAGCTGTACGCCCTTACGCCCTGCGGTTTGTCTTATAAAACATTTTGAATAATTTTATTAACAGCCATATAGAAAGTAGCTATTTACAGATAACAACGGGTCTGCAAGTTGTCTCCTCAAACCTTTCTAGCATATTTTCTAATAAATATATTATTTTCGACTACTTGGATAAGGCCTCGAATGCCTTTCATGGTATTGGCTGCTAACAATTGATTGGCGATTTTTTCGGCGATTAATTTCTGGTATGTAGTTAATAGAATTAAATTTGTATTTCAGACATGTTTTTTCTAACCGACTGAAATCAAAATCTGGCGCAGATCTACAATTGTAGTCACAAAATCTCATCCAAAATTTGATATACTTAAGTCGCGTTTTTGAGTTATCTCGTTTGCATGTTTTTAAAAGTACGGAAAAACAGAAAGTTAACCCCTGATGGATTTGGTTTCAAATTTTACCATAATATGGATGTTTGGCGGGAATTTAGCATTTTTACTGATTGTATCTTGTGATGATTGGCGATTTTTTTTTTGGCGATTAATTTCTGGTATGTAGTTAATAGAATTAGATTTGTATTTCAGACATGTTTTTTCTAACCGACTGAAATCAAAATCTGGCGCAGATCTACAATTGTAGTCACAAAATCTCATCCAAAATTTGATATACTTAAGTCGCGTTTTTGAGTTATCTCGTTTGCATGTTTTTAAAAGTACGGAAAAACAGAAAGTTAACCCCTGATGGATTTGGTTTCAAATTTTACCATAATATGGATGTTTGGCGGGAATTTAGCATTTTTACTGATTGTATCTTGTGATGATTGGCGATTTTTTTTTGGCGATTAATTTCTGGTATGTAGTTAATAGAATTAGATTTGTATTTCAGACATGTTTTTTCTAACCGACTGAAATCAAAATCTGGCGCAGATCTACAATTGTAGTCACAAAATCTCATCCAAAATTTGATATACTTAAGTCGCGTTTTTGAGTTATCTCGTTTGCATGTTTTTAAAAGTACGGAAAAACAGAAAGTTAACCCCTGATGGATTTGGTTTCAAATTTTACCATAATATGGATGTTTGGCGGGAATTTAGCATTTTTACTGATTGTATCTTGTGATGATTGGCGATTTTTTTTTGGCGATTAATTTCTGGTATGTAGTTAATAGAATTAGATTTGTATTTCAGACATGTTTTTTCTAACCGACTGAAATCAAAATCTGGCGCAGATCTACAATTGTAGTCACAAAATCTCATCCAAAATTTGATATACTTAAGTCGCGTTTTTGAGTTATCTCGTTTGCATGTTTTTAAAAGTACGGAAAAACAGAAAGTTAACCCCTGATGGATTTGGTTTCAAATTTTACCATAATATGGATGTTTGGCGGGAATTTAGCATTTTTACTGATTGTATCTTGTGATGATTGGCGATTTTTTTTTGGCGATTAATTTCTGGTATGTAGTTAATAGAATTAGATTTGTATTTCAGACATGTTTTTTCTAACCGACTGAAATCAAAATCTGGCGCAGATCTACAATTGTAGTCACAAAATCTCATCCAAAATTTGATATACTTAAGTCGCGTTTTTGAGTTATCTCGTTTGCATGTTTTTAAAAGTACGGAAAAACAGAAAGTTAACCCCTGATGGATTTGGTTTCAAATTTTACCATAATATGGATGTTTGGCGGGAATTTAGCATTTTTACTGATTGTATCTTGTGATGATTGGCGATTTTCTTTTGGCGATTAATTTCTGGTATGTAGTTAATAGAATTAGATTTGTATTTCAGACATGTTTTTTCTAACCGACTGAAATCAAAATCTGGCGCAGATCTACAATTGTAGTCACAAAATCTCATCCAAAATTTGATATACTTAAGTCGCGTTTTTGAGTTATCTCGTTTGCATGTTTTTAAAAGTACGGAAAAACAGAAAGTTAACCCCTGATGGATTTGGTTTCAAATTTTACCATAATATGGATGTTTGGCGGGAATTTAGCATTTTTACTGATTGTATCTTGTGATGATTGGCGATTTTTTTTTGGCGATTAATTTCTGGTATGTAGTTAATAGAATTAGATTTGTATTTCAGACATGTTTTTTCTAACCGACTGAAATCAAAATCTGGCGCAGATCTACAATTGTAGTCACAAAATCTCATCCAAAATTTGATATACTTAAGTCGCGTTTTTGAGTTATCTCGTTTGCATGTTTTTAAAAGTACGGAAAAACAGAAAGTTAACCCCTGATGGATTTGGTTTCAAATTTTACCATAATATGGATGTTTGGCGGGAATTTAGCATTTTTACTGATTGTATCTTGTGATGATTGGCGATTTTTTTTTGGCGATTAATTTCTGGTATGTAGTTAATAGAATTAGATTTGTATTTCAGACATGTTTTTTCTAACCGACTGAAATCAAAATCTGGCGCAGATCTACAATTGTAGTCACAAAATCTCATCCAAAATTTGATATACTTAAGTCGCGTTTTTGAGTTATCTCGTTTGCATGTTTTTAAAAGTACGGAAAAACAGAAAGTTAACCCCTGATGGATTTGGTTTCAAATTTTACCATAATATGGATGTTTGGCGGGAATTTAGCATTTTTACTGATTGTATCTTGTGATGATTGGCGATTTTCTTTTGGCGATTAATTTCTGGTATGTAGTTAATAGAATTAGATTTGTATTTCAGACATGTTTTTTCTAACCGACTGAAATCAAAATCTGGCGCAGATCTACAATTGTAGTCACAAAATCTCATCCAAAATTTGATATACTTAAGTCGCGTTTTTGAGTTATCTCGTTTGCATGTTTTTAAAAGTACGGAAAAACAGAAAGTTAACCCCTGATGGATTTGGTTTCAAATTTTACCATAATATGGATGTTTGGCGGGAATTTAGCATTTTTACTGATTGTATCTTGTGATGATTGGCGATTTTTTTTTGGCGATTAATTTCTGGTATGTAGTTAATAGAATTAGATTTGTATTTCAGACATGTTTTTTCTAACCGACTGAAATCAAAATCTGGCGCAGATCTACAATTGTAGTCACAAAATCTCATCCAAAATTTGATATACTTAAGTCGCGTTTTTGAGTTATCTCGTTTGCATGTTTTTAAAAGTACGGAAAAACAGAAAGTTAACCCCTGATGGATTTGGTTTCAAATTTTACCATAATATGGATGTTTGGCGGGAATTTAGCATTTTTACTGATTGTATCTTGTGATGATTGGCGATTTTTTTTGGCGATTAATTTCTGGTATGTAGTTAATAGAATTAGATTTGTATTTCAGACATGTTTTTTCTAACCGACTGAAATCAAAATCTGGCGCAGATCTACAATTGTAGTCACAAAATCTCATCCAAAATTTGATATACTTAAGTCGCGTTTTTGAGTTATCTCGTTTGCATGTTTTTAAAAGTACGGAAAAACAGAAAGTTAACCCCTGATGGATTTGGTTTCAAATTTTACCATAATATGGATGTTTGGCGGGAATTTAGCATTTTTACTGATTGTATCTTGTGATGATTGGCGATTTTCTTTTGGCGATTAATTTCTGGTATGTAGTTAATAGAATTAGATTTGTATTTCAGACATGTTTTTTCTAACCGACTGAAATCAAAATCTGGCGCAGATCTACAATTGTAGTCACAAAATCTCATCCAAAATTTGATATACTTAAGTCGCGTTTTTGAGTTATCTCGTTTGCATGTTTTTAAAAGTACGGAAAAACAGAAAGTTAACCCCTGATGGATTTGGTTTCAAATTTTACCATAATATGGATGTTTGGCGGGAATTTAGCATTTTTACTGATTGTATCTTGTGATGATTGGCGATTTTTTTTTGGCGATTAATTTCTGGTATGTAGTTAATAGAATTAGATTTGTATTTCAGACATGTTTTTTCTAACCGACTGAAATCAAAATCTGGCGCAGATCTACAATTGTAGTCACAAAATCTCATCCAAAATTTGATATACTTAAGTCGCGTTTTTGAGTTATCTCGTTTGCATGTTTTTAAAAGTACGGAAAAACAGAAAGTTAACCCCTGATGGATTTGGTTTCAAATTTTACCATAATATGGATGTTTGGCGGGAATTTAGCATTTTTACTGATTGTATCTTGTGATGATTGGCGATTTTTTTTTGGCGATTAATTTCTGGTATGTAGTTAATAGAATTAGATTTGTATTTCAGACATGTTTTTTCTAACCGACTGAAATCAAAATCTGGCGCAGATCTACAATTGTAGTCACAAAATCTCATCCAAAATTTGATATACTTAAGTCGCGTTTTTGAGTTATCTCGTTTGCATGTTTTTAAAAGTACGGAAAAACAGAAAGTTAACCCCTGATGGATTTGGTTTCAAATTTTACCATAATATGGATGTTTGGCGGGAATTTAGCATTTTTACTGATTGTATCTTGTGATGATTGGCGATTTTTTTTGGCGATTAATTTCTGGTATGTAGTTAATAGAATTAGATTTGTATTTCAGACATGTTTTTTCTAACCGACTGAAATCAAAATCTGGCGCAGATCTACAATTGTAGTCACAAAATCTCATCCAAAATTTGATATACTTAAGTCGCGTTTTTGAGTTATCTCGTTTGCATGTTTTTAAAAGTACGGAAAAACAGAAAGTTAACCCCTGATGGATTTGGTTTCAAATTTTACCATAATATGGATGTTTGGCGGGAATTTAGCATTTTTACTGATTGTATCTTGTGATGATTGGCGATTTTTTTTTGGCGATTAATTTCTGGTATGTAGTTAATAGAATTAGATTTGTATTTCAGACATGTTTTTTCTAACCGACTGAAATCAAAATCTGGCGCAGATCTACAATTGTAGTCACAAAATCTCATCCAAAATTTGATACATTTAAGTTGCATTTTTGAGCTATTTCGTTTGCATGTTTTTAAAAGTACGGAAAAACAGAAAGTCAACCCCTGATGGATTCGGTTTCAAATTTTACACTTTAGATGTTAAACCTGCTTATCAAATTTCAACTATCTAGCTCTCTTCGTTTTATCATAATCATTTTAACTTATATTCAGACAGCCAGGCAGACAGACTTCCTCTGAATGGATTTCACTCAAAAGTCGATAGACATCTAAAAATGCTGTATAAAGATTATATACCAAATTTCACTTTTTAAGCTCAAAATGCTTTTGACTTATCTCTGTAACAGACAGATAGCATGCAAATATATATATGTATTTTTCGATTACTTGGAAGTCTGAAAATTAGAGATTTGTAGCGAATTGGTGATGAGCGAGGATAGAACTTGGGACTTTGTGGTTGGCTGCCGAGTAACATGACTACAATACAAAAGCAATTGCTCGTGTAACGTAGTTGTTAAATGGTTTATAAGCTTTCACCACAGATTCGTTAAAATCTCGAGTTCGAATTTTTTGATGATAAAAATACTTTCTCTATACTTCGTATAAGAAAAAGTAAAAAGTTAGAAAAATGGGTATTTTTGGTTCATAACCCTTTGTACATTGTTACAGTTTAAGTAATGACAATTATTACTTAAAGAGAAGGAACGAAAACTTCCAATTATTCCGTGAAACAAGAAGTTATTAAACTTTGTTTTTGTCATGCTTTTCTTCCCTCCTTTTTAGGGGTGATTCAAAAACCCTTTTTAAAAGTTTTTATGGATTTTGTTATTTTCCAGCCAACATAGTATACGAATTTATGATGGTTTATTTCAAATTTCTTTGCTATATAATTATGACATATGAATCAGGTAAAGTTAATTTTTGTAAATTTTAAATGAATGAAATGATGAACTTGACTTAAAGGGACAGTAGATTCTATTAGACACTTTTGGGAATTATTCATTTAGGGCTATGAAATATTTTATGAATATGGATTAAAATATAAATACGTCAAATTTCTTTAAAAAACATTTTAAAACGAAATATATTATTTTTAAAAAATTAAAAAGGTATATAATTTTTTAAATTTCAAACAATCTAGGTGTCTTAATTTTGAATTTTTCTATTATTTTTTCTTATTACCCAATTTAAATTTATTTGGAACAAAATTACTTATGATTTTGTAATTCCAATTAGATGCTAATTTTTTAGAAATATTTTTATACACATTTATTGAATTTTCATGGGAATTTTATATTTTTCTGAACTAAAATTAAAATTGACTTTTAACTATCTAAAAAAAATTCGAAACATAAAATGTATACCCCGTTTTCTTTTAAAGTTTGATGAAAATCTATATTATCAATTTCATTTAATTTCTTCAAAAATTAAGACACCTGGAACATTTATAAGATATATAAATCTAATTACAATATCATTTTGAAAACAAAACATTAAGATGTACTTTTTTCACTCTTAATCTTTCCAAATATTTACTTTACTGAACAACACATTTTAAAACACTGTTTTAGTTGAATATAAACGTATATTTTGGTGATGAAATTATAAAAATAAAATTGCTCGTTTTCCTCCATTTTTGCTTATTTCAAAGTCTACTGTGAAAAAGTAATTGGTTATTAATAGTTTTTTTTTTATACTTACAAAAAGTTCAAGTGCAAACTAATATCATTTTTCAAGTTTACAAGAAGAAAAAAGTGACTAGAATTTAATCAGAAAGGTGATTTCTATAAAAGACCGTCAGACTACAAGTCAGTTTCTTAGAAGAAAAAATAAAATCACTATTTTATTCATTTTGAGAGAATTCGACTGCTATTTTAATTACATTTTTAACATATCTGTTTTCAGGTTAGCTTACTATACTGTCTGAAAAACTAGTTATCATTAGAGCTGTCATTTTTTAACACAAAAACAACTGATGCGAAACTAGTTAACGGCTTATAAATTAATAGTAGGTCAGAAAAGGAATAATTAACTTTAACAACTGTGGAGGCTTATTATGCTAATAATAACATTAGTTAAGGTTTTTTTTAAAGTTAATTTTCAAGACAGTGTAACAAATGAGTGATTGTTGATTTTCAACATGTCATTACGGATCTAAAAAGTAATAAATAATTTTTTAACTATTTATTAGATAATACAAGGTTAGTAAATAAATACCTTATTCGCACGGAAACTTTAATTATGGTCATTAAATAAGAAAAGGTTTATAGTAATTGCTATCATTTTCAGCTGTGTATTATGTAAACAGTTCTTAAATCATGAAAATGCAAATAGTTTCCGAAAAAAATTTGAGAGGATTAAAAAAGAAATATCCCGAATTTTTTTAAAAAAAAGAACAAGAATTCCGTCCTCCCCCCATAACAGTGCCATAAAATTTATAATAAATCATTTGATATTTTTTGAAGTAAACAGAAGACAGATCATTACGCAACAGGCTACCTGTTTCTCCGCTCGAGCGCACGCGCAGAGAAATCCTTACCTGCGGCTGATGCAGGAATAGTCACTGTTTGATACTTTTATCGCCCGAGTTGGCGAAAATACGAAATACAAACAACGTTTTCTTTTCCCCATAAAAAATGTCCTGACGTGACTTTCAATTTTTTTTTTCAAGAATGGAAAAAACAAATAATATTATCAGCTAAGATTAAATAAAATAAATAGTAAGCATATAATGATATCAATAAAAAATCAATATATATTTATTAATACCTGGAATACGCAAATGAGATTGAGAATTTACCCTCATTTTTAGATTTTTTTTTTTTCGTGTGGAATAAATATTATTAATAAATATTGTACGGAATAAATATTAACTAAAATGTCCGGTCAAATAGATTTTTTAAGGAAGTAATAATCAAAATAAATAAACTTTTTCGGGTCCATTAAATCCCATTTATAATTTTTTTTTTTTAATGTTTTGAAAAAAATAAGCAGCAAACGATAACTTTCTTCAAACTTCGTAAGCAAGTATAAAAACATTTTACTTAAACAAAAACAGATTAAAAATAAATAGCTTTCTTTTTCTGAAAAATTGTTACCACGTGATTAGTTGAAATCAATGATTTGGTATTTTTTATTTTTCATTATTAAAGAGCTAAATAATGAAGTTTTTTCTGAAAAATCATTACATGTGATTAATTAAGAATCGATTATTTATTCTGTATTTTTTTGCTTTGGTTAAAATCTAGCATTTTGATTATTTTTTTAACTATAAGATATTATTTTGCTTAGGGAGATAAAGTATTTTAAAAATTATATGCAGTTCTGTGCACATGTTCAACTATAAAAAGGATTTTCAAATAAGTTGGATACATTTTGGGGAGTTTTTTTTACATATATTCAGAGGAAAATATTTTAACAATGCAATTAATATGAAATTTTATGTTAATTCCGAATAAAATACCAAAATTTAGATAGTTTTGAAATATTAATTTTTCTTAACATATAATTCCAAATATTAAAAATAAGAAAAATGTCGAAATGGTTCTAAGTGGTTTTTAATATTAGGGGAGAAAAAAAACCCCTTTATATATGTTTTTTTTCCTTACAGTTTTCTTCTACTGACTAATTAGTTAATATATTCTTTCTTTTACGAATATATTTTTGTTCCAATTCAGTAAAAAAAATCTATTTTTAATCTTGTAAAATTATAGAGCCTTCTTTTATTTTTTAAATCAGCCCCCACTTAATGTGCTATTATATAAATGCATTATCAATTAATGTCAGGGTATCAGAATGACGAAGTCGACATGAAATTTAAAACTGGCAGTGTAGTGAACACAAAATAACCACCATTACGGTGAAATCTATACATCTACCTTTTACACAGAGGTATGACCCATAATCAAAGTAAAAGTACCTCAAACCCACAAAATTATTTTACCCTCCAAAGAAGTGAAGACCTGTTTACACATACGACACATTTTCATCTCCAAATTTGAGATGCCCCTTGATGGAATATGGAACTCAAAACGCAGTCTTTAAATAAAAATTGTAAATGTATTCGAAATTTAAGAAATATGACTATGAGCATTTAAATATGATGAATCAAAAATACAACAAATTATATACATGGAATTTGGCGTACCTATTTTATTGCTGAAATTACAGATATGTATTAAATTTTGGGTCAAATCTATCAAAGAACTTTTTTATCTATTTGTTCACGATAACTGATCAACGTAACCAACTAAATGAATGAGCAGTGGTGGCCTGGTGGTAAGGTCTCGGCTTCGGAACCTGAGGGCGAGACCTGATTCCCCCGAAGAGTTGTCGTATAAGCGTGTCTGCTGCACGCTAATCCGGCCACTCGTTCTTGTGCTAGTGTGGTGTGGAAACTGGGAAAGGCGATACCAGCTCAGGTGTCGTTCTCGACATCTGACTGCGACTCAAAATTACGAGGTCTGTTCCAAAATTACCTTATTGTTTCTTTGAAATGAGACGTTAATATAACTAAACAACTAAATGAATTAATATACGAGAATATGTACCCAACTAGATGAGATTTTAAACCGTTAACAATATCTCAGATATAATTTGTCACAGATTAACAAATAAAAGTAAAAAATCTTATGCAAATTGGTACAATGCTTAAGAAATAATATATATATATATATATATATATATATATATATATATATATATATATATATATATATATATATATATATATATATATATATATATTATTTGTAGCGCATTTTAGATATAAATGCACAGTTACATTAAAAATCTTGTTTTCTTGTAGTAGGATATTCTCTGTCCATAATGTTGACGAACATTTAAAAAAAATAAATCTAATCATTAAAATCGGTTTGAAAAAAATAGTGATCCACTTATAGAAGATAGAAGAAATTATAGAAGAAAATGCAAAACCGGATGCAAAAAAAAAAAAAAAAAAAAAAAAGGCTGGAAGATAATATTAGCAATAACTTCACTTTAGTCCGTGAAAGAGGAATCTAATAAACCATTATAAATATAAAGTAATAAAAACTGCAGATCTCAGCTCATTGACCTTTGCTATTTATTCATGCTTCGGTGCATTCACACATTGATAAATCAGTCGATTTAAACATAAAAGAAAAACTGTCTCAATTAAAACCGTCAAAAATTAAGATTTCGCACTCGATAATGACGTGTGCCAAAAGGGCGGGGATTTATAAATTCCTCTCAAATGGCGGTGAACGATTATATATATATGTGTGTGTGTGTGTGTAATGATATTTTGAACTCTAATTTAAACTTAATTATTAATTTTTAGCTCAATTCAGTCCATACTAATTTCATTCTAAAAATATTCTCTTATTTCCTGATCCCATTCCACTTTTTCTATTTAATTAATTCAAGAGAAGCTTTGTAAAATGTTTTAGTCAGAGGTTTCCAAGTTCGAGTGAAAGGATAAAAATTGCTGATCTAAACGAATTCTTTGTTAAAAAGATCCCTGTGTTTCCCTTGCTTGTGATTGACATGCGTCGGAAATCTCTATCAGAATCTTAATAGTATATTAGCACTTTGGAAATATATTTTCCCTATCGATATCTCATGCTATATAAGACCAGGGATAATTTATTTCTGTCAGCTCTTGCCTAATCTGTTGATGTGAGCGGACGTGCTTTGCCCGCGCCTTTTTTTAAATAAATTATGCCTTCCTGGGATGGATTAAAGCGAATTTAAAAATGCAAAGTATCTTCACTGTCTTCGAAACTGCTATCTGCTTTCAAAAAATAATGCTTAGGATTTAATGGCGTAAAAGTCATAACTGCGCTAATAAAATGCTGTGGAATTGTTTTGCTTCTGATTAACGCAATGTCAAACATTAAAATTCAGATAGACGTGAAAAACTAACAAAATTGATATTCTCAATGAACCATTGTTCAATACTTCAAAGCTCATTATAATTTCAAAAAAATTAAGAACATTTAGAACTGTTTGCATGATAACGTATCTTACAAATTTGAATGCCATTGCAATCATGTACGACATAATGAAAATGAATGCTATAGCATTCAAACAAGTGAATATACTGAAGTGATAAGCATAATTGAAATTATTCAAAATGTGCGCAATTTTATTTTAATGTGACCAAGATTCAACTGTATAAAAGTCATTTCGGTGCATATCTTTTCATCCTGTTCATGCTTTATAATACCCTAATTAAGGAAAACCTCAACACTTCACACGCCTCTTTTTTTCCCACCAGTATTAAGGTCAGATTTGAATCGGTGAGGGTTTAACCGATATTTAAGACTTTTCTGAAGACACAAATTACCTTTGTTGCCATTCAACCCTGAATAAAAATTCTTATTAAAGCTGAGAATTCTTCTGAGAAGTAAAAGTGATTCCAAGAATTAAATTAAGCACATCAACTCATTTGCAAGGTTTTTGCTGTAAACATTAGTGTGCCAGTTCGTTTCATATAGATGATTTATAGATATCTAATTAGATAAAACGCAGAACGTGATTTATGGATCATTTTAAAAATTGAAAACAAAAAAAAAGTGGCACATAATTGCCAAAGTTGTTAAATTTAGTAGAATTTATAAATTTCAATACAGAAAACTCTGGATAATTTTTGGAAAGAATGCCAAATTGGGGAGCATACATCAATTTTTTTGTTGAATAAATAATTAAACAATTAATTAGAGAACCAGCGGGAGTGGTCCCTGCAAAACTTACTTGCATACACTCTAATAAACTTGTCATGCCAGAAAACGCATTACATTAAAATACACTAGTGTACAATATTTGTAAAAAAAAAAAACTTTTGGCGCGAATTTGACACTTTTACAGAATCTATCTTTTTATCCTTGGCGAGTTATTCGGCAATTAATCCCTGACATGCTTTGATAGAATCTAAAAATCTAATTTGTGTTTTAGACACATTTTTCCCAACCGACTGAAATAAAAATTTGACACAAAACTGTCATTAAATATTTAACTGCATGATTTTCTATATGGTGTAAGAAAGTGAAGCTGCAACATTGGTAAAGACGACTCGCGGTAGATTACCAGGAATGTTACGTTTTTAATGACATTGCGTTATCACAGGACACGATTCCATTAGGAATGTCCAAGAACACTATAAACAGAATAAGAGTAAGACTTATAACACAACTTCAATATCTTTCACAATTTGATGCTTAATTTTGTTCAGAGAATCTGGACCATCAAGCTATATTAAAGAGTTTTAATTAAAACTAAGCATAACCCAGTGAATTAGCTAGTGAGAGTTCCAGAGTATTAGGTAGTCACCAAAGACTACTAGTTTATCAAAAAAATTCTTCATAGCGAGTAGATAGGATTAATTTTTACTTTTTCTTATACGGAGTATAGAGTAAGTATTATAATTTTCAAAAAATTCGAACTCGAGATTTTTACGACTCTATATATTTTAGATTTCGGATACTATTAACCGTATGTCAGGAATTAATCGCCAAAAAATGAGTAAAATTGCTAAAGCCATGCCAAAGATCTATGTTTCATAACTATTGTTTCTAAAACCATGCAAGCATTCACGATTTTATCCAAGGTCCAAAATTTGATGTAAGCTGAAGGAATCAACACATGTACTAGAGAATATGTGGGTAGGTTTTTAGAAGACCATTCCCTCTGTTTTTTAGATCAAGGTTAGAAAATACACGCAGTCTTTATAGTATCCAAAAATCTAATTTGTGTTTTAGACACATTTTTCCCAACCGACTGAAATAAAAATTTGACACAAAACTGCACTTCTTGTCACAATATCCCAGACTAAATTTGATATATTTAAGTCATTGCATTTTTGAATTATCGCGTTTACATGTTTCTGATAGTTACATGCGTTTACAAGTTACAGACCGATAGACAGTCAACCCTTAATTAAAATGTGGCCCAAACTTTGGCAGGTGTTTACACTATAGATGCTAAATCTGTGTACCTAATCTTATCTATCTATCTTCGTTTTGTTACTGTTGTATTAGCTAATGTTCGAACAGCCAGACTTCCTCTAAACAGATTTTACTCAAAATATGATAGAAATCTTCAAATCTGGTGTATTAAATTTTAACCATCTAACTCAAAGCGTTTTTGAGTTATCTTTGTCACAGGCAGACAGATGGACATTTTCTAAAAATGTGTTTTTTTGAAATTAGGGAGGCCCAAAACGTAAAGATTCGCCAAAATCTCGAGTTCGAAATTACTCTTTCTCTGTACTAGGCAAACGAGATAGTAAAAAGACCGAAGCGAAGTCGGTGTATGAATTAACAATATTAGGTCAGATACTGGATACCAAGATTTTGGATCCAGTTCTATTTCGATTTCCTTCGATCACCCGTAAAAATTGCTTAACAAAACTATCGGGAAGAAATCGGACGCGCAAGTGCGAAGTATGTTGAAAGCATTTGAATTTTGTCAAATAAAATTTAGCAATAAAAGAGAGAAGATATGTCTCACACTCAGTTTCTGACAAACTAGACACAGACTCATACCAGACACAGTAATTTGGAACCCGGCTATGCTTCTGCTTTCAAATTGCTTAATAAAACGGTTGAAAAGAAATCTTTTGCTCATTTATGATGTCCTATGAAAGATCTGATGTATCTCGCACAAACATTAGCGATAAAAGTTCATATTTTGGAAACAGTAATTACGGGTATGGTTCAGTTTCGATTTCCTTCTGACTTCTGTAAAAATTACTATAACAAAATAGTCATAACATAATAAAAGATCTCGGATCCGTCATTAAGCTTTGTAGTGAAAAAAAAAATCTGATTTTTGTCGGGTAAAAATTAGCGATAACAGACAGGAGTGTTATAGGACAATCAGCAACAAGAGATTAGATGCCGGACACCGTAAATTCGGATCTGGTTCAATTTTGATTCCTTCCGTCTCCTGTGGAAATTGCTTAACAAAATTGTTAACAACAATTATGAAGTCTGGTGAAAGCATCTGATTTTTGCCGAATAATAATTAGAGACTAAATGCAGGAGCCATATCGGTCAATTTCATGACAAAAGTTCAGTTGTCGTGAACTGTAATTTCGGAAATAATCAAATAATCGGGGGGAAAATAGGACCCACAATTACAATACCATGTGAAAGGATTCGAACCTTGTCTGTATTTAGGAGCTGTTAAGAGGTGTCGGGTAGTCAAATAAAGATAATATTTGGGCATATGCAACGGGTGTCGCAATTGTGGGTTCTATTTCTGATTACTGAGATTGTTCTGACAAGTCCGGAATGAATGAATAATGGTAAATGATTTCTAGTCCAGAATTCTTTACCGTTAATATTAATGGCAGCTTATCCCTATCATGGATTTAAAATTATTCAAAAACATTATAGCGATTTCGGAGGTACTTCCATTTTGCCAACGCAACCGGGGTCAACCTTGAATGACCATCTTCGAAGTTGCATGGAAGTTGAATCCAAATAGCCATCGCAGGACACAATATAGACCCTTGCATAGGAGATGCTTCTTGCCATAGAAGAGAACACCCGGAAAGCGAAAACTAACCACTATGCTGGAAGCGTGGCATATCCCATATCTGAGATTTCCTCTCTCTCTCTCTCTCTCTATTTTTTTTTTTTTTTTTTTTTGCTTAGTTTAACTTACATAAATCTACCGATCTGGAACATCATGAGGATTAGTTTAGGATAGACTTTGGCATTTTGAATCATGGTCAGAAGACAAAGACGACACTCGAATCAGCATATTCTTTCCAAATTTCCATGTTAATTTAGAGACACGGAAATACACAGTTGGCGTTACTAATGTTAAGAGGATATCAATTTATTTGCTCTAGCGCCACATACACAGCAAAAGAATGAATAAAGATTAATCATTTTTTGCAAGTTTAACAGGAACTATTTAACTATAAATGAAATTGAACTATTGGATTTATTTAAGTTAAATACCTGATCTATTCAGAATTTATTTTTTCAGTCATGAACATAGACTCTAAAATTAGGAATGTATTGGCTATTTCGGAAGAGGCTCTTAAATGAATAAAAACATTAATACATTATTTTTAAAAAAAATGCTGATACATAAAAAAGACAGATGAAGAATATATTTTATGTATTAGAGTAACATTCATAACCATAAGCACTTTACAGTTTTTTGTTTAACGTTTTAAGATGATTTTAGGTTAATAAGCTTTCTAAAAAATGTACGCTGAAAAACTCCTTGGTGCATAGAAAGCAACAGCTGATTCAATTCAGCCAACTGAAAAGAAAAGAAAAGAAAAGAAATCAAGTCTAAAATAATTTGCAGCTATAATATTCCGGACTAGATTTTAATTTTCGGACTTTAAATTTCCCTTTATAAAAAATATGCTGTTGTGGTTATAAATACGATGGCTTTCAACTTTGTGAAATTTGATTAACTTTAGCAAAGTTTTTTTTTATATTTATTTTCTCGTATACAAAGTTTAGAGAAAATATTATAATCGTCAAACAATTCGAACTCCAGATTTTGAGGAATCACCGCATAGTTTGGCTTTTATAACTGTATGTTTTTGAACACGATCATTTTAAATCGCTTTGAGGTGGATAGAAGAAATTTGGTATAGAATTTAAAGCCAAATTTGTAGGTTTCTATCAAATTTCTACCGAAATAAATTCAGAGAAAGTTTGTCTGTCTGGTTTTTGAACTGAATAATTACAAAACATAAAGAACTAGATAGATAAAAGGTGGTGTATGGTTTTAGCATTTAAAATCTAGATTTTTATCAAATTTAGAATCAAATCTGTCAAAGGGTTTTGTTCGTATGCTTTACCGTCTTCTTATGATAGCAAACTCAAAAACTCAATGACTAAAATAAATGAATTTGATGTGTGATCTTGTGATTACAATTGCATCTCTATATCATTTTTTTCACTCGTTCAAATAAAAAAAGGTGTCCAAAATACATATTTAATATTCAAACAATGGATTAAGTAAAAGTACTAGATTTACACCAAAGATCTAAAGTTCGTCATTTTTGTTCGCCAATGTTATAAAGACATCCACGACATTATCCAAGATTCCCAGTTTTATACCGGGGAGAAAGAGAAGAACTTTCTTAGAGAATATGCGAGAAAGTTTCAAGAAGACCACTCTTGCTGGTTTTGTATGCTACTCTGCATTTTCACTAAGAAAGAAAAAAGCAGAAAAATTCCAGAAAAATATTCAAAAGAAATAGTAAGCATTTATTTTATTTTTTATTTGAAAAATATGTTCTTGATGCAGTGATTTGCTGTAATTTTATTTAGCAACAAATAAATTAAGAAGAAATAAACTTTACGAGATGATCACAAACAAGATATTTTCAATAAATTGTACAATTTTTTTTTCTACTTATTTATTTGCTATCACTTGGATGCGATGTAGACGTTTAGAGAAAAGATTTTCTCTCATAAAAGGTATAGTAAACTCACAGTTACTAATAGAAGCAATAACCACGGATAATCCGCAAATTAATTAAAAAAAGAATAGAAATCACCATTTCCTAAAATTGACTACCAGTGTGATCTCATATAAAATTTTATTTAATTAAAAAGTGAAATCAAATTTTAAGTTGATATTTAAAATTATTTTTCTTCCATACCTTGGACTTATTAACATAGATTTATATAACTGCGCATCCAAAATTAAAATCGTGCTTGCCAAGTTATGATAAAAATCAAATCGTTCCTAAACGCTCAAATATCTTCTGCAAATATTGCCATTCAGATATAAAATCTGCTAATCCACGTTGGCAACCGGAATTCGTCGCCGAATTTGGCGATTAAAAATAAAGTTGAATTCCGTTGGCAACCCTGAGCGTTTCTTGGACTTCTACCTGTCCGTTTTACCTACCGTTAAGAAGTAGTTTCGCGTTCCGTGAGACAAGTACATAGTCGTTCTTGCATCACGAAAATTCACACGAATTAAAACATTGTGAAGCCATCATTTTATTCCTCGGAATATATACGTCACAGAGCTAATGGGATTGACAGACCCAAAGCCGATTGGAATTTTTTAGTATCTTACTCGCATTATTTTTACTTTCCTTGTGACTGGTGTTATCCAAATAGAAGATTGTTTGTGCGGATTCTGTTATGGTGTTTACTTTAAATCTCTTTGCGAATAGTACGATAGCGGAGCTTCAAAACTGCCGATTATCGGTAAGTGAAAAATCGTTTGCTTCTTTTTGTTTATATTTCAAAATAACGATGCCAGGACAATCTTTCTTTTATTGAATTGATTATATTTACTAAACGGTCTAAACCACTGTCAGAAGAGGAATTTTATTTTAGAATAGTTGGATTCGTAATAAAAAATATTCGTTCTTTTATTTTTATCCTAAATTATTCTTAAAGCCATTTCCGAAATAGAACTTTCATAAAATTTTAGAAATTAAATCTTAAACGTTATCAGAAAATTTTATAAGGTTGCTTTTTATTCTGTATGAAGTTTAATAAAACTTACAGTTCTTTTCCTATTAGAAATGTTTATACTTTATAAATACATTTATTTATTTATTTACAGAATAATTCAAACTTAATTGAAGTAACAATTCTTGCTTTCATAGAATTAATTTATCTCTTAAGATGAAACCATTTTTAAAACAGTGCGAATTTCATAAAGTAATACCACTCTATATAATATTTATTTTGCACGCTTATAAAATTGTTCGCAATATTTTGAAGAGATTTGAAATTAAATAATTAGTGTTAATTTGCGAATTAAAATATAAACTGAGATGAAAAATCGATTAAATTAATGTATAATTGAAATTTTGGGCAAAATTTCAATTGAATTCATCCAATAAATTGAATTGAATCAATTTTGAATTCAATGAATTTCAAAAAAAGATGAGTTCTTTTTTTGAATTTATTTATTTTAAAAATATTCTGTAAATTTAAAAATTTCTTAAGTGTTATTAATTATAATTTTAAATAGCAAACGGATTATTTAATACGGATGTGAATTTATTTTATCTGATTTTATCATTTTCTTTTTCAAATACCAACTAAAACATTTTTTGCATTTAAATAATTAACCTTCTTGCATTGACTGATAGTAGAAAGTAAAGAATTATTTGTAAATTAATTTCTTATCATTAATTTTACTTGTTTTGAGTGTCGAGTGTTTGTATGAATTAATATTAGAAAGCATAGTCCTCTGCTATTAGAATTTTTATTAGTTAATCACTTGTGCAAAAGACATCAATTCATTTGCTGCATTTGCCATGAAAGTTTTTAGAGAAAAGAATTGTAATCAAATCAAATCAAAAGAATTGTAAAAATGTTCATCATTTTGGTTATATATATGCGTGTAAAAATATCGTTTGATATATTTATTGTAAATAAATAACTCTCTTATATTCAAATTGATATCATAATATCGAAATATGGTAGAATATTCTTGCTTTTACGGAATTAATAATGATTTTTGAAAATGTAACTGTAGAAAACGTAGCAACTGTCTATTAAAATATAGTAATTGTCTTTTCTAATTCTAAAATTTTATTTATATTAGCTTTTAATTTAATAATTTATGAAGTAATTTTAAAGCATTGTATATGAAAATCAAAAGATAACTTATAACTTTTAAAATGAAAATTTGTTTTTTAACGAATTTTCTTAATTATATTAAAATACATATTATTGAAGTATTTAAATAATTCCGATGAATTTATTTAAATATTAATTCGGATAATTAAAATATTTTTTAAGTATTTATACCAATAGAATTTTTTTTTTCATTCATCATGTGCACAAAGTTTTAAAAGAATCGCTTTACAAACGCCAGCAACCTCAAAAATAGAATCTAATATTTACACCTATTTTAAATAAAATGGATATGAAGATCTGAAAACTTAATAAATTATTTAGCATGAATTAAATATTCTTTTTTTCAATTTAATCCTTGTAATAAATTTTTTTATCAATACGCGATACAATCCATTAAAAAACTTTTATTTAAATTTATATTAAATTTTTATTTGAATTTTTAAAATTTCCCTTCTTTTGAAAAAAGTTTGTTTAAAACTTAAATTCTAAAATGTTATATGGTTAAAATAAAAGCATCTAAACTTTTAAATTCTTTCCCCATTATTTAACCATATTTGCATGAAGGAATTTAAAATAAAACATGCTGTTGTAAAAAGAAATGGTGGAATGTAATTTCCTCTCACGGTAAAAAGGTTTCATGTAGCAGCCAAATTATGCAGTTGATTTCCATTTGACTGACAAGTGTTTTTCATTATTTTCGCTGGTTAAAATTTAGCGTATAATAAATGCTATGCTGTTGCCCTTGAGTACGTCCGTTCTGGTGCGAGGGCACATTTTTCGTACATGTCAGAAATGACCATGATTTAAATTACTCAACGTTTATCATTCCTTTTTCAACACACTGACTTTGTAGATTTGCTGTTACATTATCAACAACAATGCCAGTAATAGATTACATCCTAATAGTAATTATTCATTTACTGTACAGAAAATGACATGAATGTTTTTCACATGTACCAATGCTTTTTCATGGTCATGTTGTAAATGGGGTCGTTTCTGTGTTGCTGATGGGCCATGTGTGAAAAATAAAATAAATTAACTTTCAAATTGTTTCTCTCGTTTTCCGCAGGTTAATGTAATGTTTTTCTATTACAAATTTCAATCATGCTGTTATCAGGTAGCATGCCATAAAAGCTCACTTCGTTTTATAAAAATGTCTACAAAAGTTGCATCCAAATAGTGATTTTAAAATATTGGCAGATAGAGGGTTAAAAAGGTGCAATTATTCTCCTTAAAATTCAGAATGATTAAAAAATATTCGATAAATTTCTTCAATGGATTAAAATTTTGAAATTATAGCTTTGATTTTTTTTTTTTAATCGACGTGCATATTCTTCAAACGGGCTTCGAATTCTGATGAAGTTTCTCAATTTTTAATCTGAAATTAAATCATTTATAATCTTAATCGAATTATATTATAATTTGATTCCTATATAATCCGCAAATATTTTTAGCATGCTATGGACTCTGAATTTAATCGGTTCGAAGCATATTCTTGCGATGAAAGGTGTCATCTGATTAGGTAATAAAAAAAGCAAGTTAAGGGGTTAAGCGACCCGAAGCCAAATAGGTCGTCTCGCTCCGCTTTCTGTCTTTAGATTTGATTGTTAAGTTAAGTGAAGATTGGATTGATCAGAAGAGATTCAGTGGTGTAGCTGCGGAGGGTTAAAGCTTAGACGGAACTGGGGTATAGGTGCTCGGTGTCCATGTCTATCCTGAGGTCAAAGTGCCGTGAAGACAAAATATTACTATATTTAGTTTACTTGAAACTTATTTACTTATATTTATTTACTTAACTTTTTAAAGAAAAATAGAAACAGGGGAGGCAAATAAAATATTTTTTTCTTCCAGTACTATTTTCCATTGGTACAAACATTATTGGTACCTATTGGCAGTTATTCTCATGCAAAATGTTACGATTCAAATACAAGCATTAGACAAAAGCATTTAATAAGGTAGTGTTGCAATTTAATAATTTTACTGCTTTTCCTTATTTTGATTCTATTAATCAGTAATTGTTAGAATAGCGACACGATTATGTAAGCAATACAATTGCACCATTCATCAGTCTTGGGGGGGGGGGTCACATCAAGGACAAAATGAAGTTAAAATAGTTTTGTTGTTCTTTTTAAATCAAAATATGGAAATCGGGATGATATTTAGCCCATATGCCTCTTTGTCCTTGCTCCGTTACTAATAAAATTTTCGTTTTGTCCCAAATCGGGTAAAAAAAAAAAAAATAATAAATAAATATCGGATTTGTTTTTGTTTTGAATGAAATGTATTGAATTATTCTGTTTTTACTTATTAATAAATTGAAAGGATAATTTTTGCAATTTTATTAATTGAATTTTACAAGAATTAACTTCTGAAGAATTCTCTTCCAAATTTTTCTAAATGTAAAAGAGACTTATTTAACTTGAGTCACTGGCGTTCTTTCATCAATATCCCAAAATGAACTGGGAAGCCCTGTTTATTGATTATTTCACTTGAAGACTTATTTCTCATATTCGATACTTAGGCTTAAATGAAATTAAAGTGTTTAGGTTAATACTACATTAAACTAAAATCTTAAATCTTTTCATTAAGTGATTTTAATTGAAAAAATAAACAGTCTCTCAGTTGTACAAATAGTTAGACACATATTAATAGTATTTTAAAACCAATTCATTTTTAGTCGATGCTCATTTAATTCCATTGAAAGAGCATATGCTTTTCCCT